>NC_081189.1:106949970-107549970 GCF_902713425.1 Acipenser ruthenus | reverse complement strand
TTTTATTTACAGTGTCATTCTTAACAGGCTGTCCATGAAACGTAACATTGCAGTGAGATGTAAACCATGTGATAACATGTTAATTATTTTACTATACTGGTTTAGAAGTTGTTTAGATTTTGATGGAAATATTATCAGGAAGCTTGTGTTGGCCCATGTTCCTCAGCTTACTGAATAGTTTTGGCATCTCCTTTGTCAGCATTCCCTAGACTGCAGCTCTGTCGTTCAGGGAGTTGTCACTCTGGCTGCCCATCTGCTCCTCTGATAAAGTTAAGAATAAAATGTCAGAGACAACACACTATAAATACAGATATAGGATAACAAGTACTGCGCCACAAACTCAAATGGAAAATAAGTTCAGTTTGCTGTAGGATGATGTGACAGAGACAGAATGATTCTTGGTGATAAATCTCCCTCCCGACCTGTGAGGGCACTGTGTAAAGGGAACAGAGTGCCCTGGACAGGATGGCCAGACAATTCATTCCCAGGGTTAGTCGGCCATCTAGAAAGGGGGCAGAGCTACGGTACACCAAATCATCGACCCGGAAGGTATGCGATGTGGCAGCCGCGGATTGGAGGAGCGGTTGCAATCGTTAACCAAGGGGGTGCAATTGATGGTACAAAACCGGAAAGGAGCGTGATAATATCGTGAGTGTTTTTTTTTTTTTGTTGTTGCTAATACTGTGTTTGATTTGTGATTATTAGACAGCTAAATACAATCCAGGAGCTGTCGCTTAAGGCCAGCACAAACCTGGACAACACTGCACCATTGTTCACGTATTAAATTGTATTTCACCACTTGCACTGAAACCACTCACTCGGGACTTGTGATCGTGTGTGTATTTGTGTGTGTAAATTGACTGTGTTATTATTTGGGACTGCAACCCATTATTTAGAACAGTGCAATATGCATTGCTGTGTATTGCCTGGGATTATTCATTGAACACTGCATCACTCCTACACCTGCAACAGGAGGAGGCTGTGTGGTCCAGTGGTTAAAGAAAAGGGCTTGTAACCAGGAGGTCCCCAGTTCAAATACCGCCTCAGCCACTGACTCATTGTTAGACCCTGAGCAAGTCACTTAACTTCCTTGTGCTCCGTCTTTCGGGTGAGACGTAGTTGTAAGTGACTCTGCAGCTGATGCATAGTTCACACACCCTAGTCTCTGTAAGTCGCCTTGGATAAAGGCGTCTGCTAAATAAACAACTAATAATAATAAATAATAATAACCAAACGAGCAAGGTGGGCTGAATGGCCTCCTCTCGTTTGTAAACTTTCTTATGTTCTTATCCAGGGCGACTTACAATTCTTAGATATCACATTATTTTTACATACAATTACCCATTTATACAGTTGGGTTTTTTTACTGGAGCAATCTAGGTAAAGTACCTTGCTCAAGGGTACAGCAGCAGTGTCCCCCACCTGGGATTGAACCCACGACCCTCCAGTCAAGAGTCCAGAGCCCTAACCACTACTCCACACTGCTGCCCGTCCTATAATGAGAGACTATTACTACAATATCCCATTGTTGACATTGTCAGAAAGTAGGTTTCTGACAGTGTTTACATTCCCCAAAGGTGTAGCTGTAGGGACAGACTGTTTATCACCTGTACTTGCAGCAGTATGAGGTTATAATCCTTAACCTGTTACAACAAGTGGTGTTACTTAATTAGAAACATATAGATTTATTTTTGTACCTTGAAAAACATCTCAGTAAATGACTACAGAAAAGAAAAAAAAACATGTAACAAAATGTAGTCTTTATTATATAATCATGCTGTGCACTCATAACATCAAATATTTCCACAGCTTTTTACATAATTTAGAATATATCCTCAGATAATTTAATTAGGTGATGAACTTTTGCCTCCATTAGGTGCCCTTAGAATCACAAGGGTCCTTCTTAACTAGTGCAGAGCAGCCATTTTCTATTGACAATGCATGTGTTTGTTTAAATAATGTATCAATGAATACATTAAATGTAATGAAAGTAAAACGTATTTTGCAGTACTTACATTTATTGTATTATTATAGCAACTAATGTTGCTAGTGGCTAAAGCTGGAGACTGGGAGGCAGTTTTAAAAAAATGAATTAAAACAAATACTAATTCTGGGCACAGCCACAAGACAAATGCTTGGATACAATTAGCCAGTGGAGCAGATACAGTAAATGTAGCAGGTTTATGCTGAAGAGGCAGCATATGACTCTCTTGTTTGCTCAACATGCACCTACACATGCACATTAAAATTCATGAGGCTGCTTGCGCCACCAAATAAAGAAAAAGTGTAACAGGAGGAAACCAGCAGAGCACCAACCGCTAGGGCTGAATTAATTCTAATTCTGCTGTGTGTTTATTTTATTTGAAAACCGGGGCTCAGTTTAATAAATTAGTCTGCGTGCTACACTAATAAATACCTAAATAAACTCGCAGAACACAAAAGCCTCCCCACTGCTCTATAAATATGCATCTGTGTAACCTAATTTGAGCAATTGTTCTGAGGTCAGGATGAATGGGAAGGGAGTCTGGTTCACACGGCAGCCCTTGGATACACAGCGGCAGGCAAGGCAGCCTAGGTCAGTTTGGCCTTGGTTCCCATTGATATCCAAATAGCTATTAGCATAGTCTCCATCTGGTCTCTAATAAAATGCCACGGTGCCAGTCGCCTTGAGCCTTCAAGCCAGCAGTCACCACAGAACAGCCTGTCCTAATCTGATCTGGAATGATTCCATTTAAATAAAATGTCTCATCTTTAGAAAAAGGAGGACTGTGAGACATGCGACATACAGGGGTGGGTGGGTGTACAGTTAATATGATAGACAAATGGGATATTTTTTTTTGTGTGTTTTGTTTTTTGTCAAAAACAAATATGCATTGCTTGTGTTCGTAACATCTGTGACTAAAACACATGACAGAAGGCTGGTGCTCCCTCCAGGCTCCTGGCATGCTATCTTTACAGGCAAATATTCTCATTTCTCAGGCAAAAAATCCTCTAACTAGCATCAATTATTAACTGTTTACCCGCCTTGAGCTCACTGTGGGGTGCATAAAGCCTGATTAGCTGAACTGGAGAAAAAAAAAAAAACAACAACCAAAAAAAAAACATGGCAAATATGTATATAAAAATTTTCAAGCATATTTTTGCTGTCCCTATGGACTCTGTTCTCAGTAAGTTTTCCCTAAAGCAATAGAAAAAAAAAAAACTTTATGTGAAGTTGTTCTCCGAGACAGTTCCTACCTGCATAACTGTGGAAGACCTATTTTAATGCAAGTGGAAAGTTGGTAATAAAATTGTAAGGTTATTTTTTGGTTTTCCATGCTTATAACAAAGTTGTACCATAATAATTATGTGTGGTATTACTATGCTTCCCTGTGCTTTATAAACCTTTTTTTAGTGTCTTCATAATTACAATTCTACAGTTGATTGAATTATGAAGAATTGAAATATAATGTAAATATGAATATAAATACTGTATGTGCCATAGCTTAAAATAGGCCAGAGCTTAACAAACAAAACAAGGCAAATTGCTGAACTAGTGTCACGTGCCAATACGCACTGAACTGGTCAAGAGACAACAAGGTGACAACAAGGGAAGTCCAAACAGCTTGGCTCTTCCTTTAACTGTGGTCTCTCTCTCTCCACAGGTACTTTTATATTCCATGCTACTCACCCCGACCCCCAGATGATAACCCAAGGACCACAAACCAGGTAAGTAAAACTCAAGTTTCTTTATTACACCATTATTTACACACATACATCTTACTGTTGGTTAGATAGCTACTGAGAAAATGACACACAGAAATCTCTAATGGTTAAATACTTCTAAAGGATAGTTTGTGCAATTAATTCTCTCTACGAATCACAGGGTCACATGTATCACATAATTCAAGCCTTCAGTTAAAGGTAAATGTAATGCATGTAAACCACATGACTAGTTAACAGCACATTAATCGGTCATATAATACACCTAATATAGGTAAACAAACCACTAGTTAGCAGCACAGTAATCAGTCATATAGCATACTTTATATATGTAAACAGAACGACTAATTGACAACACAGTAATCAATCATATAATATACTCACTATATGTAAACAGAATGACTAGTTAGCAGCACAATAATCAATCATGTAATAGTATACCTAATATATGTAACCAAGAATGACTAATTAGCAGCACAGTAATTAGTCATATACTTAATATATGTAAACAGAACGACTAATTGGCAACACAACAATTAGTCATATAATAAACTTAATATATGCAAAGAGAACGACGAGTTTGCGGCACAATAATCATTTGAGCTCCCACGGGCAGAACAGATACAAATGTTCACTCATGCTCCTCCATGAACCCAGAGACAGTCTCGCATATTATCCAGGGTCGAAACAAACCCCCTTTCCGTCACCCGCTGGTCCCCAAAAACTCACAGGCACCCGTTAGAACCGAGGGGCTGATGTACTGCATATTAAAGTTGTCTCCTTGTACAATCGTCTCAAAGTCCTTTCGGGTACCCTACAAAACCCTCGGCCTGGGTACCTGCGGAAACAATCGCCCAAAAGGACAGAATAATCACAACAAAATCAATCCAAACACAATTTAGAAACAGGTTATAAGTTAAATCAACCATTAGTGACAATAATAAAAAAAAGTGTTTCCCCCATAAACCAAATTTGGTCACTTTTTTGGTGACACTAGTTCTTCTTTCACCACAGCCAAATACTGTAACAAGTAAATTCATTAACTGTAAAATTGTACCGGCAAAAGAGACAGCATTAAAAACTCACATACAGCAGTCCAGCAGGAAATATTGTTTTTTATAGCAAGTGTGGTCTTAAATATCTGTTCAAAGCTTGTGTTGATTGGTGAAGCTATTGTGGTGTGTTTGTGGTGCAATAACGCACTAGGATGTGCAAGATCCTTTTTGGGTACCACAGGGGTGTTTTTAGGCTGCTCCATTAGGAGCCGCCCAAAACTGGCTTAACATTCAGCTGTCCATAGGCATTTCCCCATGCCGATGGACCCACTGAACCAAAGTGGTTACTTAACTAATACAAATTTCAAAACACCCCTGTTTCGTAAATATACAGATTATACTTACCAGTACACATATCACTCTCTCAGATTACAACCAAGTGAAGATTTCAAAAAGCAATCCCGTAAAAAACGTACTGAAATGTTACACAATCACCAAAACTTTTTATGAGAATGAATGGGAAAATAAAAAAAGGGAAAGACTATCCCTATATGTGTTCATGTGCTACTGGAATTGAGACCAGGGGGGTCCCTGAGGGAGGATGATTTTCTGCTGTGCTTCACAGCTGGATTTCTAACATGGATCTTTGGTCCATCTCTGTTGGTTTCAGACATTAAACCTAGTTTTGCACACATACGATACCAACAGCAACTGTGTGAGTGAGGAGTATCTGGAAAAGTATTTCAAAACACAGGAGCCTGAAACATAATATTTATTTTATTTATTTATTTATTGCATTTATATAGCGCTTTTTATACAAAAGTATCACAAAGCACTGTACAGTACATAGCAGAAAAAAGAACAAACCACAATACATTTGTATAGCATGTCACACACACAACTGCCACAGTCAGACCATTTAAAGAAAAGATTTAAATAACAAATTAAATATTCTCAGGATCTTGTGACGTATCAAAGAAGTGAGAACACTGCTTAGTCAGCTGACTCCTCCTTAATTGTCTCCTGCTTT
Source organism: Acipenser ruthenus (assembly GCF_902713425.1). Lineage (NCBI taxonomy): Eukaryota > Metazoa > Chordata > Actinopteri > Acipenseriformes > Acipenseridae > Acipenser > Acipenser ruthenus. The sequence continues at coordinate 107,544,243 of NC_081189.1, read as the reverse complement.
AATGAGGGAAATACCAGTACATCTACCTTCTAATACGTTATTTGGGAAAGGGTTACAGGCAAGTATGCTGAAAGGACAGAAAACGTTTTTGGTGATTCAAATTCAGACCAGAAAATTACATTTATTTGACCCGCACCTGAACCGCAAACCACGAAAAAGTTCACATTCCGACCTGAACCCGACCTGCTTTTGCGGGTCAGCCCCTACCTCCCCTGATCATTCCTTTGGAACAGCGGTAGAGGAATTGCAGCAGCGTTCTCACCGAGAATGCTAAGAAGGACGTCCTCCCTGAATGGAGTCTAGACGTGGTACTGGAGGCTCTCACTAAGGCTCCATTTGAGCCTACACATTCCATACAGTTGAAATATCTCTCCATGAAGACAGTCTTTCTACTAGCCATCACCTCCGCTAAGCGGGGTTAGTGAACAGTCAGTGCACAGTTCCTGTGTGCGTATTTGGGACAATGGAAACAGGGTATCGTTGCACACAAATCCTGCTTTTCTCCCTATGGTGATTCCGGCTTTTCACTTGAATCAATCAGTGGAACTAGAGGCTTTCCATCACCTTCCTTTTGCGCAGGAGAAGGACCGGAGTTTGAATTCTCTCTGTCCTGTTAGGGCATTGAGAGATTATGTGGATAGGACGAGAGCGCTGCGTCAGTCTGACCAACTCTTCGTCTGTCATGGTGAAAGGACCAGAGGTCAAGCCCTCTCTAAGCAGCGACTGTCCCATTGGATTGTGGACGTGGGAGAGTGGCCACGCACTCTACTAGAGGTGTGGCTACGTCATGGAGGAGCTTCATTGACTGACATTTTTACTGTGGCTAGCTGGGCTACGCCACATACATTCTCCAGGTTCTACCACCTTAATGTGGTAGATCCTTCCCTGCCTTCGTTAGGCACGAGCGTCCTTGAGGTTGCACGCTCGCATTGGGTTATGCAGTTCTGATGCGTCCCTCATCTGCTGCCGTTCCTTCTCCCTCGTGACGGCTCTGGTATACTTTCCCATAAATATGTTAGTGGTCGTCTTCGAATTGAAAGGGAACGTTAGGTTACTTACTGTAACCTTGGTTCCCTGAAAGAGAATCGGTCGCCCTATTGGCAGCTCTGACATAAAATGCTCAGTGAATATCTACCTATGGCAGGCATATCCCATAAGTATGTTGGTGGTCGTCTTCTCTTTCAGGGTACCAGGGTTACGGTAAGTAACCTAATGTTTTAATGCATGATTATTCATGTAATTTGATTTTGGTTAATTTGGCACATACATTATAGGCAAATTATATAACTAAACAATTCCATATTTCCCAAACAATTAAGCTTGCTGAAACCTTTCTTTACAGCATTTATTTATTTTTCCCTTAATCTGACTAATTGCTAATGAAGGGCCACGAATGCTTGTGAGACAACTTGCTTATTAACTATTTTAACACAGTGTTAACATATTTAGTCTGGTATGAGTTACTTATCATTACTAGTAAGCATGTTTTGGAAATAAGGATTTTCTTTGTGAGCGATTGACTTCAAGTGTTGCTAGTTCACATATCATTGGCTTGACAGTTCCTTTAACAAATAATGTCAGGCAATGCTATTTAAATCCCTTTAATTTTGAAATGACACTTTCTTCCACCAGTTGTTGAATATCAGCAGAGTGGAATATAAAAATCTTGAAGTAAAATCACTGCTATAGGGGCTTGTCTAGGTGTCAGATCTGAGGAGCTCCCTTCTGGTTTTTGAAGTATTTGACACTTAAAAGGTACTTGACCTACAAAGTGGAATAGCAAAATGTCAGACACCAATAGCACTGTCTTCCAAAAAAGTTAGTTTTATGTGCTGTTGACTCTCAGTTAAATCCTGCAGCTGGCATCAAAAAATGGTTTGGGACTGAATCAAAAAGTATTACCAGTGTTTCTTTTTTTTCTTATATACATAATAACTTTAAAACCACAGTTTAAACACCAAGGAAATACATTTATGTTGAATGTTGTAGTGGTTCCATGACTAAAAATATGGCCGCTCCTAGACCAACCTTGCTCCAGATTTTGCTACAGTGGCCCTTTTGTATCATATCAGAATCGTGCTTGTGCTCATCAACATTAAGCTAAATTAATCCAGATATGCCTGCTTTCGTTTTACCAGGATTTGTATGAGTTTGGCAACTCCCAATGTAAAATGGTGCAACCACTAACGGTGCCCAAAATGTGTTCCCAGACTCAAGGTGTGTTATGGAAATGCCTAGCATTGTACTTGTGCAAGCTTGGTTAGTTTTGGGTTTCACATGGGACTTCTGTATGGATGCAATGCTGTTGTTCTGCCAGCATTAAATTCAACACTAAATTTAATGTGATTCTGATACAAAATTTGGTCCCATGGAGCTCAGAGAAAATCTATTGCTCAGTGTATCTTTGATGCTGACAAATGACTCAGGCTCAGGTTTCTTTCTGTAATATTCATGATTCTGAATATCAGACAGAACATGTGATATGCCAATATCATTGGTAAAATGGATGACTGATGTCTCACTGGTGTTATGGAAATTTATGATGTATAAGCACATTAAGGCTGCTGTCATCTCACCTATAGTACCACCCCCACACACATGCACACGCTGGCCAAGTTAAACCACAGTCAGCTTTAACAAAGCAATACTTAAACATCATGTGGTTATGTCATTAAAATCACATAAATGAAGTCATAATTATAGATTTGTCAAATCTCCAGAAGACCTTATTCTGTGAACAGATACCTCAAGCGTAAAAACACAATGCACCAGGATTTTTGCATTAAGAGTCAAGTAGCATAACAAAGCATGTACTGTACCATTAGTAAAGTTGAGTTACACTTCTGTTCTCAATGGCTGCACCAGACTGTATCCAACATTAAAATTACAAATCAGCATCTTTTACAATGCACATGCATCTCTTTAGTGTGTATTTTTGTTTCTGAAGCATGTAAAACACCAGCCACGGCATTTAGATCAGTCGCTCTCTCTCTCTCTCTCTCTCTCTCTCTCTCTCTCTCTCTCTCTCTCTCTCTATATATATATATATATATATATATATATATATATATATATACACTACCGGTCAAAAGTTTTAGAACACCTCCATTCTTTCAGTTTTTATTGAAATTTACGCAGTTTAATGTCTCAATGTACTCTGAAATTAAAGCATAGAACAAATAAACAATTGGAGATAAAAAAGAAATCATGGAATCGTTTTGTTTAACAAAATTTAATCTAAATTTTTGACTCATCAAAGTAGCCACCTTTTGCAGATATAACAGCCGAACACACTCGTGGCATTCTTTCTACAATGGAAATCAAATATTGTTCAGAAAGTTCTTCCCAACACTGTTGCAGAAGTTCCCACAAATGTGTTGCACTAGTAGGTTGCTTTGCTTTCACCCTTCTGTCCAGTTCATCCCAAACCAGCTTGATGGGGTTTAAGTCTGGAGACTGTGCTGGCCATTCCATGATTTGAAGCCTACCGTCTTGTTCTTTTCTTCTAAGGTAGTTCTGACATAGCCTGAAGGTATGTTTTGGGTCATTATCTTGCTGTAGGATAAACCCCTGACCAACTAGGCGTATACCAGAGGGTATTGAATGGCGCTGCAAAATGCTGTGGTAGCAGTTTTGGTTCAGGGTGCCACTCACTCTGTGCAAGTCGCCGACTCTGGATCCAGCAAAAGAGCCCCAGACCATCACGCTTTCTCCTCCATGTTTGACAGTTGGTGTCACACACCGAGGAACCATCCTTTCGCCTACTCGACGGCGTACAAAAACCCTGCGTGATGAACCGAAGATTTCAAATTTTGATTCATCGGTCCATAAGACCTTCTTCCAGTCTTCAGTAGTCCACTGGCGGTGCTTCATGGCCCAGGCAAGCCTCTTTTTCTTATTTTGCCATCTTAGCAATGGCTTTCTTACTGCCACTCGACCTGTCAAACCTGCAGCTCAAAGTCTTCTCTTCACAGTTGAAACTGAGACTTGCTTACTTCGACCAGTGTTAAGCTGTGCTTGAAGCTGTTGTCCTGTGAGCCGCCTATCACGCAAGCTGTTGACTCTCAGAAACTTGTCTTCTGATTCTGTTGTGGCTTCGGGTCTGCCAGACCTCTTCCTGTCAGAGTTTCCTCCAGTTTCCAAGTGTCTTTTGATGGTGTAGGAAACTGTACTCACTGACACCTTGGCTTTCTTTGCAATTTCTCTAAAGGAAAGACCTACACTTTTAAGGGTTATAATGGTCTGTCTGTCTTCCTTTGTTAATTGCCTTTTTCTCGCCATTATGAGAGCAATATACTACTTCCTGCAGTACAATACTGTCCAAATAATGCTTAAGAGGGTGTAGTAACACAGTCTGTTCCAACACTGCTTTTATACAGACAGATGGTTTGTAAGTAATCAACAAAAGTTGGGACACCTGTAGGAATTGTTAGCATCAACTTTCAAGGCTTAATTTACTTCCATTGCTGCAGAACAGCTGTAAGTTGTTAACCCATTACTTGTTCCCTGGAAAAGGCCTTTTTGTATAACTCTGAAATGTACATTATTTTTCAGTTTTTGGTAACCTAAACTTTTTTTTTAACCTCTGGCAGTTTACCGCTTGCCTTTGTACCATTTCAGGTTATTCACTGGACTTGAACTGCTTAAATTTCAATAAAAACTGGAAAAATGGGGGTGTTCTAAATCTTTTGACCGGTAGTGTACATATATATATATAAGTTAATAGATATATCTGCACACGTTCCTGTGACAGAAACAGAATGATTCTTGGTGATATATCTATCTCCTGACCTGTGAGGGTGTTGTATAAAGGGAACAGAGTGCCCTGGACTGGATGGCCTGACAATTCACAATTCATTCCCAGGGTTAGGTGGAAGTTGGCCATCTAGAAAGGGGGCACAGCTGCAGTACATTAAGTCATCGCCCCAGAGGGAAAGCGATGTGGCAACCGCGGATTGGAGGAGAAATGGCTGCACACGCTAACCAAGGGGGCGTGACTGAAGGTACAAGGGGACGTGGCTAGGTGATCTATTCCTTTGTAATGGTTAAGAGCGAACCGCTGAAGGACGAGTGTAAAATTACCGTGAGTGTTTTGTTTGTTTTGTCGTGTATAAAAATCTACTTGTTTGTTATTATTAGACGGCTAACAGGATCCGGAGCTGTCGCTACAGGCCAGTACTAAACCTGGACAACACTGCACCTCTGTACCGCTAATAAATTGTATTACACCACGAGCACAATAATAATCACTCTGGACTTGTGAACGTGTGTGTCTTTGTGTGTGTTATACTGTGTTTATTATTTACAAACTGTGTCTTATTATTTCGGGACTGCAACCCGTTGCTGTGTATTGCCTGGGATTATTCTTTGTGGTCGCCAGACCAGGATTACAAATAAACATATTGTTTGGACAGTGAACTTTGTTGTTTGTCTTCTGTTATGTAATCACATCACCACTACACCTGCGCACTGCAAACCATTTTGCCACAGTTCCTTATGAGTTTAATGGCTTCAATGAAAATTGAATGTTTAAACCCCAATCAAACCATTGATTTATCCTCTAATATATATATATATATTACAGTATAACAGGGGAGACCTGGACTGGCCGCCTGGAGTAAGCACAATGCTGCAGGAAGAGGGCGGCAGCCCCGTGGGATCCGCCTGCCAGTCATGGCAGTGACACAGAGAGGTGGGGAAGAGGGTGTGTGGGCTTTCCCTCTCTCTGAGTGGCCGGGAGGCGGGCCTTGGGCGGATTGCTGGGCCTATAAACGAATACCTTGTTGTTTCCTCAGATTCTCCCCTCTAAACAAATACGAGTCAAGCGCTACGGACGGACTCAGCATGGCTGGAAGAAAGCCACCAAATAATTAGAAATTTTGTAGCGGGGAAATACTTGGGCAGACACCAGTGATTGTCTAGGGCAGTGAGGAAACATCTGAGTGTAGGACGGAGACCCGGGCTGTGTGGGTAGCGACGGTCGGGGTATATGCTGCAGAGTGCAGCACCTTTGTTTTGTAGTTTTGATTAATAGTGTTTTTATTTTTGTTTTTTCTTTGTACCTTCTCTTTTTGATTATTATTTAATGCACCTGCATGTGCACCATAGGTGATCTGTGTCATTACTTCTACCATCGCTGGTAACAAGAGTATAGCAGTGCCACCTTGTGGCAGCAAATAAATCGTGCACCTGAGTGGTGTTTAGAAACTCCAATTTTCTGTCTCCTGAGTCAGTGAATTCCCCACCCTTTCACATACAGTAAGAAATAGTATGAAAGAAAACTTGCTAGTCTTTTGAGGTTGGAAATGAGAAATAACACATAATGTACTGAGACAAGGTGCGTGAAATAAGGATTTAGGTATGTGAGACCATTTGTATTAATTGTGTACCTCTTCAACCCTTATTCTGTGACCTCAGTCAGATCAACCCAGACTGTTCCTATACGAAAAAAGGGGTGTCCTCTTTATCTCTCTCTCTTGATATTAGGTCCCTCTAGAGCTACTTGCGTAGATTACAAAGCCATGACGCTTATTGTGCTGACAATGTGTTAAAGTTGAGGTATAAGATATACCAAGGATCTTTTCAGTCCTGTAGGTTTTTTTTGGCATTCACACATAAGCTTGACAGCTTACCTGTAATGCATTTACATATAATGATTCCTTGAAGTGCTGTTGCTCTCTGCCAGCAATCAGTCACTCTGCTTTTCCACTCTGTACAGCTGATAAACGATGCAAAAAAAAAAGTCCTAAGATGAACATGTTTTAACTTTAACACTGGCAACGACAAGCCTGAATGAAATATAAAGGCGCTTGTTTATCACAGTTTAACCCACTGTGCCCTGGGGAGACCACTGCAAGCTATGAAGAGGCTGCTGCTTGGTGTTATGAGCTGTTTCTTATTGCAAGAGAGGAGGTCACAGGAGGGCTACACTGCAGGAGAGAATGCAGCAGGTTTGTGGGGCTCAGAAGCCAATGCTCCCAGAAGATCCTATTTCAGAAAGGAAGTAAAGTTATTCTTTGTTTAGGTTTCTCATTGAAAATGTGGGCCTTTGTGTGCTGATTGTGTCTGTCTGTCAAACTCTAAATGGGGAACAAGATAACTGCCTTGACACCTTTAAATAAGGTATCTTTTCATAAGCAGATCAAGCAGCTAAAAAAGGACATTTACTAGAATAGTTCATAAGCATGGTAAATAATAATTGAAGCAGAAATGCAGTGCTCACCCTTTATAACGCACCCTGTTATAGTGCGGAATCGGTTATAACACAGTAGGGTTGTGGCCCCCATTTGCTCCATAATGCCATTACAGTAGCCCTTTAATGCTGGTTATAAGGCAGAACACAAATAGAACAGTCTTGTAACTATGGCTCCCCACTTCAGTGTTATAAAGGGTCAGCACTGTATAAGAAAGAATGATAGAGAACATAAATAAGAGTAAACAGGCAAGACATTAAATATTAGGGTAGTATCCCTAACTACAAGTTTAACATTTATAGCAAATAAGTGATACTCTTCCTAATATACAGCATCAGGAAAATTGCAGGCAAATGTAAAACATTGCAGGTATCTTTCATCTAACACAACGTGCCATTTCCCTGGTTCATGTTTTAATTCTCCTAACAAGCCTTTTATGACAATACACTTTTCCAACTTTAATTCATATGACCCTATTGATCTTAAGTGTGGTGTATATGCAGTTGACCTAAACAGTGGTGAATCTAAGCACTGCAACTGTAAATAATGAATAGGACCCAATGTTATGACTTTCAACAAGGCTTGATAGGCTCTATAGTTTCTTCCTGTAAAAATATGAAGAAAAAAAACTCAAGAAGTCTCATAATTTAATTAATTAAATGAAGGTAATATTTAGATCTGCCACAGACCCCTGAGTTTTCAAGATATGGAAGTTTAGGGAGGGAAAGAGCAGTCTTTAGATTCAGGTAGTAATCAGGCTTAAGTATGTGTATTTCTTGGTATTTGTGTTTAGGGTTCTCTTTGTAATAATTTAGATTACTTACTTAAGATTTCTTATATGTAAGACATAAGAAGAAGAAGAAGAAGAAGAAGAAGAAGAAGAAGAAGAAGAAGAAGAAGAAGAAGAAGAAGATGACATCTATTCATTTTCATTCAAGAATGATGGATCACTTATAAAATGGAAGAATTTAGTTTACTAGTATGATAGTGATTTGTATGCTAATACCATAGTGTGTCCACTAAGCATACCACATTAAACCCCATACCGGTTCAGACCAAAATGATAAAAAAAAGAAATGATTACAGTAGAAAATATAGAGATTATATCAGATATGTACATCCAACAAGCCACAAGAGGGTAAAGCATGTTATAGAAGGCTTGAAAACACCTTGTGACAGGCACTTACATTACAGCAATAACAAGATGTGAAAAGCATTGCAATCGTCTTACCAAAAATCATCAGATTGGAGGCTTGACCTGTGATATGAATAGGAGAATTCACAGAGCACTACCCATTTGGGGGGTCAGTCAAGCTGTCAGACATCTGGCCGAGGAGTGGGGGTCGTGACTTGGGTGGGCTGGCCCATCTTGTTCCTATGGAGAGGAGAACAATGAGGAGTGAAAGGCAATACTCTGATTAACAATGCCATCGTGAGGCCTCTATTGGCAATGGTTTCCTCACATGCAGAGCCAGCATAATGCTGTATGCGGGGCATACAAAAGACAAAGCCATCAAGATGCTTATAGTACATCAAACTTTAATTGGATTTAAATGAACTGGTGCCATTTATGACAATAATTTGTACTGTGGCCTGCCCCCTGTATGCCCCCTATTCAGTACAACAGAGCAGGTCTATAAAGAATAGAGAAGTGGAGAGCTGCTACAACAGTCATGCCTCAGCACAAAAAAAGGCTATTGAAAAACAATCCATAAATAGCGTCCCTCACTGACATATGAAGTTACATTAAAAAAGCAATATCCCATTCCATTGAACAAAAATAATGATTTCAATACGGGAGCAAAACCGCCACGACTACAAGAGTAATGATCATTCATACCCAAGCATCACATACACTGATATTAGGAGTCGATCCTAGACGCTGCTTCTGTGAGATTGATCCTCCTGTTGCAGGGCACGCTAAACAGCTGTTTTCAAAAAGAAAGAGAAAGAGAAGCATATATACAGCTTGCATCAATAAAACATCACCTGCAAATCCACTCCTGACAATGAGTGAGCAGCTTACGATGGACAAAATGGAAATTCATATTGCATAAATCCCTTTTCACAGGTCTTTCCATTTAACTGTTTCAGCTTTCAAAAGGACAAGCAGCAACGAGTGTGCATTTGTATTTTTAAATAATTCGAAACCCTCATATAAAATACATCTCATATATGTTCAGTACAATCTTTTCCATTTCACATTTTAAGAAACGATAAATTGCTACATGGGTGAGGAGAGCAATAATCAGTATCTGGGTTTCCATTTTTAATGATCAGGTTCAGGTCACTGAAAAATGTTAATGACTTTGGTCTTTATGGAAGTCCCTTATTATATAATAATCCAAGACAACAACTGCTTTATAAAGTTTTTTTTTTTTTCAGCTCTAGAACAATTAGTCAAGAACCGTCTACCCGACTGTATTTGGTGTCGCCCTGAATAAAGATGCTAATTAGGCTGATTGTACAATGTGACATGGGATCCCTACAGCACATACGTACAAGTTGCCAGTTTACTTAAGCATCACTGTGGATCAAGTCCACCTAACAAGGCTACATTTTTTCTGATGGTGATTTATTTTTATTTTATTTAGCAGGCGCCTTTATCCAAGGCGACTTACAGAGACTAAGGTGTGTGAACTATGCATCAGCTGCAGAGTCACTTACAACTACGTCTCACTTGAAAGACAGAGCACAAGGAGGTTAAGTGACTTGCTCAGGGTCACACAATGAGTCAGTGGCTGAGGTGGGATTTGAACCGGGGACCTTCTGGTTACAAGCCCACTGGACCACAGACTACAATACTTTAAAGACTACAATGTACCCATCCACTATGTTGTGAGAAGCATGACAAAGACATCTTCGAACACCACCCCATTCCCTGGGTCTCAATAAAATTGAACATGTTTGGAAAGAACTTGAACAATTAATTCATTACCACAATCCTCTACCTACTTTTTTGTACCAAATGCATGAAATATTAATGACTGAATGGAGACGCCATCCAACCCCTCGTGAATTCTATGACATCTCAAGGCTATGGAAAATGGTCCAACCCAATATGAGGCACAGGTCTTACAAAGTGGCCAGGCAGTGTATATTGAACCCCTGTTCAATAAGGGAAGCTTTCAGTCTGTCTCCCCTTCTGGTAATACCAATGACTGGAAATAACAGGTTGTATATCAATTAGTGTTGATCTTATATTTTCTTTTATATAAATCCTGCCTCCCTGTCCATAGTTTATTGGGCTGTATGAAATGGTGTGAGGTAGCCTGGGATTCAGATCTTCTTACTGCCTGTGAATAAATGAAAGCTTCCATCTGCAGTACAATACCTCACTTTTTAATATTACAGCTATGAACAAAAGTTTTGCATCATGATATGGAATGAATTAATTTTGCTTCAATAAAGTCGAATGAAACCTGCTGAATAATAGTTTAACTTATTTAATGACATACTGCTTTGTAGTTTTCCATATACTTAACAAAAGACTGAAAATTGTAACATTTCAAAATCTAACATGAAATATTGTACTACTATTATGGCTTCTGTTAGACTTATTGCGATATCATTTTGTAGTTTCTTTGATTACACGATGTTACATAAAAGATTAAAATTATGTTCATATAGTTATTTTTTTATGATGTCTCAATCCTAAAATTCTAGGTGATGCTAAACTTTTAGCCATAGCTGTAATCTTTCTTTTATATTGAAATCTTCAAAATTATCAACCTACTGATGAACCTACATTTTCAATTAGACCTTATACAGGTTCTGGGTGATCCCCTCCCTGAACACCAATTCTCTGTTGCAGTTTCTGGCTACTGACACCCCACAAAGGAATTTGTATTAAGATGGAAGGCAGATAATTTTCTATCACTTGAGCTGTGGTGGAAATTATTATGGGATTTCCTTTCACTGAAAATGATTACATATTTTATTCGATGTGTGATCTATTTATAGATGGAAATGGATTTATAAGTGAGTTCTTTAAAGATCCAGACAACTGGCAGGTTTTACTTTTTCTACAAGGCAGTGGGGTCTATTTAAATTATGTGAAGAGTGGAGGATCTAAATACTGCCACACTAAACATTACCTGATTTTTTACAGACCTTATTTCATTGTGTTTTTAATGCATGTACTAAAATAATGTTAATAAGTGGGTCAGTGTATCAGCCATAGAACCCCAGAAGCAATTATATAGGTACAGAGGAGAGGTGTTGAGATATGCTTCTGGTTATATAAAAAATGGTTCAACTGGGTCCTATTCATAATTTCAATATTAACAGTCTAGAACAGTTTAATAAATATTGTATAAAAAACGGTTTACATGTTCTTACATGGTACAGTATACAGCTGCAGTTTCCAATGCAGTAATGCAAGTACAATAATGACTAGCAACCACCTTCTTAAATATATGTCTACTCATACTGAAGTGCAAAGATAAAGGGTTACTGATCAAACTAACTGAACTTAGTGATAAAGTGAGACAATCCCCTTAACCTCCAGCTCTTACTGGGATAGCACTAATTGAATTATAGGGCTTTTCCAATGTGCAAATTGGAGAAGAGAAAGGCAATATACTGTATTCAGGGAGTATGGAAGAGGAATCTGTCTTACCTGAAGTCCTGTCTGATTACTACTTGTGATGAAAGAGTATTTTTAAAAACGTAATCACAAACTCCAGGGTGATCCAAAAACAGATTGATTATTTACCCTGCAATACTTTTTAATCAATAGAAATTTGATGTTAACCGTTGGTGTTTTACACAGCAGTAGTTTTGAAATTGATGCACAAAAAGGGAATCTATTCTGCAACAAACATGAAATATGAATAGCTCAAGCTCAAAATGAATACAGTAAATTTCCCTTGTTTGCACTTCTGCAAACATTATAAACTGAAATACATTAGGTAAAATGTCTACTAAAAATACACTTGCAGGTTGCTGAATAAAATTTTTTAAGTGCAACACAGTACAGGTGTAAGTTCTGCTTAGAGATTTGAAGACCTGTGACAAAAAGGAAAAATACAAAACACCCAATCCACTTGATATTTATTGCATCTATGCAGAAGACTTTAAGGGGTGGTGAACTCTGCACTTGGGTACCAATGCCAGACGCCTGATGATGATATATACAGCAGGAATCACAATCAGAGCATGAACCTGGGAATTAAGATTTTTTTTTTTGTTATGTTTTCTGTTCTCCACCTCCATCCCCACAATCATCTCAGTGAAAATTGATTCAGCACCTCTGGTAATTAAGGTGTGTCTAAAATTGGTATTCAATGGAAAATAGTGATGTCATATTTATTAAAAGTTTTTGTCATTCAAAAAAAAAACATTTTTGGCAAGGCTTATTACATTTTGGGTTGTGCGGGAGTGGGGAGAAACCAGCTGTCACGTGTGACCCTAAAACCTTTCCTCCCTTGTACAAGGTGTGAACACCTTTTTGAGTGAAAGGTGTATTCAGCAGAGATGTATGGCCTTATGATAGAACCAGCTTATTTTCTGTGGGGTTTTCCCACAGATGATGGAGATGAGAATGCAAAAATGGGAGCCCGGCTAACAAGGTTGAAGTTTTTTGCAGGTATCAGGGCCTAAAGACTGTCACCCACACCTGTGATGCACAGAAATGGATAAAGGATTGGCTTTTACAGACCCACTAAGAGCACAGCCTGACCAAGACTTTCATCCTGCTGGAAGCCAGCTGATCTGAATAGAATCAGTCGATTCAATGGGACTTTATCAAGCAAAATCATCCCATAGGAATGGGCCAGTAAGTACCTACTAGCCTCCTAACCACTAAATCTACCCTCTACCCCTAAACCTAATCTCTACCCCTAAACCTAACTGTGTTACTATTAAACTTACTGTTACTATTAGTTCAACGCCACTTGTTTAGCACCCTCTAGCGGCTATGTGGCAAAGTGGGTTGCAGTGCGCAGGTGTAGAGGTGATGCAGTGTTCAAGATAATGACAGACAACAAAGTACTGGTAAAATGGTGGTTTTAATTTGTAATCCAATAGTCTGATGACAACAGTAAACAATAAATGGAGGACTGGCAGTGCACAACGATGTGTACTGCTCAGTTAAATAAACACAGGGTTCAGTCCGGAAATAATAAGCACAGTATTTAAACACACACACAATACACAAACACAAGTCCAAGTCCTGGGTGAGTGCTATTAGTGCTAGTGGTGCAAATACAATTTATCTGTGAACAGTGCAGTGTGGTCCGGGTTTGTGCTGGCCTGTAGCAACAGCTCTGGATCGTGTTAGTCGTCTAATAAATAACAAACAGTACAGTTAGACGTAATAAACAAACAAAAACACTCACGGTTACTTTTTACTCGTTCTTTAGCAGTTCGACCTGAACCATAACAAAGGAATAGATCACGTCCCTGTGATAGAGACAAAGTGATTCTTGGTGTCACAAGGACCAGGGGTCACAAATGGAGATTAGATAAAGGGACATTCAGAACAGAAAACAGGAGGCCCTTTTTTGCACAGAGAATTGTGAGGGTCTCTATTGTAATAATTCTGTACTGTGTTTTAAAGAATGTTAAAGCCATCAGAAAAAAAAAATATTGCAGCAAATTATGAGCAGGATAACAGGATTTGAACTAAGAAAACTGAGCAAGCAATGATCTAATGTTAAAAGGCTAGTCTGTGTGCCTCTGTGAATGGAATTAACATTAATTAATGATAGCTGCTTGAAACTAAGATGTGGGCCTCTTCTTATCTGTAGAGATACTGGTACGAGCAGTCTCTTGAATCTAGCAGAATTATGATCTAATGTAATACATATAAGAATGTGTTAATAAACAGTAACTCCGGGTTAGAAAGCGGGCATCTCGAATTCGGTAAGAACTGCTGAGAAAAGGATTTTAGCTGAAGGGGTCAAGTTTGTTAAAGACATACTTTAAAATAAAAAGCAAGTTTTACTGCCGAGGAGGAAATATATTTTGGACCAAGGCCGGACTAATTGACATAGCAGATGAAGTACATCAGAAAACACCTCTATACATATATTCTTATCTCAATCAGTACAAGGAACTGCATGATACACACAACTATTGTTAGTTTAAGGCTACCTGACATATTTTAGGGATTAGAAAAATAGGAAGCATGTAATATTAATCTTAAAAGGACTAAACCAGACAGCATTATTATTATTATTATTATTTATTTCTTAGCAGACGCCCTTATCCAGGGCGACTTACAATCGCAAGCAAATACAAATACATTCAAGTGTTACAATATAAGTCATACAATAAGAACAAGAAATACAATAATTCTCAAGTGTGACAAACCACAATTCAATAATACAGCAGATAATAGTGAAAGTTACATCAGGATATGATTAAATAGTGATAGTTACATCAGGATATGATTAAGTACAAAATACTACAGATTAAACACTTGGCAGATTACAATATTCTGAGGTACAGGATTAAATGCAGTAAAATAGGGGGCAGATAAGAGCAAAATAAAGCATATTTAAATGAAGGGTGATAGTGTCCCAGGGTACAACAGAGGAGTTCTACAGGTGCTGTTTGAAGAGGTGAGTCTTAAGGAGGCGCCGGAATGTGGTCAGGGACTGGGCAGTCCTGACATCTAACCGTATTATTAATTTTAGCAATAAGGGCTGTCTAGAAGCCAGATGTTTTAAGTTTAATTAAGCCTCATGACACACGAAGCAGGGAAAAATTTCTATAAAAGAGCGAGCAAAACGGTGGTATAGCATCAGCTTACAACTGATCCTTCTGCAGTGCTGTCTTGAGAAATCTGACTGAGGTGTTGAATCTTACAAAATCATTTGGGTAAGCATGAATCTTGCTTTTGTATCTTTTATGTACTGGTCTGTGTATAAGTAGTAGGATTTATATTATATTTAGTTATAAGGAGCTGGTATGTTGGCTGCTATTTTAGCTTTGGGTGCTATAACCTCAAAACATTTATTTGTAACCATTTTCACTGTATAAAATTGATGCTGATAGCTTGTACAGGATATTGGATTGCCTACATTGTCCTCGAGCTAGGATCTAATGTGGCTTGTAGCCTCCTGATCCATTATGAAGCATACAATAAAGCGAACAAGTAAATACATATACTCGTTATATAAATATATATATATATATATATATATATATATATATATATATATATATATATATATATATTTACTGTATATACTCGTTAAACACAAGATAAGACAGAGTCTGTGTGATTTTTCTTGATTTTATAACAGTTATCTGGATATGTTAATATCTGTAGGCCAGTACACAAACTAACCATGTCAAGGAGTTTAAACACTTTAATGTCCACCTAAAACATCTCCCCTGAGTTTAAGAGGTTAAGAAATAAAAGTATGTGTATTGTGACACAGCGCTGACCTCAAGCGCATTTGAGTTGGCCTATCAAGCTGCTTGTGAATGCATGGAATGGCAGTGTATGATTAGTGCTGTGTGTTCTCAGGCGGCAAGTGGGTTTGGCAGAGATTCCTGCTACTAACTTATCCTCAATGACAATAATAGAGCTTACACTGAAGGCGGAAAAGGTGTGCAAATGCACCACACATATATAACTGCGGTTAACTTATTTAAAACAAAAAAGACACAAAACGGGTTTATATTAATACTAAATTCATTATTTTTTGAAGTGCTGAGCTTTTTAAAATAGTTCTGTGACAATGTGCCCCGCCCCTGTGTGCATTTGTGTGTTATATGTTGTATGTTACGTGTTGTGCTTTAATGTTGGTGTATAGAGATGGCTGCACGGGATATAAATGGGTGTGTGCAGTTATTTAAGCTGTAACTGTATTTAGGCACGGGATTGCACATCACTTCACGTGCATTTAAAGTAATTAATATGTGAGCACGAGGTTGCACTTAATTAATTCACGTGCTGAGATTCAAGTGAATAATTAAGTAGTAATTGAATCCCAGCACAACAGTATATATAGATGCACGTTTGACTCACTCGGGGTTGGGTGTTCGTGAGTGGAGAACGGGAGAGAGAAAGGAGAAAGAATTAAAAGCTAAAGAATAACAATTGCTACAGCGTGCTGGAAGTTCCAGCACGGTACTTGTTCAAACGTTCGTCCACTTGTTTTGTGTGTTAGTACGTTTTGTTTATATATTTATTTTGGCGTAAAGTGCTGTGTCCTGTTTTTGTGTTCTGTTTAAACCTTTTATTTTGTTAATAAACGCTGAGTGCTACCATTTGCACTCAGCTTCTCATCACCACCGTCTGTCTGTGTATTCCTTTCTGGTCTGACACCACCCACTCCAGCCGTCTTTGTGACAAGTTCATGTATTTATTTAAAAAAAAACTGTGCTATTAACAGTAAATACCTTTAAAAGTACACAAACACAAATATAAACTTCAAAAATAAATAATATATTGTACATGGAAACTCAGCATGTACAAAATCTAACAAATAACCAAATAAGCAATCTGTCAGCACATACCTGTGCGTCAATATGACGTTGCTTTGAGAATAAAACAGTAGCTTCAGTTTACGTAGGGTACAAAGAGAGCTTGCATAATAAAACAGAAAGATAGAAAGGCGCCAACGCTTAAAGATTAAAAAGAATAACTTCCAATCCAAGCAGCGCTGTTATCAAAATCAAAGTCCTGTTGATAGGGGCACATTTACTCAGAATTGCCTGTCGTCTCTTTCAGGTATTGATTCTACAAGTCAACAGGGGCTGCGCAATAGTGGTACCCTGCAGTTCAGAATATGAATAATGTTTTTTTTTGTAACTTATGGAATAAAGTCATATTTTTGCAATAATGCACTGTAGGAGGTAATAAGCAGGGTACTGTAAGGAATGCAGTTATCATACACAGTGCTGGAAACTGATATATTATACACACATAGATCCTCATCATCGGGATAACATGTTGATGATACAGTACATCTTTTCTGCATCTATCCCACCTCCCCTGCAACTCTCAGCATTCTGTAGCAGGTAATAATCAGGATACTGTAAAATAATGCAGTTATCAAATACAGTGCTGAAAACTAATGTACTTTACACAGTTTCATGAAAATGACTATTGTGTATTGTTTACAACCCTCAGAAGACAGAAAGGGGTGCAAAATCACCAAATTTACCCTGTGCACTTTGAAGGATTACTCCCATTTCCAGAGTTGGACACGCTTGGTATCAAAATAATAATTAATCACATGTAAGGATATCTAGAGATATCAGTTCATTTTAAACACGCTGGGGTCCATTTGCACCCCTTGCCACTGACAAAGGGTTAAAAAGGAACCTGGAAGGTGTTCATTGCCAGGTGGAGTATGCTTTGGAGAAGCCAAGTGACTCTGAATCTATTCTCCTGTCATACAAAGGTAAAAATGGATCTTGTATAGGATTTAGTCAGTGCAGTGTTCCAGGTGTAGGATTGCGCACTGCCCATGTATTCTATCAGCGGATCACATGCTCTTTTCCATGTTACATTTTGTATCAAGGTTTATTATATCTTAATTTATTATAACAAAAGGAACAACATCCAGGACCCTATAAACTGTGCTGGCCAGTCAGCAAAAAGAAGGGAGGTCATGATTTTTGGGGACTCCATATTGAGAAACACAGCAAGTTCAGTTTGCAGTTTGGACCCCCTTACTACAACAGTGTGCTGCCTTCCAGGAGCCTCTGTCATCACTGAGAACGTGGGCAGGCTCCAAGAACGAACTGGAGACGACCCGGTAGTAGTTGTCCACATCGGTACAAACAACATTGGAAGAGACAGGCCAAGATCCCTGCAAAACAAATTCAGAGAGCTAGGAAGGAAATTAAAAGACAAGACCAAAACTGTGGTATTTTCTGGGATACTGCTGGCACCTTGCAAAGGACCATATGGACAGCTGGAAATACAAAATCAAAATGCATGGCTGAAATCGTGGTGCACACAGGAAGGCTTCACCTTTCTTGAACATTGGAGCACATTCTACAACAAGGACTATCTATATAGGTGGGACAGACTGCACTTAAACAGAAAGGGAACCAATCTACTCGGAGAAAGTATCCTTGAAGAGGTACAGAAGCATTTAAAGTAGAAAGGAAGGGGGGAGAAAACAAAAAAACAGAAGGGAGACCACATCACAACAAGGGCAACAACTCAGGTAAGACAGCAATTAAATGTATTTATCTAAATGCTAGAACTCTCAGAAACAAAATGTTAGAACTTGAAGCTACTGCACTAACAAGTAACTACGATGTGATAGGTGTTACAGAAGAAAACAACGCAGAATCAATATGGGTCAAAATAATGGACAAAAATTCAAAGGGCATAATAATAGGAGCATGCTATAGACCGCCAAATTCAGACGCCAAGCAAAATAATCTGTTATACAATGACATTAGAAATGCGTGTAGCAAAGGAGAAGCCAGACTAATGGGGGATTTCAACTTCCCCCATATAAAATGGGAAAACCCGGTGGGGAGCATGATGGATGAAATTGAAATGGTGGAAATGACAAATGACTGCTTCCTAACACAATTTGTCAAGGCACCGACTAGAGGGGAGGCATGCCTTGATTTAGTCTTTTCAAATAACAAAGACAGAATAACTAAAACAGAGGTCAGAGAGCCATTGCCAAACTCAGACCACAACATTGTCTCATTTGAAGTGATTTTTAAAACCCAAAAAGAAATGACTAAAGCTTAGGTTTACAATTTTAGAAAAGCAAACTATGAAGGTATGAAACAGAGACTAACAGAAGCAGATTGGAGTAAAATAGAGAAAACATCCACAGAAAAAGGATGGCTGTTTTTTAAAAATGTAGTACTAGAGGCGCAAAACAATTACATCCCAAAAGTAGACAAATCTAAATCTAAAACAAAATGGCCAAAATGGTTTACTAGATCAATTAAAAAAAATATTCAGCAAAAAAAGACACTGTACAGAGCATTTAAAAAGGGACCAAAAACAAAGTACACAGAAAGAGTACTTGGAACTGCAAACATAAGTCAAAAAGGAAGTTAGAAAGGCCAAGTGAGAGATAGAAATGAACACTGCTAAGGGGGCTAAAACCAATTCCAAAATGTTTTTCCAATATTATAATAGCAAGAGAACATTCAAAGAGGAGGTTAAATGTCTAAGATATACAAATGGCAAAATGATAGGCAAAGAAAAAAAATAGCAAAAATATTAAATGATTACTTTTCACAGGTTTTTACAAAGGAGGATACGGACAACATGCCCCACATGTTGACCTGTTCCTATCGAGTTTTAAATAACTTTAGCATAACAGAGGCAGAAGTGTTAAAGGGACCAGGAGCTCTTAAAATAAACAAATCCCCTGGACCGGATGAGATCCTCCCAATAGTACTCAAAGAAATGAAAGAAGTTATTTACAAACCGCTAACCAAGATCATGCAACAGTCTCTTGACACAGGGGTTGTACCGACAGACTGGAGAC
Source organism: Acipenser ruthenus (assembly GCF_902713425.1). NCBI lineage: Eukaryota > Metazoa > Chordata > Actinopteri > Acipenseriformes > Acipenseridae > Acipenser > Acipenser ruthenus. The sequence continues at coordinate 107,524,610 of NC_081189.1, read as the reverse complement.
TTGCAAACGTTATACCGATCCACAAAAAGGGAGACAAAACCAAACCAGATAACTACAGACCAATAAGCCTGACTTCTTTTATATGTAAACTTATGGAAACTATATTAAGATCCAAAATGGAAAATTACCTATATGGTAACAGTATCCTGGGAGACAGTCAGCATGGTTTTAGGAAAGGGAGATCGTGTCTAACTAACCTACTTGACTTTTTTGAGGATGCAACATCGACAATGGATAACTGCAAAGTATACAACATGGTTTATTTAGATTTCCAAAAAGCTTTTGACAGAGTCCTGCATAAAAGATTAATTCTCAAAATGAACGCAGTAGGGATTCAAGGAAATGCAGGCACATGGATTAGGGAGTGGTTAACATGTAGAAAACAGAAAGTACTGATTAGAGGAGAAACCTCAAAATGGAGCGAGGTAACCAGTGGTGTACCACAGGGATCAGTATTAGGTCCTCTGCTCTTCCTAATCTACATTAATGACTAAGCAAACTTGTTAAATTTGCAGACGACACAAAAATAGGAGGAGTGGCAAACACTGTTGCAGCAGCAAAGGTCATTCAAAATGATCTAGACAGGATTCAGAACTGGGCAGACACATGGCAAATTACATTTAATAGAGAAAAGTGTAAGGTACTGCATGCAGGCAATAAAAATGTGCATTATAAATATCATATGGAAAATACTGAAATTGAAGGAATCTATGAAAAAGACCTAGGAGTTTATGTTGTCTCAGAAATGTCTTCATCTAGACAATGTGGGGAAGGTATAAAAAAGGCCAGCAAGATGCTCAGATATATTGTGAAAAGTGTTGAATTTAAATGAAGGGAAGTAATGTTAAAAATGTGAGGTCTTACTAATGCATTAGTAAGACCTCATCTAGAATATTGTGTTCAGTTCTGGTCACCTCGTTATAAAAAGGATATTGCTGCTCTAGAAAGAGTGCAAAGAAGAGTGACCAGAATTATCCCGGGTTTAACAGGCATGTCGTATGCAGACAGGCTCAAAGAATTGAATCTGTTCAGTCTTGAACAAAGAAGACTACGCGGCGATCTGATTCAAGCATTCAAAATTCTAAAAGGTATTGACAATGTCGACCCATGGGACTTTTTCGACCTGAAAAAAGAAGCAAGGACCAGGGGTCACAAATGGAGATTAGATAAAGGGGTATTCAGAACAGAAAATAGGAGGCACTTTTTTTACACAGAGAATTGTGAGGGTCTGGAACCAACTCCCCAGTAATGTTGTTGAAGCCGACACCCTGGGATCCTTCAAGAAGCTGCTTGATGAGATTCTGGGATCAATAAGCTACTAACAACCAAACAAGCAAGATGGGCCGAATGGCCTCTTCTCATTTGTAAACATTCTTATGTTCTTAACAAAATGTGTCAATTGTTACACTTCACATTGGTACAGGGACAATTCCTGTGTGTATGTATGAAAATTTAAACCACACAAAAGCTCACAAAGTAATCTTTTTTTTTCTCCAGTTCAAAAACTTAGCAAACTGAAAGAAAGATACATATGAGGAAGATGAAAGTAAACTCAGGGAGGAAGCTTTCAGCTGAATTTATTATAGCTTTGGTTATTCTCTGATCATGAAAACCCTGTTGGGGAGCACAGGCAGAAATATTATAGTGACCATGAGAGAAAAGGGAGGATGGAAAACTGAGTAACAAGAGATTTGGAAATGTCTTTGATTTGCTGTGCCCTGAGGTGCTTTTTGAAGGGGGTCAGCTGGGTATATCCCAGTCTCTCCAAGATAGACTGGGTGTATATTCATTCCTAGGCAACTACATCCGTAACATATTAATACATTTTTCAACTACCTGATCAAGTACTGTACTTTAGTTGATTGCAAATGGTAATATATTTGGACTCTCTCAGGTAGCATCTAAACACATAAACAATCCTTTGCTTTAAAAGGTTCAGAGGTAAATTACTGTACCCTTGTTGTTAGATGTGTTCAAGATCCCCAAGTGACTGAACTAGTAAAGGCACAACTGCACAATGTGCAGGTTTGCTTCCTGCCTGTGCGAGGTAGCTGGTCTTTGCTGGGGATTCAGAGGGAGTGTTTCATTGGCGCTCCAGCGAATTAGGGGCCTAGATTGTCAGCAACTGTTTTCCCTTACTTACAAGGCAGACAGACATCTGCCGGGCTGGTCTGTTTCCTCGGTGGGGGAACATAATTGGACATTCTAAATTGAGTTAAAATGTGGGTAAAATAATTGGCCACTAATAGATAATTTAAAAATAAGAAAATTGAGAAAACTGGTTTTTTTATCATCAATATTGATAAATGCTGTATTCAGACAACACATTATTTTTAAAATGTTGTAATACTATGTTGCATGATACACTAAAATACATTTTAAAAAGCAAACAAAAGTAGGATGTTGACTAAAAGCAAAAGGGATTTGTGTCTGTACATTAACTAATTACGAGTGATATGAGCTCATTAACTAGTGAAGTCTTTCCAAGAAGGTTCTATACCTATTAGCACAGTACACATTGTAAACAAACAAGCAAGTGTTAACCACTATAGATATCTTAATATACATAAACAGCCTTGCAACTGTGCAACTCGGAATACAGGATGTTCTCTGCTGCACTTGCTTGTTAAATTAAAAGAGATGGCTTGCCCCGGAAGGCATGGTTTATCTGGCTCACGTAACTTTTCTGAACCTGCCACTGACGCTAATGATGTGTCACATTAAAAAATAAGCAGCACTGGATCTCTTTGGAAGCAAAGAAGGAAAGGAACATTTCCAACAGCCAGAAGCCTATACTGTCAATCACCCATTGCAATGTGTGCGACACAGGAGAGCTTAATCAGAGGACCTTAACACTTGCATTTGTTTCCCTGTAACTTTAATGAAGAGTCAAGTCATTATTGTCAGCTTTCTTTTTTATTATTATTTCTTTTTTTATTTTTAAACATTCAGGGATGGCATACATTTGATTGATCAGGATATATCCACACCTGCCATGGCTTATCTAGCTGACACAGAGTGCTGCATTTTGGTATTGGCACAGAACTAACTATGTTGAAACCCATATGTGTATATTTGTGTAGGAGCAGCTATAATGCTGTGTTTTCTAAACTTCAGGGGTATTAACTCAAGTGGAAATCAATGATAATTTTAAGGCCAGACAAAACCTATGGGCATTACTACATGTGCCAACATGTCTAGGATGTGAGGACTGAAGCAGGAAATTATTTACTAAGTGATTCTAAACTACAAGAAAAGTTAATTAGTTAAGAGAACTGTGATATTTCCTACCTGTGTCAGGTTCATGTTTAATGAGCACCAAACCTTGTCGGCCTCTGGACAGTGGCTGGTCAGTTGGTTTCACTTTTTACATCAAAAAGATTTAGGAATGTTTTCTAAATAGAACATAATTGGTGCTGAGGTATGGTGGGCACATCATTGCTTTCGTTAAGGGAGCCTTGGGGATAGGTTATTGCTAATGTAAAATGCATGATACTCAACTGTGCTTTTGATCAATAATCCAGTACTCGTGGGTTTCACAGGTGCAGTGCATTTAACCTTTAAAACTGTCACCAGCAACTCTGAAAATGAATTGCTACCTGGTGTGTTTAAAATATAAAAATAAAACGATGTTCACAGAGCGGATCACCTGTACCCTTTTACTCGTGGTTAAAAGGCGGCTTCATTTTTATTATCTGTGAGATACATTTTGAGGGGTTTACTATAAAGGGAGATTAGTGTAATCTTTAACATGAACCTTGCACACCTAGAATAACACTCGTCTTGTGTATTGTGGGCACGAATGAGCTGTTCAATTTAATAACCCGTCTACCACACATTTAACTGGGTGGAGGCTGGGTGTGAACCAGAGACCACTCACACCGCAAGCGAGCATTTTAACCACAGTGCAAAAGAGCCAGGCTTGTCTAATCTCACCGAGAGGGGACAGAATCCATAACAGCAGTATATCACACAACACCTCCCTTGACAATCGCAGAGCCCTTGTAAAATGTGCTACTCTAGTATGCTAAAAGCAGACGGATAACACAAATAAACATATTTAATTGGATTAATCACTATAAACTGTTTTTTTTTTTTTTTAAAGACAACCCTAATATGAAATCCTTGTTTGTTGGTGAATTTATTTCATAAATGACGGATCGACTATAACATCAGTTGTAAGTTATGCAATATGTAAACTGCATTCAAGTATATTGTGCGCCTCATATATAATATGCTTCTTGTATATAGTGCATGCACAGTGCTTCTAAAAAATGTATAATTTACTAAATTGATTCATGAAAAGGACATTGTTACAAAACAACACAATTACATGGACTATAATTCAGTTATCGATAACCTGCAAAAAATCATGTTTTAATTCTTACTAATTGCCACTTTCTCCCTAGTTAGTAGTACTCTCTCTCTCACACACACACTCTCTGATTCCTAGTTTAATTACATGGTACTTAACTTCCTTCCAGCATCTCTTTAAGGACATGTAGACTGACAGACAGGAGCAAAACCTCTCAGGAGCAGTGCCAATTATCCATTTTAGATGTAGAGCACTATCAGAAGCACGATTGTAGGCGATAATACGATTATTGATAATTTTTCAGTACCGGTACGACAAATAATCAAGATTAAACCAATTGTCAATAACATCATAATATTAGATTATTATTTGGAATCTAATGTGAATTATAAAATTGTTCCCTACAGCTCAGCCAGTAAATGCATGATTGTACAGAGTACAGAGTGAGTCATGCTCTCAGGGGAACCAGTAGCTTGTTGGAATCCTAGTAAAGCATAGTTTTTGATATGAAGGATACACTATCCACTACCTGCCACTAGAATTATTAGCAAGCCAGGCTGGCCACTTGTACTCAACCCTTTTATCTTCAAGGGAGACCATCTACACCCTAGCAGAAATGCTGTCCTAACTAACTCCCAAGGACCTTTCCTATAATGGGAATTAGATTCAACCAAACTAAACAGCTCGTCAATAGCAAACCAGGCTTTTTTTTCTAATACAAAGCACATCAGCTGCTCTTGTTGGTGAATAGCCATAACTTCCTCATTCCCTGTATGCATTATTAAGTTTCTTGTAGTATTTCTAAATGCATTTAATTTGCTTTTAAGACTTTCATTTTGGCTTGCCGTAATTAAAAGGGCAAGGTTCTTCAAACCTAATTCTCCTGCTTCCTCTGCAACTGTATCTGGAGTTGATCAAAACATGTTAAAAAGGGTTGCCATGATGTATAAAATTTTCTTGTGTTTCCCCGAATGGTAAATTAAATTTTTTCCAGCCTAAGGAAATGCATGACATCCTTAACCCAGTGTCGCAAAAGCCAGAGAATCTGTCTACAGTATAGTTTTCTTCTGGCACGACACCTAAAAGGGCAATAAGTGGGGAGGGGTCAATTTTTGTTTCAGTAATTTGAGAAAAAAGTTTAAAAAATAAAGGTCCAAAAAGGAGCCAACCTGGGACAAGACCAAAACATATGAATATGGGAGGCGGGAGCTTGTTTACATCTGTCGTAGGTTGGATCCAAATCTGGGAGGATCTTAACTAATTTAGTCTTACACAGGTGGATACAGTGTAAAATTTTTAATTGGATCAGACCATGTCTGGCACAGACAGAGAAGAAATGAACCCGAGATAGGATTCGCTCCCAATCCTCATCTGAAAAATTGAAACCTAAATCAGCTTCCCACAACGATTTAATTGTGGAAAGTGAAGGGCAATGCAGGGCGAAAATTATGTTATATAATTTTGAAATTGTGCCTTTACAGTTCGGGTTGGAGTCAAGTATAGAATCAATAGGGAATTTGGGGGGTAATAGAGGAAATTGTGCAACTTTGTTTCTAACAAAATCTCAGCCCTGTAAGTATTATTTCACATTTTCTATATAATAATAATCCTCTTCATGTTTTGGAGACTCGTTGACTGTTGACAAGGCTAGTTTATAGGAGGCCAGTTCAGCAGAAACGACGATCACAGAGGGAAGGATTTACCCTGACGTGGTTCAGTTTCCATACTACACTGTACGTGTAAGAGAGAGAGAGACTAGATTTTCAAACAGCTGTTGGAGACCATAAAGATGTAAACTGTTAAAAGAAAGTAGCATTCCCTAATAACATGTGGAAATAGAGAAGGTTTTTATTTTTATTTATTCAAATTGTAAACGTCTTAAGTATACAAAAAATGATTGGTATTTACTTAATTTGTGTCCTAAAATATTGTCTTGAGAAAGAATATTGTATAATATCGAAAACTACAATAACATACACTGCTGTGCAAAGGTCTTAGACAGGTTGCATTTTTCTACTCTGATGCATTATGAGCATTAACAATTTACTCAAAGCCTCCACTAGTGTTTTTTTACTATTATAACAACCTTGACTTGCATAAAGAAGGAAAAACATTGAGTGAAATAGCTCGCATCACTTGATTTTCAAGGTGTGGTATCTGAAGCATAATCAACAGAGATTTGTAAAGTACAGAGAAACATCATCTGTTATTGACAAACCCAGGACTCGAAGACCCAAAAAGCTGTCTAACAAAGATGAGCAATACTTGAAGATAATATCCTTAAGGAATAGAAAGAAGACAAGCATTGAATTGACAACAGAACTGGCAGAAGGCACAGGTGTTGTTGTCCATCCATCAACAGTCCAAAGCACCTTTGACCATTGTTCCATAATCCAATTTCTGTGTTCTTGTGCATATTTTAGCCTTTTAGTCTTGTTCCTCCTTTCTTAACAGAGGTATTCTTACTGCAACACATCCTTTAAGTCCGGATTTCAAGAGTGACCTTCATATTGTTGATTTGATGGACAACGACACCTGTGCCTTCTGCCAGTTTCATCCGTAACCTTTTGCAAAAACAGAAGCACAACCAAGTTGCTAGCAACAACACTGTCCATCTAATTGTGTACAATAGGCAGTTCAAAAAGCAGTTTTCAGAAATGGAACATTGTTCTACTCAAATTTCTCCTCCATGTATTGTAGGTGTTATTATGACTGCTGTGTCTTCACAAATTACTTATGAAAAGCACTGTACTCAACTAATTGAAAAATAAGAAGTCTTTCATTTGAGAGCATGCACACTCATGAAACCAGAAAGCTTGTTTTTCTTTTATACAACTCTGCCAAGTTTTCCAATCTCAAGACACAGGGCAGCAGTGTGGAGTAGTGGTTAGGGCACTGCTGCTGTACCCTTGAGCAAGGTACTTTATCTAGATTGCTCCAGTAAAAACCCAACTGTATAAATTGGTAATTGTATGTAAAAATAATGTGTAAAAAACAATGTAATTGTATGTAAAAATAATGTGATATCTTGTAACAATTGTAAGTCGCCCTGGATAAGGTCGTCTGCTAAGAAATAAATAAATAATAATAGTGTATACATACAGTACCAGCTGATGAGAGGAATAAAAGAATATTTCAAACAGCAGAAAGTTGCAGTTTCACTTTCAATGGCATTCACTTCTTACATCCAAACTTTGACAGGCAAATGAGTAATGCCACATTGGAAATGTGACAGGAGTGTCAGGAATTGAAAGCATGAAGTGGAAATAGGGTCTTTGAAAGCTTGTAAAGAATGGTTAAATAAAGTACTGCTAGAATAAAGGATTTATTTTCTTGTCTTTTGTCATCAGCATTTGCCTTCACATGTCCACATTTTGTGAAAAGGTGTGTGAATAATAGCTGTAGCTGTATCAGACATCACCCGTTTGAAGAGGTTTTCAACAGAAATAGAACAGGAATTTATTAAACTATAAGGCTTTTAACACCATTGTCACTTTCTTTATAAATAAATGCAAATGGAAAGCCAAATCTCACGCTCTGTATATTACATTAGGGTTGTCTTATTCAGCCAATCCAAGGTTCACACAGCATAGTTGTGGACCAATCAGAAAAAAGACATTGAGACACCATTACAAAACCATTGACCTTAGCAGAGCCATATCCCCACACTACCGTTTGTTCACACCATTATAGCTGCCCTTGTGATACTATACCTTTGTTTCATGGATCTTATAAGTGCCACTGCATTCAAATTATAAAAGATAATCTGGTAAAGTTACACGTAAAGTACAATTCTTAAACATTGTTAGAAAATCTAGTGCTGTATACCATGCTAAACGCATAGCAAAGGTGGAGAGATTTCCTGTAAAACAAAACATAAATTGGAAAATAGGTTATTCCTAGGGCTTCTGATTTTCAGTTTTAACCAATAAATGATAAAATACCACTGATACAAAAACAAAAAAATGAAGTGTATATCCAATAAACACTCAGTTCACATTGACTTGACCCCTTTCCCCGTGAACATTTCCCCGTGAAAATATATAGATTTTCCTCGCATTAATTCATTCTGAATACTTTAAACCCACCCCAACTACTGAGTGGCAGCAAATTCCTACATTTCTATTGGAGGATTGTAACACACTTGCAAGATTTAAAACGAGATTACAATTAAAAACAGAGCATTGTTCTTGCACACGAGTTTTAAAGCTATTACAGTTCAATAGGGAGTATTTACATGCTCGTGGAATTTAAAACAGAATTGCAAATTGTGTGAAATGTAAAAAAAAAAAAAAAATGCATAAACACACAAAAATCCCAGACAAATATGTCTGTGACCATAAGGCTTTTGTTGTGGAAGACAGCAAAGGAAAGAAGATACAACTGAAGTACTGTTAAGTTACTATACATTTTGTGACAGAAAAAAAAAACGCCCAAGAATTTTGGAAAGTAACTGAAAACAATTAATTTCACAAAGTATATAAAAAGTGAAAAAAAAAAACAAACTGATTTACATAAAACTAAAAAATAGTTAAAAATAAGCACAGAAAAATAAAATTGTTAAAACCCCCAAAATAGATGCCCTAGTTATACCTTTATATGTCTATTTGGCTCACATATTCATTTTTCCCAACTGTTAAAACCACTACCAAGGGCCTGTTTTCTGAAAGCAAAGAAGCCGAGTAAATGATATATAAACAGACAGCAAATTTTATTTAGTGTAAAATTGATTGTTGGAGTATGTATATCATTTAGGTCAGGGTTGACATAAATACCTGCTCTGGAATGACATTGGAGGACTACAGTTTCCAAATCACAGACAATCAGGTTGTAGTTCCTACTAGTTCCTACTGTTTTAAGTTTCAACTTTTTAATTCACCACCAGGAGCCTGTGGGTAGTTGGAATTGTCAGTACGCTATTACCATTTCTCCCAGAAAGTGCAATACAAATCCAAATGAAACATCTTTCACACAGTGGCACACAAACCATCTTGGCTGCTTTTGGTGTCAAGTGATTCTCCTGATGCTAAAGTGCCCTCTAGTGATCATTTCACAAATTTGCAAAGCAACTCAAGCAAACACTCCAACCAGGCTTTTCCTGTTCAAATGTTAATGTAGGAAGAGACATTTAGGTACCTGCAAGTCAATGTAAACCCTAGATTACAAACCCACATTGCAGGATGTGTAAAACCAAGCAGAGAACTCTCTGATAAATTGGAGTTAGAGGATTGCAGACAGGATATGCATGGTACAAAAAAGCAAATGGTTCCAAACAGTTTCCAATTTGGCAAGGCTGTGTGGTCCAGTGGTTAAAGAAACAGGCTTGTAACCAGGAGGTCCCCAGTTCAAATCCCACCTCCGCCACTGACTCATTGTGTGACCCTGAGCAAGTCACTTAACCTCCTTGTGCTCCATCTTTCGGGTGAGACAATTGTAAGTGACTCTGCAGCTGATGCATAGTTCGCACACCCTAGTCCCTGTAAGTTGCCTTGGATAAATGCGTCTGCTAAATAAACAAATAATAATAATAAACAAATAATAATAATACAACATTAGAGCTCAAATATTCATGGCATTTCACTGGGCGTGAGCTGGGGGGGGGGAAGGATAAGGCAGAAGAAGTAGCAAGGAGCAGTTAGTAGGACAGAATGTGGTCACCGACTGGGGCCGACGCTGTTGACATCCCAGGGGCGGAGGACCCGGCAACCGGAAACAGGATAGAAAAGAGGTCACCGACTGGGGCCGACGCTGTTGACATCTCAGGGGTGGAGGACCCGGCAACCTGAAAACACATATGAGGGTTATGACTTGGAAAGCTGCCCCTCGGGAGGAGATGAGAGAGGTACCCAGCATCTGAGGCTTCTGTAAGGGGCGCTCGTAAAACCCCTGATTGGCCAAGACATCACGCTGCCTGGGACCTGAAAATAAGGACAATGCATTGAGGTTAGTATAGGACTCGGCACGAGTGACCACGTCCTGAAGAGAGGCAGAATAGAAGAGAGCCTCGAGTGAGATGAGCGCAGGAGCTGCGACAGAACAGAGTTTGGCCGGGGGTCCGCTCTGACTCACGCGGTGAGAACCCCTGAAAGTAAGGGAGGCGGCTGCCTAGCCCTGAGGTCGGGGAAGTGAGCCTCACTTGCCCCCCAGAGATGACCGATGCGAAGGCATGTAGAAGGTGGAGGAGAGGAGGAGGAGGAAAAACGAAACACTAGACAGAAAAGGTGCAGGTGATCAGGTCTTAAATAGTAAATAGAAACTAATTAACGGGAGATTAGAAAAATGAAAGATTAGAGATTAGCGGCCCCCCCAGCTACAAGCCCCCGGAAGCTCTCTAGCTAACATTTGGAGTGTCTATTTGATTATAAAAGTTAGCCTTAGATTTTTTTTTTACTTTCACCTGATTCACACACAGACCTTCAAACACAAAAGACATTGCATTTGCCACCCCAGCCCACGTTTGGCTTTAAAAACAAGAAAAGCCTAGAGATGATAATGTGGTATTCTGGGATAGATAGATAGACAGATAGCACATGGGTCAGCTTGGATCTGAACCAAGGTTTGTGAAGTTCACCTCGTATCTACACACCTACAGAAAAGAAGCACAAAAGAAATCACTCCAGCAACTGATTTATTATCCCCATGTTTAAGCCCACTGATGCACTGTGCTGTGAAATGTAATCGCTCCATCTCTCTGCAATAGCGTCAGCATATTAGCGCTCTAATAAATTCCACATGCATTTGGAAGTGTTTAAATCACAGTCAAAGCCAAGTTGTTATAAATGTAATAAATGTAAGGCTCCTGACCATGTGGCTCTGAATTCCTTTGGTGACAGAAGCTTACATCAATGTGTGGGTGGCAAGGACTGAAGGCTCGCTGCTGTGTGTGAGCAACTGAAAATGCTAAAAGTGTTTCGTTTGTCATGTTTTAAAATAGATTGAAAAGGAGGTTTATGGAAGAAAAAACCTCAAAACAAGCCTCTACCACAGAGGTCTTTATAGCTGATGCTGCATGGAGAACATATTTTTTTATAATGGACGGTGGACCAAGAAACACATGTGTTATCCACAAATACCTGGCATTTCAGATTAGAATGTTGACCTGTGTGTTGACCTGACAGCAGAAGTGGTGAGCTTCTGCTGTCTCGGCTGTTGCTGAGAGACTAGTTCTTGATTACAAAGGACAGGTAAAAAGCTTTTCAAGCTGTAAAATGTTATTCTCTGAACCTAGGATTTTCAACTTTCTCTCCCCTGATTGCTTTGGTGTTTAAACAATGATTCTAATAGCAGACATTGACCTGGATGTCAGGAATTTAGGTGGCAATTTTTTGCTTTGTATCAACAACCTTCTGAATCAGTAATGTTACTTCATATTCATCTTGTACAAGAATTTCTGATGGTTGTATTGTCTGAAATCAGTGACCGTTATACATTAGATATGCAGGCTAGAATAACTACATGATGCAAGAAAATCATCTTCGTGCTCTTTTCTCTGTTTAACATTGTAAAAAAATACTAGAAAAAGATTTCATACATGGGTTCTGTCGTGTGACATTAAAGGGTAACTAGTTTCAAATGCCATTTTAATGTGTGCTTGTTTTTTATATACCTTTTCCCTTGTCTTATGAGGTTTGCAAACCTTTCAGAGGGCTGAGACTGGTAGACATCATTAGGCAAAGTGTATCAAGAAGCAAACTCTGTCCTGCATCAAACTCTTAGCAGATATTCCATGAAAGCAATACATGTCAACAGTATTGACTGGGACAATTTTGGATAAACTTGACATTACTTCTGTTCACATGTCATGCACATTTTATATTATGTGAAGACGGTGACAGCAGATGTGGTTTAAATGATAGGTGTGTGGATATTATCATTGTAAACATCTGATGCCAAAAATGTGGTAATAGATCATTATTGGATCCATCTGATACAAAGATGGAGAGAAAGAAACACCCACATGGATGATGAATTCCCTTGGTAGCTGTCACATGTGTGATGACTGATTGCCCATCTACTATACCCTTGATTTCTCTCCGGTATGGTATGAAGCCAGTTATTTTTCAGTATAGACTGCAGGGCAGTGAACACGCCTGTAGTCAAATGGCTTTAGAATCTGCCCGATCTTGACAGTTCTCAGAAGATATGCAAGGTTAGACTTGGTCAGTAATTGGATAGCAAATGTCTATGAGAACAATGAGTGTTGGGGACCATTCCTCGACTAGCATGTCCTGTACGAGGTATTGACTATATCTATATATATATATTGTAAAAGAGCTGCACTCACTCACATTCGTTTGCCCCTTTTAAACTGAGACTCGACACACAGAATTGTAGTTTTAGCGCTTTCACACAGGAACACCCTACCTAACTACCGGACAGCTAAGCTGTTTACCAGTGAACAAAAACAAATATCCCTTGTGGTAAACAGTTAACTCACTTTTGTGACTCTTCGGAAGCAGAGCACACTGTCTCCTGCTTCCTTCTACTCAGCAGCCTTGAGCAGACTGACTGCTGCCTTTTTTATATTAATCAGCTGGCTTTAATTTACAATAATGCCAACTGGAAAACAATTACACAATTAACAAAACAATTAACAAATACACATTTGCACGCTTTTGGCAGGGAGGATTTTTAATCCCCTCCCTGTTGTGTTACAATATATATATTTCAATATGATAATGCAGAACCTAATTATAGAAAAGTCTAGAAAATGCTGGATTGTAGGTGAATATTTTTAGAGAGTATAAAAGGGTTAGGCATATCATGATTGCGGTCATTACCAATAAGTCAATATGGTAAAAAGTAAAGCGCTATCTGAAGATGTTAGGCAGAAAATGATGTATTGTCATAAAGCTGGAGATGGATACAAGAAGATTTCCAAGCATTTGAGTATCCCAATTTCAACTATTGTTTCTATTATCAAGAAGTACAAGACCCATGGCACTGTCACAGCGCTCCCTTGGTCTGGAAAAAAGAAGGTACTTTCACCAAGAACAAGTAGAAGAATTGTGAGGAAGGTTAATAACAATCCCAGATTGACTGCCAACAATATTCAAAGTGAATTGTCTGCAAGTGGGACTGGGGTTTCCATTTCAACCATATGTCGAGTATTGCATGGTGAAGTTCTCAATGGTCGCAGGCCAAGGAAAAAGTCACTGTTAGGAAAATCGCTTAAAGTTTGCAATACAGCAATTGAATGATGGATATGAGTTCTGGTCAAAAGTTTTGTGAAGTGATGAAACAAAAATCGAGCTATTTGGTCATGCTGATCATAGTTGTGTTTGGAGAAAGTCAAAGAAAGAAAAGAACACCATACCTACTGTCAAGCATGGAGGTGTAATATCCTTCTACTGGGCTGTTTTTCCTCTAATGACCCAGGAAATTGAGTTCCAATACATGGTAAAATGGATTCCATAGCATACAAAAAGATATTGGCCAATCACCTGAAACCCTCCGCTACAAAACTTGGTTTAAAGAGCAACTGGACGTTCCAACGCGACAATGATCCAAAGCACACATCAAAATCTATTTCAGAATGGTTAAAGAGGAATAAAAACAAGGTTCTAGAAATTCCCGATCTAAATCCAATTGAGAATCTTTCGTATGAGTTGAAGAAGGCTGTGCACCAGAGAAGTCCTCGGAATTTGAATGGACTGGAACAATTTTGCATTGAAGAATGGTCAAAAATCACTAAAGAATCATGCCAAAAGCTCATTGACAACTATTCTAACCATTTAAAAGAGGTTAATAGTGCCTCAACTAGCTATTAATTTCATTTTCCTTGTCAGTGTATGAATACTTTTGAATTAGCAAAACATCCACAAAAGCAAAACCTTTGCTACATGAGCGTCCACAGAATAAATTCCGGGGGGGCGGGCAGCAACGTGTTTAAAAGTAGTCGGGTAACATGATTTTGTATTGCATAATAATTCTTCTATGCCTCATTTACATTAACAACTCAGACATAAGCTAAAATCAGATGAAAACCAATACTGTAAATGCGCCTCCATTGGGTTTTCCTACAAGAAATCAGTTTTTAGGAATTCAAAAATGTTCTCTATAGCTGTATGCCTCCTAGTTACTCTGTTTCAGAAGCAGTGTTAGCCCATTCAGTCTACGTTTTAAACTTACATGCAGCACACTTTGTGTGGACATCGTAGCAGTGTGTCGTTTTTGCATATACGGGATATGATCGCTCTTTGTGAAAAATTCAACTTCCTCTGCATCTTCTTCATGCAAGCTTTCAAAACTGCTGTACATGATACAAAACAGGAAGCAAAACGTATGCAAATTAGCAAAACGGTAATGATTCGTCACACATACGTGACCTTTCCTTGGCCCTACCTTAAATTAACATAATATTCATCTCAGGAGTCATTTATTCACCAGCATCCATGTTTTTGTTGTGTTTAACTGTAACTCCCCCTTTAAAATGACCATGAGCACTGTTTAATTTGTTTTGGTTTCTGAATTAAAACAGAGAAACTGTTAATTATGAAACTAATTCGTAAAGGAGAGCAAAAAGACGGAAGAAAACACCGAAAGCCAGAAGCCCGCTGTAGTTCGTCTTGAGAACCCGTTTTCACCCTCCTGCCACTTTGAGGCAGTGGAAGTTGGACTTTAGGAAATGACAATGAAACCCATTATGTCACTGTGACAGGGCGAAAGCCCTAAAATGTAAATGTGTATATTTGTGTGTGAATATAGGTTGGCAGAGAGGGGGTTAAATTCCTTCCTGCCAGAAAACATGTGAAGTAAAAATCCTTTATGTGGGAGGTGGTGTTTGAGAGGAGTGCTGGGTCCATAATTGAGGAGGTAGGAGAAAATATCAACCACACACAAAGAAACGGTTGTGGCAATCAAGCTGGATTTATTGCTCAGCAGGAGTTCAAGCACTTTGTAGTGATAACAAACATACACCGTAATAATGCAGCGTCAGGAACAGTAGCAACCATCACGACATCCTCCTACCCACTCTCTCTCTATACTCTGTGTTACACAGTTTGTACAGCCAAAGGGGCGGTGCAAGGGAATGAACGTATAACCACTAACATGCTAATATGAAGACGGATGCCAGCAGAATTGTTTTTGTTTAACCTTTTATTTTGTGCCTGTTTATTTGTTCCAGTGTTTGTGTGTGTGTTTATTTTTGTTAATAAATGTGCGCACCAGCACTTTTTACCTGCAGCTTTCTGTCTCTGAGTCTCAATATTGACTATCCTAGAATACAAAATATTGTTCTTTTGATTGTACTGCACCACCTTACATTCTGCACAAAAAATCACATTTTTCTAAGTGTTTTTTATTATCTAAAAGTTTGTTTTATCACAAAATTCATTAAAATAAACTTAGTACCCTTTAAGCTTTGCTGCAGACCCGAATGAGGCGGTATTTCAAAGCTGTAACCACCTACCAAACATGCAAAACATGAGTGATTAGTGCTATGTGTCAGGAAGACCACTTTGAATTATTAACATAACAGGTGTGGTATTTTTGTTATAGGGGTGAGAATAAATGATGTGCTTTCAGTTTGACTTACATTTACAAATTTTAAATCGTGAAACAATAAAATAAATGTACAAACAATTACCTTATAAATATTCAAGAACATAACATTTCTTATAAATTCTTATGGGGTTATTGACTAACTAACATTTCAGCTTGTATTATAACCAACCTAATACATTTTGTTTCTGTTTTTTCTACCCCAAATTCCCTTAGCTCCCGTTATTTCTCTAGTTTTGAAAAGGATAAGACATGTAAAGCTTTTCAGGTACTATATTATCTAATGTTCATAGCATTTTGCTGCTTACATGAATGGAATTGTCAGCGCGCAGGTGTAGAGGTGATGCAGTGCTCAGTAATAACAAACACAACACAGTTCACGGTGAAAAACAGGTCTTTATTTGTGCTGGGTTACTTTTCATTTGTATGTCGTTTACAGGTCTTTCCGTAACCATAACAAAGGAATAGATTGCTTTGCCACATCCCCTGATATACCCTCAGTCATGCCCCCTTCGGTAGGGAGTGCAGTTAAGTATCCTCCAATACATGACTGACACATCGCCTACCGCATTAAGACAATGACTTCTGGTATTGTGACTCTGCCCCCTTTCTGGATGGCCGACTTCCAACTGACCCTGGAATGAAATGCCAAAGCTTCCGGTCCGGGGCACACTGTTCCTGTTATAGAGCGCCCTCACTGGTCGGGAGGGAGATGGTTGACTAGGATTCATTTGATCTCTGTCACACATTGCCAATAGGAAGATTTTAAATATATCCAGAATCTGTATTTGTCTGTATGTACCTGCCAAAAGATATCCAATGGCAACGCAGTGGTATATTGTATATGCACCGGTTATATATAGCTGAGACATATCAAGACTTTGGTCTCTTTTCTGTATGTTTTTTGTTCTAGGAGTTAAATCTAATCTATGCTGTAAACAACATATTTATGATTTATACTGTGATTTTTTTAAACAATCGTTCAAAGCTCAGACTTGAAAGGGTGTTTTTTCAAATTATAAAATTGAAATACAATGCCAAAAAAAAACAAAGCTGTTCATAAGTCATTGTAATGCATTCTCAGTTGCCCATAAACCAAACGGCTAGTCTGCACTTAATTTGTAGTTTGCCAGACTCCATTTGATTTTTCAATTACAGATCCGCATACAGTATATAAAGTATGTCTGATGATTAGAAAGTATATCTTCATGTCTAGATCATAGATTATGTACTTTCTGTATGTACTGAAACATTTCCAGCAGTATGTAATATATCTACAAAATACTGTTGTTCACCAAATGCAGAACCCTGTTGCAGCTGGAAGTCAAGCAGGTTACATTCCATTATGTTTTATTATAATTTTTTCTTGCTAGAATCACACAGGTTATATAGTATTAAATCCATCATATTTATGTATAATATTTGATTTAAAATACTGTTATGGAACAAATATTGCTTGAAAAAAACAAGACCCCCAACCTAAATTAATTCTTTCATTGCTTTGATATAAAATATTGTTTTAATGTAAGTGTGATTATGTGGTCTCTGGTTACAATGCAGCATATATATGGGGATATCATGCTACTGGAGACTTTCAAACCTAGAAAAAGTATGTGGTGTGACAAAAAAAATAAAATAAATACTACATCTTTGATTTTATAAATATTGTTGTTATTGAATAAATATTGTTGGTCACCTCTAAAATGTGTGATACAAAAATAATTGTGCATTATTTTTACATAAACTTAAAATGAGGGTTAGCTTTGCTGTGACCTAACTTTTTACCTTATGCACTCTAAATCTAAACATGCCAAGTTTCAAAAACAGCATACAAATGGAATCAGTTGGCACAACTACAACAAAATGTAGGCCTAATTCAAACAAACATGTATTTTCAGTGCTTGATGTTTGACATTCTTATTGACCCATGCAACCATCTAATTCCACTTAAAATAGAAATGAGCAAAATGAAAGACATAAACACGAGTTACTGTAACTATCAGTATGTCAGAATCCATACATTGTCTGGAATGGCAAGACAGACAACTCAAGACATTGAGCAATGACCTTTTGGAAGACACCCACACTATTCATTGATTTTATTAATACTTTCACAGGTTGACATTCAAATTTCAATGATATCTTTGGAGAAGTGTGGTTTCTGTGATTTTATGATTTTATTAAGTTGCTTGCTATATTGTAAAATAAAACCACATACAATAAATTCAACTACTGTACGATTTTTTGGCCACAAGTACTATAATATTGACTCCACATGAAATTCTGATGTACTTTACATAGACACTTCATACACTAAACTTGGTTTAGATAAAGTGGGCAGTAATTCTTAGCCCACTGATAACAAACTTCTGAAAACTTGAATGAATGCATTTATGTCAACTTTTGTATATAAAAGTACAATATTCAAATTTTCTGGATTAAAAGGTGCCATACTGTTTTACATTGTGATGTAACATAAAAAAAAAGGATGGTGAGTAAGTAGATTCAAGAAAATGCACAGAGTCCTTTTCTTCACTCAGTTGTTAGGTTTATTGAAATATGCAGGGAGTCTGGTCCCAGGTACAGGACAAACAGAATACTTGTTCTTACAATTTTTGCATGACATTAAATACCCTTCTGTATAGATGGTCCACCTCCTCTTTCTCTGACACTTAACCAATAGAAAAGGTACAACACATTATCCTGTTACCATATATTTAATTTAGTGTGAGTGTGTGTGTGTGTGTGTCTGTGTGTGTAGTCTAGTGTGACGACCTCTGAACTCAGTGCATTCTTCAGACCCCTGGTGCCAAAAAGGTCCATACATCTGGCTTTTGTTATCCTCTTGAGACCCTTTGATTCCAGTGGCATTATCTCTTTGGATCTCTCTGAAGTCTTAGAGCCTGGCCCCTTCTGGTCCACAGCATTGTTATCTTGTTAGCTTGCAGTCAATGTTGGGCAAGAAGCTTGTAGACGCAAGGTCTCTTATCAATTGTTAGCAGTACATGCAATTTGAACCAAAGTCTGCTATCTGCAATATTAGTCTCTTTTCAGAAAAGAACACCAGTATAGCTCTGCCAGTTCACATGCGTAGCAAACTGCTAATCAAATCTCGATCCATGTTTTCCAACACATTGTATCCTCTATTACATACAAAAGCAAGTGACCCTTAAACCTTCTGGACATCTTGATGGACCTGAACCTCCTTGCCATTAATAGATCGATAGGTAAAATCATTTGTGGGTGCACATTGGTATGATTTTCTGTGTAACAAACCTTAAATCATTAACATATATGTGTATTGGTTCATACCATTGTGATACCTTAAAAATATGGAAATGTTTCTACAAATGACTGATATACCATTATATTTGCTGTTCAGCAACCACGGGGCCTGATTTGGATTTACCAATTTCAGCCCATTGCCATGCAGGGCAACTGTACTGCCAAAGAAGACCATTTCCCATTCTCAAAGCTGATTGACAAGACATGACTGCACACTTGTTGTGACAACTAACAGCTACCTACTGTCATACACCGACATGACACACAGGCTGAGGGTGACTCAGTGCAAAATGACACAAGCAGAAAACTACATTCAATTTTCATCATTGAGGAGACATCCTCTTTTCCTTGTATGAACATTGCATACTTGGTATAAACATAGCATTTCCTTTAAAAACCCACTGTCTGTGAAAACAGCTACATAGGTAATACAGGAGTCAATTACTATATGAAAGTGTCCATTTCAAGACACCTAAAGATACATGAAAAGTTATGCTCAAGAGTGGAGACACTGAAAGACTTGTGACACCAATCTGGTTAGTAGTTATGGCTTGAATAGTAGTTTGTGACCTGCTGGATTGAAATAAAGTACTTTCCCAGATTACTATAAACACTGCATTTGCTAATGAAAGCTGTGATGTGGGAACACCAGACCTGCTTGCGGTGTTAAGGTCTCTGTTGCTATTTAATGGGGGTAACATTCACCAATTGGAAAGCTAATAAGGTAGGTGTCGCAGCCAACTGAAATAGAATTTGGTCTTGATAAAGTAGACCAAGTCTTGGCATCTTTACTCAGCTACTGTGTGACCTTGGGCAGGTCCCACAACCTCCTTATTCCTGAGTCCTGCCTGGCAGCTCAGTTAGATAGAAGATGCAGGACCAGCCAGAAAATTAGATCCTGGGGTTCAGCTTTCCAACTACTTCCAATCTGATTCACCATCTATACACAGACAGGACATTAATCCCTGTCATACTAAATATGTTTCTATGAACTGGATGGGGTTTAAAGCCTTGGTTATCTTCACTTCTTTAAATCTATCTCCAAAAAATGCAGAATTAAATAATAAATATTTTTAAACAACAGTGTCTGGATATCAAAACCAGTTTTTTTTCTTTTTAATAGAAATTGCTGTTTTAAATAAAACATTAACAACATCAGTGTGCAATCTCAGATCATGTGCAAGGAGCTGCCACGGTTTTAATTGAGGCCACCATACAACAAAACATTGAAATGAGGCTATTAAAATCAGGCATGTCACACCAGGGGTTAAAAAAAGAACAACATCGGCATCATTTTCTTGTTGGATTTGAATGAAGACAAGATATTGTAAAGCCATAAATATCTGCGACCAAAATATTTGGCGAATCACTCCCATATATTCTGCTCCAGAAATGTTGCCGACTTGTTGCAATATACGAAGTATGTATTGTTAGTGGAATTTGATATTCGTACCAAAAATGTTTGTGCTTAATTTTTTTTATATGAGAAAAATGCATAATAAAAGGCTTGCAAATATGTATGGCTTTACATTAGATTTCAAAGTGAGATCTGTTAAAATGTTAACTCGGCAGCACCGAATATGAAAAAGTTAATTGACGTTAGATATGCCAACAATTATTGTATAAGCAGTTATTTTTTGTTTTTAAATGCTGCAAATACCAACATATACTTTATGTACTGTAATCCCTGTAATAAATAAATAATAGCATTGTAAATAGCTTCAAGTACTGCAAGACAGAAACTTTTTTCAACCCTCAGTTGTCTACTTATTGCTTCAAAACTCAATGGGCAGGTCATGCCTACTCATTCAGTCCGTCACTTTCTGTGCACGGTATATAATTATTGACCTCACCAGCTACAAATAAAGAGCAATTTAGTGGTGACTCAGTTCCTTACAATACACTACACTGACAAATAAAAAGCTGTGAATAAAGGCGAAGAAGTAAACACATTGATGCTCCTTGATTATCACTGTGGCTCCAGCTGCTTGCTGACAAACACAAATCTGACTTGCTTTTTATGTAAATAAATTTTAGAGGATATGGTACAAATAAAACACTTTCACAATAATAAAGAATACTAACACACTAAATAACCGTGCACACTTACCATTGTGAACTTTCTGACAGACGTGCAGTTAAGGTGATAAATATGCCACATCATTCAGCACTTTAAACCATTGAAACTGGGGGTCTTCATCAGATCCATAACTGTGAGACTGACCTGAATAAAACTAATCCCTGTGGTTTGCTTTCTGCTACTGAGCTGCTTTGGGTGTCACGGTCAAGTGACATTGGTGGTTGAACCATGACATCAGACATTCGGGTCAGGAGTTAGGAAGGTACAAATACTGGAGCCTGACAGGCATATCAGAGATTATTGGAATGCAACTGGCTGTAAAGAACAGCAAGGTGAGGCACAGAGTGTGTTAGCTCTGGTCATGTGCATGTGGCCTACTAGGAAAGAGTAGTGGAACCGGATGTGTGTTTTCATTGTTGTTTCTGCTGTATATCTCTAATAAAGTGCCTGGGGTGATACAGCAGGGGACCTAGCAGGGTTAAACCCACTGAGTGCACCTGGCACCTGGTTTATTTAGGCTGTTTATGACCTTCTGTGATGCTGCAGTCTTGTGTTCAATAGTTTGCTGTCAATCTTTCAGAAGCTGATGTAGTTTTTTGCACCATTTGCAACAGAATATATTTGTATATTTGTAAAATGCTGTAACAAAACAGACAAAGGAGAAGCTAACACTGAAACTAAGGCGGTTTAATCTGTAATACGTTGACCCCAAGCTATACTGTTATTCTCAAATGCATTTATATAATGGACCTCATCAGGCAACTTTGGAGGTCAGCTACTGTGTGACCGTGGGGAAGGTAAAGTAGAGTTTCAGAATTTCATACCCATGCACATCTGTTTTCTTGTAGCAGATGAGACAGGTAGTTCTCTTAGCAGTCATTAGTATACAGGCAACATGTATTAGGCAACATGTATAAAAATAAATTTATAAGGTCTTTACCCAAAGTATACATTACTTTATGAAAGGATAATGTATGGGTTCATGTTACAAAACAATTGATAAACAAGTTAGATACACCTTTGAGCCCTTGTCACAAGGATAAATGTGTTTGTATGTTTTGCAATTGTGAGAAAGCAATTGTATTCTGAAATACTGGAGCACTTTAATTGTGGCAGAAAACAAGACAGAAACAACCAAACCAATATAGTATAGTAAACATTATTTATTAAATCATATTTAAACAATTTAATATGTTCTCTTTTAAAAGGAAAAATGTATTATAATTAAAATAAATAGCAATTGCCTACAGGCATAATACAATAACACAAAATATATAGCAGCTTTATAATAAAACACAACCCGGACAGAATCTTCAGCACTAAGCTTATACAGTCACAGCTATCCACACAATCTTCAGCAACAAACAAGCTCGGACAATCACAGCTACCAAACAGAAGCAGAAACAGGAAGCGCAAAAGGGTAGGGGGCAGGGCCGAATTTCTCCGTCAAATCGAGGTGCACTAAAATGAGACAGTATTTATAATCCTTCAGCATATGCAACGATATACTGTATAAATGTATAAATATATAGACATATAAATATATGAAAGTGTAAACGTATAGGTACATATACACACACAATGCAATATAGTTTAGATATATAACCAGAGAACGAGAGCGATATAAAATCATCAAACACTTTAAAGTTGTACTGTGTTATAAACAAGTACACCTGCAAACTGCTTCACAGGAATGGGTGCATTGTTAAATTCACCGCTGCATGCAGCGATGTAAAGCGGATTCACACACCGATGTTAAATTCACCAGGAGTTGCTCAATGAACTGTTGTTAAATTCACCGGTGCGTCACCGATGAAGCAGCGGATTCACCAGGGTTGAGAGTCGGTAAACTGCAGCAAAACCAAAATGTGGAAGTTTGTCTTGTACGGAGATACTATTATCAATGTAATTGTAGATTCGGGGAGGCCAAATCTTTTGAAAATGGGTATGGAGTTGTGTATTTTTAATAGCGCTAACAAACATATTGATAAACAATATTGTAAAGTTGTGTGAAAATGAAGATAGACAGAGACAGGGATTGCACTTCTCAAATTCAACGGTTTATTATTTACAGGTACTGTATTTATTTAGTCACTGTCAGCTGTGACCCACGCCTCCAAAATAATAAACCTGGCTGGTTAGTGATGTCTCTCTTTTAAGACATACTGGATTTAACACTGTCTTTGGCTCCTCTCTCTCTCAAGCACCAAACCTTTCTGCTGTTTTTACTGTTGCCAGCACGAGAAAATAATTAAAACTGTTTTCAAATACCACCTTCTGTCTCCCATGTTAGTGAATACCCCCACCCTTCCACAGCCCAATACACACTCATTGTAAGAAAGCCAGCTCTTTTGTACACCACGGCACTATGCTTTGATGCGAGAGGTCCTTGGTTCGCCCCCGCCCTCAGCCTGTGTGATGCACCTGCCTGCGTTGACCTATTTCACTATAATATCATATTTGCCAACTTATCCAGAGTAGCCGGCTGGTGACGTATAAGAATTCGATATGAGAGAGAGAGACAGAACCATTTTTTTTTTTTTTTATCATGTATGTTATTTGTCCTTTTATACGTCAAACAAATATGTTACAAAGTTGCGAAAAGCGGGTGAACTGTATTTGAAAGTGTATCCATTAATATATTCATATTTATAAATACTTACAGGCTAGCTGCTTTCTACATTTTAATGTAACAACAAGCTAGCTCCTAATTAGTCGGTTAAAGATAAGTGAACCTTCGTCCCAGGAAGCTTTCAGCTCGCACAGGTCAACCACAGCCTTGCAGGCCGCAGCAGCAACCTTTCTATTATTATTTTTAATGAAAGGGTGGCTGCTCGAATCATTGATGTGACTCATTGCTACTGGTCATAAAACAGAACACAAATAATTATTTTATTTCTAAATGGAGTTGTATCTCCCTGTATCCTTTATGAACTTAATTATTGTGTTTTGTGATATTTGCTTTGTGGTAATATGTTTTAAAAAGTCTAAATATACAAGACTTGTCAAGCCTTCCTGCCTCAATTTCCATCTTTCTTCTTTGTGGAATATATTTTGTACAATTCCAAAAATAATGTTGCATGGATTGCCTATGATATTAAGGAATTTATTAATGGTGCAATGTCCTATTCTAATTCTACTCCAGGTTATGTCTTCTCTCCTATTTTTATACCTGCTGTGTACCTTCTTATCAACCACTGGACAAATGTTAAAACAATGTCTCCCTTTTTCATCACTGTTCTTGCCATTTTATCAAAACCTTCCTCTTGACAATACTGTGTACCTCTGTCCTACCCAATGAAATGTTCATGTTTATTGTATCCTGTTGTGTTGCATTTTTTGCCATTAAATCTGCTCTTTCATTTCCCCTTATTCAGATATGTGCAGAATCCAGACAAAACTCACACCAATTCCTTTATAAACTTATTTACAACTCATTATACAGATGTCTGATTTCCCATACTAAATCCTGTCTAGCTTTAGATACCCCTGATTCAATTGCCATAGAGTCTGAGAATATTATTACTCGGTCTGGTCTGACATCATTTATCCATTCCATCGCTAATAGTACGGCAATCATTTCTGCAGTAAACACCGATAATTGATCAGGCAACCTTGCTGATTTTCCAACATCAAATGTTGTCACATAAAAAGCTGATGACACTTTTCCACTATCAGTATTATTTGATCCATCTGTATATAAGTGTATATACTGAATGTTTATATATATATATCCCTCTTCGCTGTTGTTTTATCTTCCACCCCTTGTAATGTTTCTCAAATTAATTCTATCTTCGGCTCTGTTAACTGCCATGGTGGTATAATTGACAGACATTTATCATTCGTCATTTTAATTTCATTTATTTTAAACTGCTCTACTATTTCTGTAATCCTTCAACCAGATTAATTTAATTGCTTCTCCCCAGTATATCTAAATCATCAAAAGAAGGAAACCAAAAAACCTTAACAGTGTTTGTGAATCTCTTTGGAGATTTTGTTTTTATATATTTTAATATTTTAACAGTGGCGGTATTTCTAGATATTGACTAGAACCCATAGGTCCATAGTCATAAAAGATGGCAGTAATTTCCGGCAAGTAAGCGTGATTTATAAAACTACGGGCTGGTTATTTTACCGGCCGGTAATGGTTTTAGATTTTCTGTGACGGATAGCTGAGATATTTTATGTAACCAATTGTTAGAGGTATACAAATTATTATTATTATTATTATTTATTTCTTAGCAGACGCCCTTATCCAGGGCGACTTACAATCGACTTACAAATGATCCGTGTCCCCTACTTAAGACAACAATGGCATGCACCATCTGTTTACAGCGTCACGTTATGTCTACGGAACATGTCTGGAGACAGGCAGGTTGTCCGAAATATTGAGATGTCAGTATTAATAAATAATAATAATAATTGCACACCCAGGTGCTGGACGCGAGTGAGAGGTTAGGGTGGGCGCAGTATAGCTTTTTGATAACCAGAAATGTAATGTGTTGTCACAGCTCATGATATTTTACTTTTGGATCCTCTCATGTTAGCACAAGAGCGTCAGCAAGCTCTCATAATTTCTCATAATATTATGTTTAAAACTTTTGTTTGACTGACAAATGGAACAGAAAGGCAGCATGGCACAGTTACATTAAGTAATTGTTAACTGGCAGATGCATAGCCTCTGCTTTTATTTGTTAATGTATTCCCTCAGTTTGCAAATAATCCATTCAAATACAATACAGACAATAATAAAATCTCAAATCTGTTTCTCTTACAGTACACCTCACCACACAACAAGCTTCTTTTAAACCAAAAGAGCGGTGTTGAAATAATAATAACAGTTTAAAAGTAACACAGTTAGGTTTAGGGGTAGAGATTGGATTTAGGGGTAGAGGGTAGATTTAGGGGTTAGGAGGCTAGTAGGTACCTACTGGCCCATTTCTATGGGATGATTTTGCTTGATAACATCCCATTGAATCTGATTCTAATCAGATCGGTTGTCTCACTCTTCTAGGAGGATCATGTTCCAAGATATCTCCCTCCTTTTGATGTACAGTCCACACAAGCACACCGAAGCATGGCATTTTCTTAGAGCAAGTAGGCTACAAACATGTTTTATGTTTTTTAGTTGTAGTATTTGCACTTACTGTAAACTATACTGTATTTAAATATGAATCTTACATTGTAACTCTGTACTCCCCTGTAACACCTGTAAGTTGCTTTGGATAAAGGCATCTGCCTAATAAAGACTACTACAACTAATAATAATAATAATAATAATAATAATAATAATAATAATAATAATAATAATAGTTACACACAGATTTCAAGTTGATGTATTATCATTTGCCCTAATAATCTTATGCAGTTGCACAGTCTTATTTTTTGTGGATTACATAGAGATGGATCAGTAAACAAAAGGCAAAAGCTAACCCAGCCTTAAGCTTGTTATCTAATAAACCAGCTGTCATGAGGTGCATGTCATGCAAACTGGAATCAGTCTACAAACATCAATTCCAAGGACAATGTAAATGACTCAAACCGCATCAACAGTAATTGCTTCCGCTTGCAGATACAATTTCCTAGTGCTGATTTATCATTTTGTGTGGCCCCTGCTTACATCCTTCATCTTACAAACATTAAAAGCAGCAAACTTCAAATCCCTTCAGCTCTTAAGAAAGCAGTTGGAAGCCCCAAAGAGATTAGAGTAAGGCAGATGTTCAGATGTTCAGAGATCCAATCAAATCTTAACCTTGGTTAGCTGGATAGAAATAAACATGTAAAATTTATAGTAAAATCTAAAATAACAGCAGGACATTTCTCGTAATGCGGTTTCCAACTGCAAGATCAGGTCCTCTGACTGGTAATTGTCGAAATTAAAAATTGATATGTGAAAGTGCATGTTTTTATGGCATATTTGCTGGCATCACTGTGAGAAATTTAGACAGAAGATCTTGTGTGTGTGTGTGTTTGTTTGCTTTTGAGGCTGAGCTTGGTAGAATGTGGTAAACTCTCACTGGCTGTTGAGGAATAGATGATGACTGAATTAAAAGATATTTAAAAAAATAAAAATAAAATAAAAGGAACTGTGAGGTCTCTGGTGCTGCAGAGCTTATATAATTAAAGTGAATCCTTACAGACGGGATGGAATACATGTTGATTTGATTCTGTCTGTTGCAGAATGTGCCCACCTACCAATCTACCTTTGAATTCAGGGCCGTTCCCATCATTCATTTGACAAAACTGGCTGTCGTGTCCATCTGTCTTTTGTCATTTAGTTACCTCTGGAAGGACACAAGCCACTGAGCAATGTGGCATGTGTGTAAACATAGTGACTGAATCACCGACTGAAAATGCCTTCGCAGCATGAGACACTAAGCTGTTTGCAAAACAACCCACCACCACCCAGATCTATAACAATGTTTACATCATTAGCATCACCACAAAACCCACACAAATAGTCCTGTTGAGTTAGCTGCAGATCTGGTTCATTGCCTCACCTAATAGGCTGTCCATGCTTTTGCTCAGGGAGCAACGATTTCATGCAGTCAACCACTACTTTTGTAGGTCACAGTGGAAGAAACAAGTGGCACCTAATATGTAGTTACAGTTACAGTTACAAAATCCATTGTTCATGAAAGTAAAGCCTATTTGAATGCATGGTGGTATTTTTGCTTGTGCGTGTGTATGTACTATCATTTTTGGATTTTAACAGGCACCCCTCATGTACTGTGCTCATGACTGAGCAGTTTAAAATCCCCAGTATAACATGCACCACTTGTAAATTGTGCTCCTCTTTAAAGAATAATCATACTTGTAAATGCTATATATATACTGTGTCAATTAAGCATAAAATGGAAACTTGTTATAAACAAAGCAATATCATACAATCACAATATAATTGTGAATCACAATGTATTTCTCAAACATGGACTGTAATATCAACATTTGCTGGCATTTGCAAGAAAAAGTAGTTAGTATACATGTAAGTTTTGACTTGCACATGCAAATGACACATGCACTCAAGTATATGTAACAAGCGAAGCTGGAAAGGAATTAATGCTGGACTTATTGTCCCGATATCGACAATAAGTCCAGCATTAATTCCTTCAGCTCACCGACAGCCCCTGAGAGCAGGTCACCCGTCACCTCCTTCAACATATGGATTTGTGAGACAGAGAACTGTTGAGATTCTTCTAACTGCAACTCATAAGCTGAACCCGATGCGTGCGTGTCCTCCATCGTGAGTTTCTTTCTGAGTTTCTTTCCTCTAGTTTGGCTTGACAGAGAAGGGATATTTGCATCCATTGTATCTACCGCTCGTTTGACAGGGGTTTCCATTAGAAAAAAAGAAAGAAAAATATTTATAATCCGTTTTTAAAAGAATATAGATATAGAAAAAGTTGAAAAAAATAGGTATGAGTGTGAGAGCTCAGTGCCTACGCGACCATCTTTGATTAGCACCAACCGGAAGTGGTTTCATGTATATTGATGATACAGTTATTCTCTTAGTATCTGAGGATTTCAATACTGTATGCAACAACTGACAAATGGATTCCACTAATGTATGTAATTGTCTTAATGACAGCAATTTATTACTGAACCGCTTAAAGACTGAGGTAATGACTTTGGGGGGATCTCTAGATGATACAGAGTCATTAAAAAGTCTGGATACATCCATTTTATGTGTTCCATTTTTTCTGTGGGTGGGGTGGACGTTTTTTTTTGTTGTTGCTTGTTCTCTTTGCACAAAACAGGAACCAAGCTCACAAGAGTAGATTGTTTGATGGGGTATTTTTCTTTGGATTTTTATTTCATTGTTGTACAAGATATACAAGTCGATTTATTAAACATAATTAATAGAACGTAAAGTGCACATTTTTATAGGGCATTTTTTTCATTACAAACACATCTCTCAAAGCTGTCAGTCCATTACCAGCAAATCTGTATAGCTGCAAAAATAACCTTGACATATTATTGAATTGGCATAATAGGATGCACAGTTAAACTGATCTTTAATATTAAGTAATGATTTTATTGATCAAGGAAATTAGATCATCCCTGTTAAGGTGATGTTACTGCCTCTGAGGGCCTACATATCCATCAGTCATTGAGTTTAACGTTTGTATTATGCAAAATAATTTTCTGCAAACTCTGTACAAACTAAAACAGTTATTGACAGCTTTCCAAATTTCACAGCATGCCAATTCTGAGTTTACGAAATTTGAGCTACAATCTGGTTCTTTGAGCTGCTGCTAAAGTTTTACTTGTCACTGCTTTGCTTTCAACCTTTTTTGTAATAAGCACACACTAGCCTTGTTAATAACATCCTCAAATTTGTTTGACCATTTCCATCTACCACATTCCATGTAATGCTGGAACACACACTACCCACCAAGTACTGGAATAAAGACAGATTGACTAGGGTGGAGTATTTTTTCCCCCAGTTTACTACCATTGCTTACTAAATATCTTAGGTGCACTGTGACGAAGTGCCCGCCCCTGTGTGTATTTTCTGTTATATGTTGCGTGTGGTGTGTTAAATGTTGGTGTGTAGTCATTGGTACACGGGATATAAACGGTCTGTGTAACACGAGTGTTTAAAATGTATATTTGTATTTAGGCACGAGGATGGCACATCACATCACGTGCATTTAAAGTATTAGTATGTGAACACGGAAAAGTGCACTTTAATTAATTCACGTGCAGTTGTACCGAGATTCCAATTGAATGATTGACTAGCAATTGAGTCTCGGTACAACTGCATAAAAGCAGCATGTTTTCACTCACTCGGGGTTGGGTGTTCGTGAGTGGAGAACGGGGGAGAGAGAGAGGTTAGAAATAACAATTGCTACAGCGTGCTGGAAGTGCCAGCACGGTACTTGTTTAAACGTTCGTCCACTTGTTTTGTGTGTTAGTACGTTTTGTTTGTCTGTTTATTTTGGCTCAAGTGCCGTGTCCTGTTTTTGTGTTCACCCCTTTTATTTTCTGTTCTCTTATTTTGTTTATTAAATGCTGAGCACAACCAAGTGCTCAGTTTCACCAGCCTCACTGTCTCTGTCTGTTCTGTGTTTCTCCCGGTTTCTGGTCTGACGTCACCCACTACAGCCGTCTTTGTGACATGCACCCACATATATATTCATATGAGTTCTTACCAAGAACACTGTTTTTATGCTTGAAAATGGACCATGGCCTTTTCAATACTGTATTCTCGGTTCCAATAAGTCTTTGGTATATCACTCCATAAGAGCCAGATCTTTCAAGTCTCACTTGTTTGAAATGAAACTCATGTTAAAGACAATGATTTTGAATGTGAATACAGTACTTTCAAATCTGTCATTTGGATGTTCCAGCTTTGGCATTTCTGAAGAACGGTTCAATAAATTCATACATTTATTAGTTTTCTCCTAGTTTTTTTTTTTTTGTATAAAAATATTTAAAAAATGGAATATTATAAATAATGCCTATCTAATACTATCAAATATATAATTGTCTGATATTGAGTTTGTTGTCATCGTATCGCCGGCAAAATAGAACAGTGTTTTGGATTTACATGTTTGAACAAAAGCTCAATGTATTTCAACTTTCTATTATTTTTTTTAAAGGACCCCTACCATTATTAACAACTGCAGATGTCAACCAAACAACCATGTACAGTGTAAGAAATTTTGATTATCAAGGGGGTAAATAACTGCTTAAACTATTTGTCAAAGCACAGGCAATACAAATCTGTCATCGACAAAAGTTGCTTGTGAGACCAAGGCTCCCTATGTTCCTTGAATTCCAAGTGCACCTTTTACAGATAAGTTTATTTGTGAGTCTTGGAATACAAAAGCGTATAGTTGCCATATAGAACAACAAATATATATATATATATATATATATATATCTGTTTTCACAAGAATTATTTCCGTTAAAACATGATAATTATCTTCAGAACAGACTAACGCACGACTAATATGTCATTGTAGACATCATTTGTTCTAATCCTAACTTGTTGCATCTTAGTATATATTGTATTTCAGTAGTATTATTTGCACTTACTGTAAAATAAACTGTATTTAAATATGAAGCTTGCATAGTAACCCTGTACTGCCCTGTAACACCAGTAAGTCACCTTGGATAAAGGTACCTGCCAAATAAATAATGCAATATCTCACAAGCACAAGTAAAAATTCACAAATCAGGCGAGACTATCACGCATGGCTGATGTATTAACCAAAATCCGATTCTATTTTGGTTGGCCTGAACCACAAGGAAATGTTGGAATGTTTAGCACATTTGGATGGAATCTTCAATTGTTATGCAGTAGAACACTTAGGCGAAAGCATTCATCTGATGTACTAGACATGGCACTGTATTTATTAATGCAAGAAATTGAACAATTACATGGATACAGATTAATGCACTTGAAATGCATTCAAGAAGGCTTTGTTGTCAGCCAGAATGACGTTAGACAGCTGCTTAGTATTATTGACTCCCAAGGTGTTCAATTTAGGCGTAGAAAATCGATTGAGACACAGAACACAGCACAACTCAGGCCCTGATTTTTTATGGCATCTTGATTGCTATGATAAACTGAAACCCTATGGAATCTGCATTAATGGTGCGCAATTTGATGGATATTCTAGATACATCATTTGGTTAGAAGCATACACAACTAACAGAAGTAGCAAGTTATTTTATGGAGGCTGTGAAATCAAGAATGAGGTGTCCCAAGCGAGTACGTGGAGATTTGAGACTGACAAAATACTGTTTTTGTTTACGTTAATGTAATTTTTAGCTTGTGAAAACGGAAATAATTATTACGTTTTAACGTTATACGTGGAGATTTTTCTCTACATGGCAGCTATAAGCTTTCGTATTGGAATAGAAGTTTCATGAGTAAGGCTCATATATATATAGACATAAAGTCCAACTTCCACTGCTTCAAAGTGGCAGGAGGGTGAAAACAGGTTCTCAAGACGAAGTACAGCGGGGTCCCCTGACTCTGGCTGTGAAAGTGGAAGGGGCACTCACCAACCCGCCTGGCCAGCGTGGTGAGTTATGGCCAACCCCCCCCCCCCCCCCCCCCCCCCCCAACATGATGAAAGCACAGACAAAAACATTCCCCGGAGGCTGGATTGCCACCAACCAAGGCAGTGGACGGTTAGGTATGAAGGCAGAGGGTGCTAAGAATCACCGGGTTACGATTTTAGGCTGCCACAGAACACTGACCCTGGCCACGTAAAACTGCAGATCTCTTTCAGGTGAAGCAAGACTTCAAGAGTTAGAAGAAGAACTTGGAAGAATCAAGTGGGACATCGTAGGACTAAGAGAAGTACGACGAAAAGACAAAGGACTAGTAGAACTCGAGTGGACATCTTCTCTTCTACCGAGGCACTACAGATGGACGAACAGGAGGCGTTGGATTCATTGTCCACAAAATAATCAAGAATAATGTAGTAGAGATTGACAGCGCGTCAGAGAGGTCTGCAAGACTGATAGTGAAAGTTTGAACTTCACGTCATCCAAGTATATGCACCAACAACAAGCTATTCGGATGAAGAAATCGAAGATTTTTCACGAAAATGGGAAGAGCCACTATAAGTTCATCATCGGTGACTTCAACGCCAAAATAAGAGCCAAGCAAGAGGATGAGAATTCGGTTGGCAAATTTGGACATGGCAACAGGAACGAGAGGGGCGACAGACTAGTTGAATTTGCAGAGAACAAGAACTTATTCATCATGAACACCTTCTTCCAGAAGAAACCCACCAGGAAATGGAAATGGACATGGAAAGGACCCAACGGAGTGAAGAATGAAATTGACTATATTCTCACCAATAAGAAGCACATCGTACAAGAAGTCTCAGTACTGAATAATTTTAACACAGAAAGTGACCACAGACTTGTAAGATGCAAAATACACCTAAACACAGCAATGGCGAGAGCAAAACTCGTGATGATGAAATCCAACACAATTAACGTATAAATGCTCCAGAAGCAAAGCCTGGTGATTCAACTGGAACTGAAGAATAGATTCAGTGCTCTTAAAGATCTGCAAAAAGATGAAGCGATCAAGGTAAACAAAATCTATGAGGAAGTGATGCAAGCAATTGCAGAAACAGCAAAAAACATCGCTGGAACACAGAGTACAAAATGTGACCAGAAGATCACGCAAGAGACATAAGACCTCATGATGAAAATGAGGGAAATGAAACCAAAAGCAGTTCTGAAGTCAAAGATTGAATACATTGAGCTCTGCAAGACAAGACAACTGTGGGTTGGTAGACAACACTATATATATAAATCTCAATAAAGATCCAAATGTTTTTATCGCTGTTGGAAAAGACTCACAGCTTAATAGTAGACCTTGAACAGATGTCTTGGTTGCACACTCATTATATAACTTCTATTTATGAGAACATGACCACTACAAATTACTTATTAAAACGTATTTAATTTTATTGTTAAAAACAAAAGCAGTAATCTGCAGTGGTCATGTTTTTATAAATAGAAGTTATATAATGAGTGTGCAACCAAGACATCTCTACAAGGTCTTCTATTAAGCTGCAACAGCGATAAAAACATTTTTATCTTTATTGAGACTTTTTTTTTAATATATAAATTACCTTACATTGGTTTGCACCTCTAATGTTTTTTTAGAGCCAGCTGCCCAACGTTTCAATATGTTGTACATATCTTTCTCAAGGGAGCACATGTTTGAATCAAAACATTGGAGGAATTTATAGGTTTTTGATGACATGAGAACTACTTGTTATTGTTTATATTGAAATCTGTGATTTATTCTTACATGATATAATGGTGTTCTATATATTGTGACATCATTTTTACTTCTATCTTTAAATCTGTATTAACGTTAGTTTATATAAACTTATATTTATATTATCATACAAAGCTGGCTCTGAGGATCAGTCTTGATTTGGCCTCTCCAGCGCATCAGTGTAGAGCAGTGGTTAGGGCTCTGGACTCTTGACTGGAGGATTGTGGGTTCAATCCCTGGTGGGGACACTGCTGCTGTACCCTTGAGCAAGGTACTTTACCTAGAGTGCTCCAGTAAAAACCCAACTGTATAAATGGGTAATTGTATGTAAAAAAAAAAAAAAAAAAAAAAAATGTAATTGTATGTAAAAAATAATGTGATATACTGCAACAATTGTGAGTTGCCCTGGATAAGGGCGTCTGCTAAGAAATAAATAATAATAATCAGCATGCACAACGTTTGAATGAATTTTGTTTATTTATTTAAATGTTATATATTTATTGGAGTTAATTAGTTCATTCTTTTCTGTTGAGTCCCGCTGGCATAATCGTGTTCAGTCTATTTATCCATTCACTTTCTTTTATTCTTCTATATGTCGCATTGTCTAATTTTAGCTGTTCTAATACTACAAACTTTACATCATTTATGTCATGTCCTTGACACTTTACATGTACTAGTGCAGTGGTACTCAATGCTGGCCAAAAAGATCCATTCCAGTCCTGGTCTTTATTCCAACCAGGTCCTAAATTAGTTAATTGCCTCTTAACAGCTTCAATTAACTACATTAGAACCTGCTTGGAGTAAAAACCTGGGCTGGACCAGATCACAAGGGCCAGAGTTGAGTACCACTGTACTAGTGCAACTATTTGTAGAACCTATTCTGTCAATTATACTTTTATGTTTACTGTGAACTAAAATATCACCTAAATTAGCTTCTCTTTTGAATGCTACAACTGGGGCCGTACGTTTCTCAATTTTTCTGAATTATGTAGAATCCAAACTATCTTAGAAATAAGATAGTTAGGAGGCTGTGTGGTCCAGTGGTTAAAGAAACGGGCTTACAACCAGGAGGTCCCCGGTTCGAATCCCACCCCAGCCACCAACTGATTGTGTGACCCTGAGCAAGTCACTTAACCTCCTTGTGCTCCGTCTTTCGGGTGAGACGTAGTTGTAAGTGACTCTGCAGCTGATGCATAGTTCACACACCCTAGTCTCTGTAAGTCGCCTTTGATAAAGGCGTCTGCTAAATAAACAAATAATAATAATAATAATAATTAGGCAAAAGTTTAAAGTAAGTCATTACTAATGGGACTCTTTTTTGACCTTTTTACCTCTATTTTTATAATTTAGTAGCTCATCTCTTTTTAGTTTATCCACTTTTCTTAACTCTGTCTCTATAATTCTTTCATTGTATCTTCTTTTTTTAAGATTTGTTTTTAATACATTTCTTTGTTTTACATAGTCACTTTCTTTTGAGCATATTCTTCGTATTCTTATTCCTAGACCCTTTGGGATTGCCCTTTGGTGTGTATCGGATGTGCAGAGGACATGTGTAAATACTGGTGCATGTCAGTAGGTTTACAGAAGAGGTCCGTCTAAATTGAAACTTCTTCAAGTTTTACTATGGTATCTAAAAATTCTATTTCTTTTCTTGTCCATCGAAGGTCCACATTAATATTACTGTGGATTTCATTTGCCATTTTATGAAACTGGAAAAGAGATTCTTCTCCATGTCTCTAAACCCTAAAATATCATCTACAAACCAAATGTATTCTAAAGGTTCTCTTTCTGATTTTCTAAGTAATTGTTCTTCCCATTTCCCCATGTATGTACTGGCAAAATGCATTCCTAATTTAGATCCTATTGCTGTACCATCGTTTTGTTTGTAATTCTTATCAAGAAATGTAAAATAACTGTTTTCTAAAACTAGTTTCTTTACGAAGGACACTTGGGTACAAGGATTTTACATCCATGCAAAATAAAACTGTATTCTCTGGAAGGTTGTGCTTCAGTGATTCAAGTCTTTTTAAAAATGGTGTTGTATCCTCAACATAGCTTGGTAATTTCTCAACGTGTGACCTAAGTTGATTTTCTGCTATTTCAGTTATTATGTGTATATGTAACTAAAGCAAGAAGCCTTCAATTATTTTTAATTTCCTTCAATTCAATTCAATTCAGTCCTTGATCCAGACCCTTGAGATCACAGATCTATTTTTTGAAGACGGTTCTGTTAGAATAGTGGTTGTCAGAAGAGTTATTCACATTCAGAGATCTACTCAGAACTATGCAAAAATTCAGTATACTGTACAAATGCAGTCGTAAAGATATTGTCTATTGATGTTTTCATAAATGGAACTTTCAAAGTCCCCATGTGTTTAGACCTCTGTACTGAAGCAGAATGGTATATTCATACGAAATTAACATCTTGAATCCCAGCAATAACACTTGTTAGTGAAACTTACTATACAGCTCACATTGCTTATGTAACAAAAGTAAAAAATGTATCTAACTGTGCTGTAATGAATTTTTTCAAGCTTAGCTAAAAATCATCAGGGAGGTAAATTATAAACACTTTATTTGGCTTCAGGCCGTGACATTCTAAAGATTGGACTCACTGTAAACTTGCAAACAGTTTAATACAAAACTTTGAATAATAGCTTCTCTATACTGCCCTAATCCCTTGTTGGTTTATTTATTGCATTTATTCAGTTTCTTACCTTAATTACCAGGTGTTTGAAAGCAAACCCAGCTCACAAAGGTAATACCAGATGCATGTTCAACAATTACTGACTATCAGACATAATTGTTCTCTTAGTAAAAATTAGTTTTTCTGTTTTTAATCTGATTTCAGGCCTAGAGACTCTTTCGTCAAAGCACAATTATCTGATATATGTTAACCAAAGCTTAATGGCTTTTACTATATAATTTCATCTTTCATAATAATTTGACTTGGTTAATGGTGGTGTACCCTAAGATTGCATTTTAGTGCAGGATTAGTGGACTGTTTTAAGACCTATTTAACAAATCACACCCAATCTATCTCAGTGTGATGGTAAAACTATAAAGTATAAAGTACCATTAATCTTCATGTTTCTCGTGTTACATGTAATAACTCTCATGTTACTTAATCAGCACATTACAGGATCATGTCAAAGTACACTGCTTTTCATTTCATAAGAACAGAAGAAAAGTTTGAGAACGAGAAAAGGCCATTCGGCCCATTAAGGCTCATCCCTTGTTAGCACACCATTTACCCCTATTGGAGGGGACGGGGACTAATTTAAAAGCATAGAATCTAGTCTTTTTTAAAAATTCCAAGTGTTTTAGATATCCGATTACTTAACCTTGTGGGCTATTCCATGCATTTACAGTGGCTCTCAAAAGTATTCACTCCCCTTGGACTTTTCCACATTTTATTGTGTTACAACATGGAATCAAAATGGATTTAATTAGGAGTTTTTGCCACTGATCAACACAAAAAAGTCCATAATGTCAAATTGAAAAATAAAATCTACATATTGTTCTAAATTAATTACAAATATAAAACAGAAAATAATTGATTGCATAAGTATTCACCCCCTTTGCTATGACACACCTAAATAAGCTCTGGTGCAACCAATTGTCTTTAGAAGTAACATAATTAGTTGAATGGAGTCCACCTGTGTGCAATTAAGGTGTTTCACATGATTTCAGGTTAAATACACCTGTCTCCCACAGTCGGTTAGTACATTTCCTAACAAAAACTACATCGAATTGCCAGTAGCAGCCAGGCTGCTACTGGCAATGTTGTCAGCATGACTGCCGACAGCTCCCAGGCTGACTCCTTCAGCCGGGGCAGTCCTGGCAGCGGAAAAGCTGCGGGGGCAGGTGGTCCCCCGACTTTCCCCTTCTTCGTAGCCGGCAGATCCCCCCCATGGGGCTCCGGCCACAGCACTTTCTGCAGCGCAAGTGTTGCAGTGGGAGCAGGTCTGCTGACCTCCCCCACGATCTCCAGCAGATAAACTGCTGCTGGGGTTGGTGGTCTCCGGACCTCCTCCCCCTTCTTCGTGGTCGACAGCTCCCCTTGGTGGGGTTCCGGCCACAGTACTTCCTGCTGCGATGCGGAGCAACAGGCAGCTCCAGGCGATGCAGAGCAACAGGCAGCCCCAGGCTATGCGGAGCACCAGGCAGACCCAGGCGATGCGGAGCACCAGGCAACCCCAGGCGATGCGGAGCACCAGGCAGCCCCAGGCGATGCGGAGCACCAGGCAGCCCCAGGCGATGTGGAGCACCAGGCAGCCCCAGGTGATGCGGAGCACCAGGCAACCCCAGGCGATGCGAGGCTGGCATCCTTGGGCGAAGCGAGGCTGACATCCGGCATCGGACGAAGCGAGGCTGGCATCCTTGGGCGAAGCGAGGCTGGCATCCTTGGGCGGTGCGAGGCAGGCATCCTTGGGCGGTGCGAGGCAGGCATCCTTGGGCGGTGCCAAACTCAGCTGCAGCTCCTCTGGTGGTGGAAGTGGGAGCGGAAGCAATCTTCCCCCAGCGGTGAAGGCGGAACCAGCAGGTATTCACCCTCTGCTGGTGGAAGTGGGAGGGGCAAGCAGTCCTCCCACGACAGTGAAGGTGGAACCAGCAGGTATTCACCCTCTGCTGGTGGAGGTGGGAGGGGTAAGCAGTCCTCCCACGATGGTGGAGGCGGAACCAGCAGGTATTCACCCTCTGCTGGTGGAGGAGGCAGAGGCAGCTCCTGCTGCTCTGCTGGTGGAGGTGATGGAAGCAGAGGCAGCTCCTGCTGCTCTGCTCCTGGTGGAGGCAGAGGCAGCTCCTGCTGCTCTGCTCCTGCCGGTGAAGGTGGTGGAAGCAGAGGCAGCTCCTGCTGCTCTGTTC
The DNA here is from genome assembly GCF_902713425.1 of Acipenser ruthenus. NCBI lineage: Eukaryota > Metazoa > Chordata > Actinopteri > Acipenseriformes > Acipenseridae > Acipenser > Acipenser ruthenus. The sequence continues at coordinate 107,485,790 of NC_081189.1, read as the reverse complement.
CTGCCGGTGGAGGTGGTGGAGGCAGAGGCAGCTCCTGCTGCTCTGCTCCTGCCGATGGAGGTGGTGGAGGCAGAGACAGCTCCTGCTGCTCTGCTCCTGGCGGTGGAGGTAGAGGCAGCTCCTGCTGCTCTCCTACTGGTGGCGAAGATGGTGGAGGCAGAAGCAGCTCCTGCTGCTCTGCTCCTAGTGGTGGAAGCAGTGGAGATGGGAGCAGCGTGTAGTCTCCTTGCGACGGAGATGGGAGCAGCGTGTAGTCTCCTGGCGACGGAGGTGGGAGCAGCGTGTAGTCTCCTGGCGACAGAGGTGGGAGCAGGGTGTAGTCTCCCCCTGTTGCAGGGGACTGGTGCGGCTCTCCCTCTCTTGCAGGAGACTGGTGCGGCTCTCCCTCTCTTGCAGGGGACTGGTGCGGGTCTCCCTCTCTTGCAGGGGATGGTTCCGGATCTGAAGGTGCAACCAGCAGGCACTTTTCCTCTGCTGGTGGAGATGGGGCCAGCAGGCATTTTCCCTATGCTGGTGGAGATGGGGACAGCAGGCATTTTTCCTCTGCTGGTGGAGATGGGGACAGCGGGCATTCTTCCTCTAGCCCAGTGAGGGTGCAGGTAAGTGTGGCTCCTCCTACTTGGAATTCAACCTGCTGGGGCAGTCCCATATCGGCAGCCAAGTAGTTGATCACCACGGCTGCCGGGTTCACAAAGGGCACTGGGGAGTAGTGTTGTTCCCAGCGTTTCCAATGTTCCCATCTCTGGCCCACAGCAGGTCACCAACCTTTGGGAGGTCCTCCCAGTTCAACTCCAGGTCCGACACCCAGTCCAGCATCTCCACAGAGGATGGAGAGGGCTCTGCCTCCTCCCTCCTGGGCTGTGGATGCTCTGGGACCTCTCTCCATTCCTGCTCCTCATTATTGTGGAAAGGACAGTCTGCAAACGGATGCTTCTGTTCGCAGAGGGGGCACACCGGCGATGGCTGGTCATATCGCCCTGGGTTCCTGGCCTTCAGGCGGACTTCCTCGGTGTCCTTCACCTCCTCCTGCTGTTGCTGAGGTTGCTGCTGCAGCTTCTTGTGGCCCTTTCTTCCCATTCTTTTTTTCCCCCCCAAAAGAACAGGAAAGGAATATATATATATATATATATATATATATATATATATATATATATATATATATATATATATATATATATGCTGATGCTTGGAGGCGCTGTTATCCCATGCAGGACACCATATGTCACACGGCTGGCTGAGTGGTGAGGTCAGAACCAGGAAATGAATAACACAGACAGGACGGATGAAATGAAATGATGAAGGCGCTTGCTTGCGCCCGTTTATTATAAATAAAAAGGTTTGAACAAAACACAGGACACAGCACTTTAGCCAAAATAAACAGACAAACAAAACGAACAGACACTAACAAACAGGGACGAAAACTAAACAAACACGTACCACGTAGCAATTGTTTTTTTATCATTTATCTAAAACGTGCATCTATTTACTGCAATAATTACATGCAATAATTACTAATTAATTATTCACTTGAATCCCAGCACGTGAACTAATTATGTGCAACCCCGTGCTCACATATTAAATACTTTAAATGCACGTGAAGTGCAAACCCCATGCCTAAATACAATTATACATTTTAAATAATTCGTGCTACACACACCCATTTATATCCCATGCAGCCATGTCTATACACCAACATTAACACACCACACGCAACATATAACACAGAAATGCACACAGGGGCGGGGCACATTGCCACACCTTGAGATTCAAAGTCCTCGTCGCCTATTTCCATCCAGTTCATTTTATACGTATAACAAGTGTTTTATACGCCCAATATGCAGTACTTTACATTACTTAATATTAAAATGAATTTGCCACAAGTCTGCCCAGTTACAGAGAAGGTCCAAATCCTTTTGAATTAGCTGGGCTGCGGAGTCCCCTACTCCCCCAAGTTTGGTATCATCTGCAAATCTGACAATCTTGCAATGTGTATTTTGGTCGAATTAATTTATATAAATGAGGGTCCAAGTACAGACAGTTGTGGTACCCCACTAAGTACATCCCCCAAATCTGATTTTATACCTCTCACAATTACTCTCTGCTTTCTGTTTTTTAACCAGTTCTATATCCAATTACATGCCTTCCCCCCCCCCCAATTACATGCCTTCCCGGCCATGATATAAAAGAGCTGCTGCTGTGGCTGCAAGGGATGGGTGTTCAGAAGAGGAGCGAGAGCGAGCGAAGGGTAAAAATCCAAGATAAAAAAAAAATTAATAATAAGTAGATCAGTGAAGGCTACTGCCCAGCCTGATCATATCATTTTGCGTTTGTTTTGTTTATATTTTTTATTTTTGCTCTGTGAGCAAGTGTTTTTGTTCAATTATTTTATTTATTTTTGTGGTTTAATATAAACGGTGCCACAGCGTCTTTTTGCCCTGCAGTACTGCCTTTGTTTTTTCTGTTCCTGCTTCTGGTTTGACGTCACCATAACGTCATCCTGTCACACACACTTATTCCAAAGGTGTCTTAAATAAAACCGCATCGTAGACAAATGATGACATATGGTTATTATAAAGAAAAACTCCATTATTTATTACAAATACAGCGAAACAAGTTTTAATCACATTCAACCATCATAATGTCTCCTTTATTGTAAATAATAATAATAATAATAATAATAATAATAATAATAATAATAATACATTTGAATTTAAAAGGTTTTCAATCTTTAGGGACTGTTTATACCCTTAAGAAGACCATGATCTATCCGCCACACGACAATCTTGTCTCCTTTTTCGGAAGCCGTAGTGCCAAGGACAGATCAGCGAGCAGATTCCCCAGGTAGAAGCACGATTTTCGGTCAGTTTAAAAATAGAGCTCCGTGCTGCTGCTGGGAGTTGGGCTACAATACATTTTTTTACAGCTGCATTTATACTAAGTCGAGTTACAAGAACACGAATTACAGCATCCCCATTAAGTTAAAAGGCCTGTCACTGACAATTACTGAAATAGTCATTGTATTGTTGTTTTATTTCTGTTTAGATTTGCCCAAATGTATAACAGGATCAAAATAAATTGCTCAAATGAAACTAACAGAAGTCTGCATTCACGTTAATATTTATGCAAACAAGGATTGATTTGCGTGGTTTATTTATTTATTTATTATAGTAATACATATAAATAAATACATACATACATTATTTAAAATGTAACGCGTGTTTAGCTAAATCACAATACATGTACTGTATTTTAAATTCAATTTGCCTTACTCAGGATTTATTTATTTATTTATTTATTTATTAATTTATTTATTTTAAGAAATATTTAAGAAGTTCTTAAGAAGAAATTTAGGACGATCATAAGAAAAATTGAAGAATTGAACTTAAGAACAATCTTAGGAAGATCTTAACTATTTTCTTACGAACTTTCTTAAGTTTTGTCATAAGACTTTGAAGAATAAGGCCCCTAGCTTGCTGCTCCTCCATGGGCTCTGCCATGATTGATTAGCATTGTGGGATACACGATACTGTTTAGCATATCATTTGTATATCATTTGTGTACATTAGCATTAAGTGCAGCTTAGTTCAGTTCGCCGCTGGAGCTCCTTATGAAACCACGGTGCACCAGAGCCGCTTGGAGCGGCAGAGGAAGGCGTGTTAGCATCAAAACAGCGTCGGGGCGAACTTCATTGTTTCAGGCGGCACAATACTCATGTACTTAATTGGGACTTAGTCAAAATGTTGTGCTTGAATTGAGTTTGGCACGCCTCTAGAGCATCCATCTGAAACTGGCCTAACACAACATGGTATCAGAAGTGATTCGAATTGCCTTCGATATGAACTAAAACCTGAAATACTCATCTAAGAATATTTTCTGGCTCACTCTCAACACAGAACAAAAAAAAAAAGCAGACGGAATAAGAAAATAAAAGACGGCTCAGTAACTCCAATGGTGAGTACAAAGTGACACCTCAACTAAACACAGAACGCAGTGTGGAGGTTAAAGAAGTATTGACTTTATGATGACTGGTTTACTACAAGATTTACTGATTGGATATAGCATAGGCATAACTTAGGATGTACCAATTAGGAATCCTTATATAAGTAAGTGGGGCAGTCAGTGACCTTTTGTTTAATTTGAAATGAAATCACAGTCTACACACCAATGCAAGTCAATTTGGGTACTGTTATGTAAAAGGACTAAACTTGTTTCAATTGGGGTATGTTACAGACCCCCAGGTCAGAACAGAAATGATAGCACATTATTATATGAAGCAATTAGAAATGTATGTAGGCCAGGAATACTGTAATTATGGGTGATTTCACTTTTTCCAGTATAAACTGAGAAAATACAGTGGGATGTGGTAACGTAGAAACTGAACTGTTTGATGAAGTAAATGACTGCTTCCTGACCCAGTGTGTCAGAATGCAACAGATTTAAAGTTATAATGCAACACATGCAGGACAAGTATATAGCTAAAATGAAAAAGACCAGGGCCCGGACCAAATCAAAACTTAACAAAACTGTATTTAATAGCATTTTTTTTTTTTTGTAAGTATATTATTTTTTCTACTCATAAAAAGAAAAGACTATTAAATACAGTTTCGTTAATTGCGATTTGGGGGTTATCAAAGTTTTGATTTGGTCCCAGGTTTAAAAATGAACGTAGGAAAAAATATGGCTTTGCATATGTTTTAAGTTCCAAGTATATCCGTAAATCCAAGCTGACTTCCCTTTCTTGGCCACATATCCTAATGCTGTTCCAGAAAATCTGTCAATTCCTTACCCAACTGGACAGCTGAGGCATCTTCTTCAGCTGCTAAAACCCCTGGTACTGGTACTAATTAATTTAACGCAAAGAATGATTTCAGAGTCCATTTAATCACTTTATTGGTTATCATTGTCCTTAATGTGCCAGCCTAATGTTTGTCATTTGTTAATCAATGCTTGGTTTTCGTCAGGCATGTTTCTGTTTGCAAGTCGGTTTTTACCAGATGTAATTAGGTTTCAGCACCACTAATAAAATAATTCCCTAAACACAGTTAACTGCAAAAATTGCAAGCTGGTCAGTCTATCAAATTTCACTACTTACAATTTAATTTGTTTTTGTTTGTTTTCTTAATAAAGAATCCTCTGTATAATACTTAAAATGCCTCCTCACTAACATCTTTCAATTATTAATCATAAAAATATTGCTGAACCACAGCAGATTTCCACTGTTTTTACAGTGTTTGAATAGGAATCTAACATAATATGCAATACACTGAATATTAATAAAGTGCTTTATACCTGGCTCCTGAGTTTTTAGAGCAAATTTTTACCAGGGATCAATAAACATTTCAAACTGCAGGGGGACTTCTTCACTGTGCATACGGGAAATATAAATTTTCCTTCAAGTGTGTTCCTGACATCAAATGAAAAAATGTGAATGCTGCATTTCTTTACCCCGCTTTAACTGAAGTACAAAAATGTCACAGTCCCTGGTGAAACCTTGTTTTTGAAAACAATAGCCATAATAGCACACTTCCTGCATAATAAGCAGAATACCAATCATAATGAATATTTGTTAATTTATTTTCTTTGCTGCAAGCCGTGCACAGAGGCTGTTCAGTCCTCGAAGGATGAAAACATCTTTTCTGATCTCTGTGTTCTGATCTCTGTGTTATTGACATGAAGGAAAAGAACATTCACTTTTAATAACGGGATGTCTTTCATGCAAACACTGGAAGGATTTCTAGAGATAAATAATTCATAGTATTCAGGGCTCTCTGAGAATAAACATATTCCTTTTCTGTGCTTTTTTCCCTTTTGTTTTTTAACATTTTCTGTTGTTATGACAGTTTAGCCCAGTGTGTATTGGGATTTGGAAACAAAGGTTTTTTCGGAAGCTGTGACACAAACTTTAAACTAACAGATGTCAGGCAGACTGCCACCTGCCTCAAAGCCATGCATAAGTATTATATCAATGCTAAAGCAGTATCTTTTTTTCTATTCATTTTGAAAAATAGTTACTGGGCAGCTTTTGTAATTGATACCAAATTACTGTCCCAGTGCTGATGTGTAGAAATAAAAATGCTGAGAACAACTCAGAATATTTGTTACAATGAACTTCCCAATAGTGGCTTGAGTCCTTGCAATCATCCACAGATTGCACAGTATGGTCCAGACTTCAAACTATTTTTCCAATCACGAATCTCCTTCTCCCTATAATGTGATTTATTGTTCCATTATTTTATTAAAGTAAGTTCATAGAAACTTGTAATTCCAAGTCTAAATTGTTTTCTCCCTTTTTATGAGTGCCATCCCACCACTGCTTCACACATACTGACCTAAGGATTAAAGACAGATAGATATATATTGATCCCACTGTCTGCCAATTGCTTCTGCTAGAGTGGGGGTCACTCAATTTTCCTCCCTTACCTGTGGGAGCTGGGCCCCCAGCCAAGTTATTGGCTTTATTTACTAATAACCAGGTTAAATTAATTTAAGGTAAACTAGTAGATTACCACAGGCTTGGTAAGGATGTGGTTTGGTAAGGATGTGGTTTGGTAAGGATATGGTTTAGTAAGAACCAGTGATCATATATTTCCCAAGAGAGCTTAACCATTCTTATTTATTTTGCAGATTTATATTACTGTTTGGTTGGTTCTCTGCAACTTCTGTACCCATACCATCAGTATTGCAAACAAAACGTGTTACGGACCATGTGGTACAAGGACATTTCTGACAGCCGAATCACTTTGCTATCAGTCTTACACATATCACAGCTAAGAGAATGCTAGGTAAAAAAAATCAGACTTTATTGAGTCTGTAATGTGATCTCAAGACCCAAAGATTAGACGCATGACAGGCCTGCTTGTGATGATCACAGGTAATGGGTAACATAGCAAGTCTCTTTTAAATCTGTAATAAAGAAAAATAGCAATACGTTTTCAATATATAGCCTTCAATAGCTTAGCTCAGGGGTTTTCAACCAGGGGTACACATACACCTGGGGGTACTTCTAAGGGTCATAGGGGGTATGCAGGATGACTCTGAAATGCAAAAATAAAAATGAAAGCAAAAGAATAATGATAGCTATATAATGTGTTTTGCATCAAAATCCCTTCATTTTAAAACCTATAGAACAAAGTGATGGGTCAGAATGGATCAATGCAATGAATGAATACATATATACAGTAGGTTGCCAATGCTCTTGAAAATTTCATACAAAGATGATACTATGGTTGTTTTTGTGTTCTAATTGGGTAAAAGTGCGCTGTGAAGACGTGTTTGCAACCAGTTTCTGCAGTTAAACTTCCCAGACAACACAATTCAAAAAGTATTCTAAAAGGTATTGACAATGTCGACCCAGGGGACTTTTTCGACCTGAAAAAAGAAACAAGGACCAGGGGTCACAAATGGAGATTAGATAAAGGGGCATTCAGAACAGAAAATAGGAGGCACTTTTTTACACAAAGAATTGTGAGGGTCTGGAACCAACTCCCCAGTAAGGTTGTTGAAGCTGACACCCTGGGATCCTTCAAGAAGCTGCTTAATGAGATTCTGGGATCAACTAACAACCAAACAAGCAAGATGGGCTGAATGGGTGGGTCATGTTAGTAGTCCAGAAACATGTCTACTGGTGCCAGAATGTTATGCTGCTGGCGCTATATGGGGTACCCTGGCACTAGAATCCAGTGCCATAGTGCCAAATTTGCACCCATGGATAACCAAGTTCCTTAAATCGGATAGAGCTGTCCAACAACATAAAGGAGCGTAAATGAATTCTCAATAAGACAAATAGATATATCAAATGAAAGGTGTTTATATAACATTTACCGATACAGTACATTAAAGACCCAGTCATAGTTTACCCTTCATAGCATTGTACATGCAATCTTTTTCAATTATACAAAATTTTACCTTCCCTGAAAACGTTTTCGTGCTGTGCTTTACCATTCTCTTGTTTTCTTATTTTGGAGTGACCCGTCTCCTGCTGGGTTGCCTGACTGAATACTTCATGTATTTTCAGTGTAGGGCCTGGAAATAAAATTCCAGCCGTCAAACGCTACTTAAAAATACTGCAGGAATCAAGATTCACCAACCCGTCTTGTCAGTGGAGGAGAACAACACTCAGGTTAGCTTCTTTTTTTTTTACAATGACTAGTAACGATTAAAGTTCTTAGAATGAAATTATTTACTTATATTTATGCAATTTTTAGACCTGTGGTCCTGACCAGAGTTGAGAATAAAAGGATAAATATAGACAAAATAAACTCTAAAAGATAATAACAGACATTAAATGCTGTTGTAATTTATGTATTGCTGCCACAATATGCAAAAACATATTTACATTTTTAATAATTCAAATATGTGTTTGTAAATCTGTTTTCTGTTATTACAGTAATGTTACAGTAACTTAAAGAATGATCGAATGAATAAATGTCCTACGCAAAATGCCAGAATAGGTAGGCTTCTGGTTAGGAACAAAGCACAAGATGACAACCAAAAACTGGCACTGACTAGAGCTCACAACCAGAGCAGTCTTGCTATTTAACTGTACAGTGTTCTAGCAACCTGAGTAGCTACTTTCTATAAAAGTTGGCCTGAGGGAACTCTCAAGTTAGAATAATAGGTGCATCTACTGACTTGGTTCACCTGCTACCACCTGACTGGAAGGAATAAAGGTGCTAATTCCAGGACTGTAGCCAAAAATTGTAAACATACCACCAAGTTTCGGGATAGATCGGAGGTGCCCAAAGTAGTTTATAATGCCGAAAAAGTACTGAAAGTTATTTAAAGATAGGAAACAGGAAGTAGTGTAGCAAGGTCCAATATATTTTACAGATATTGTTATAATTTATATGGCTGCGATACTGGCTCTTTAAGGTTAATATCATCAGCCTGCATCTTTTGTTTCAAGCACTTACTGTATATGCCACCTACACCATGGAATCTCTTTCAATGATCTCAACAGCACAGTACCGTAACTCCATATTAAACCTGCTTGTGTTTACCCTAAGGGGTAATTTATTGGGTTACCTCCTGATAAACTTCACTTTATGCATTCAAAGAATGGAACTATGTAGTTTACAGTCTGTATTAATATTCATCACTGTTTAAAACAGACTCACATCCATTATTTTTCATGTTATTTTTGCAGTCTTATATAATCTTAACATGGCGGTGGATTAGATTACCCACTGTTCAATATGAGCATTTAGCTTGGTCCCCGAGTGACGTCTTGTAGCCCTAAATTTGTTACACAACATGGGAATCACACAAATGAAACCTAAATGGCATTCCATCAGTTACTTTTTTTTTTAATCATCATAAAAGATTAATGTAAGATGTGCAGGCTTGTGGGCCTGTGATTTTCATTTGAATGCATTCACTTTTTTTTTTTTTTTTTACATTTGTATTTAATTAAAAACTTAAAATCAATTTAAAATTATGAAATTAAAATGGTCATTTAAATATTACTTCTATGTGTACAGCATGGTGTGTTTAGTTTTGTTTGAACTTATTTGTATATCTAGTCATATGTGATCCTTTTAATAGAGAGAGATATGTGAAGTTAAAGGGGCACATTCACTGCAAAAACCATATTAGAATGGACATCACCATTTTACATCATAATGGTCAAACACGTATCTGTTGATAGGGTGTAGGGTGCACCTGTCTTGCTTATCGTGACCGAAACTAACTTGCAAGCGAAATACTTGTCAGGTGTATTAATTTACACAATTAATGCAAAAGACAAGTACTGTGAAGCCACAAATATTTGTGAGCCTTTTATTTTGCATTTTCCGTGTATGAAAAAAAAACGCAAACATTTTTAGGATGATTATCAAATTCCACTAACAATACATACTTCGCATAACAGGTCGCCAACATTTCTGGAGCAAAATATAGGTTTTATGGGTGTGATTCGCCAAATATTTTGGTTGCAAATATTTATAGCTTTACAGTATTTCAACTTTAAAACCATCCCCTGTACAAAGTATTCCATCGAATGTACTTTAATGGCCCATTATAATGTAGTGTGTTTTTACCATACCATTTTTATTTGTCAGTTTTACATTTCTAACTTCACCTACCTGAGGTGAGAAACATCAGAGATTTAGCAAAATAAAAGGAAAGGGGTTGTAAGCTTTAAAAGGAATGAACCCAAAGACATGTATCTAGCTATATATATATATATATATATATATATATATATATATATATATATATATATGCTTTTAATGTTTAAGGATGGCAGGTACAACTTTGTGACACTTCTACCAGAGAGAGAGGCTTCCTATTGCTGTTTGTGCTACCACTGGTTCCCCTGCTGTTTGCATTAAAGACAAGAAGAGCATGTCAACTCATGCAGAAAGACAGCAATATCTCAGCCTTTAACTGGACATATTGTTCAGCATGTTGGAATGCAACAAGTGTAGATTGTGTGTGCCTGTGTATATTTTGTGTTATTTTGTATTGTATTTATTGTATTACGATTTAAATGTATTGTTTAGTGTGTAAAAACACAATGTTTTATTGTTAATTATTTTACAGCATGGATGGGGTTAAAATTCCCCATCCATGCTATACTCGTGCAGAATGCAACATGTTACGTGTATGAAAACCTGCAGCTTTGGCTGAAGAGGTTAGTGTGTTCAGAGGCAGAACGAGAGACATGAGTCGTGAGATAAAGAGAATAATATATAAAACAATTAATACCCGTGCTGGTTTTACACTAGCACGACACTTTTGTTTGTTTGTTTGTTCCGTGTCTGTTTTGTCTGTTTATTTTGGCCACATTGCAGTTTTGTTTGTTTTGTGAAAGTGTTTTGTTTAAATCTTTTATTTACTATTAAAAGTTGCGCACCAGCGCATCCAACTCCAGTACTGTGTCTGGTCTCTTCCTGGTCTGACGTCATCCTGTTCACAGTGCCTTTGACGTTAAAAGAGAGAAGTGCAAGGGGTAGCTCCTTCCCTTTCATGACATCACTCAGAAATAAAGTATAATATACAGTAGAATGGCAGAGGTTACTGTTTTGGTAACCCTCTATATCAGGCACTGTATGATTTTTTGTAACATTAGACCAGATGAGATCATTAAAATGATAGGCCTGTAACTATTTCTGATGCAATGGAGCTGGATAGTAAAGTCCTTATATCTTTTTAGGGAATGTGTACATGTGTCTCTCTCCACCCTCTTTTTCCCTCTCTGCTCCTACTCTACTGGCTGGCTGGTTATGACTTTCCTCTCTTGATCTACCCCTCCTATTATACACTGGACTTGCCTGACTTAGGCACCAAGTTACTGGATCCTCAGCTGATGCACTATCCTTGCACTATTGCACTACTAATATGTCACTGTAGATATAACTTGTTGTAATCTTAACTATTTCATATTGTATTTTATTAGTATTATTTGCACTTACAGTAAACTGTACTGTTTTTAAGTATTACTCTTGCATTGTAACACCTGTATGTTGCCTTGGATAAAGGCTTCTGCAAAAAAAAAGAAAATCCTAATAATAATATGTCACAGTGATGCTCAAGGGAGGAAGAATGGACTTTGAAACAAAAAAGGAAAAATGTATCAAAGGGAACAATAGACTGATAAATAATATAACCTGCTTCTAATTCCTTCAGGAAAGCTGGAGAAATGTACATTAGTCTGTTCTCCAGAGTGACTATAGTCATATCTATTGAGACTGTTTCCAGAGAAACATCAGTAATTTGTGCAGCCTTGGACAACAGAAGCACATAAACGAGTGACAATAACTACAAAAGCCTTCTGTCAAAGTATGTCTGAACTGCATGCCTTTTGTGAATGAAGCTAACTTGGGTGCAGGTTTTACATATTACAGAAAACAAGTAAGAACATATTTACAAACTAGCGGAGGCCATTCACCGCTCCTGCTCATCCAGTTCCTAGTAAGCTGGTTGATCTCAAAACTTTGTCAATTCAGATCTTAAAGGATCTTTGATTCAGTATCAACAGCATGGCTCGGTCTCTGACTATGTCTCCATTTAATTTCCAACTGTCCAACTGTATAAATGAGTAATTGTATGTAAAAAAATAATGTGTAAAAAATAATGTAATTGTATGTAAAAAAATAAATGTGATGTCTTGTAACAATTGTAAGTCGCCCTGGATAAGGGTGTCTGCTAAGAAATAAATAAATAAATAAAAATATGTTACTGTTGTATTTTGTCCAATCTCTGTATACACAGTAGGAATGAAGTTTGTATGGCTGACTTTTACAAACTGTATATACTTTGTCACTAATTTCATCTGCCTGTATCCCCCTGGGACCTCATTGACAATGAACTATGAAGCTCAATTGAAAAACCATCCCTTGGTTAAACCAGTGTTATTAAATAAATCTATAAATAAGATATAGCTATACAATACAAACTACTTGCTGAGCCACTAGTCACTTGGTTCACATGAGTGGACACAGCTTTGACAGGACCTAACAACTAACACTGCAGAAATAATCCGTTCATGAAAATGACAAGGGAAATGTATATGAACCTCTCCAGGGGTTCATTCAATGCACTAAAGCATTTGATGCGGTGCTGTTTGTACCAGTTATTTATTCATTTATTTTTTAAAGGCAAAGTAATTAACTCAGTCGTCACTGTTTTTTAAGCAACTGCAAGTTTGTTCCTGTTTTGTTTCCAAAGAATAAAAAAAAAAAAAACCTTATTCTTGTAAGCAATGGATCAATTTAAATCATCTAAACTGTTGAATATAAATACATCTACTCTCTAACTTAATATTCACCTCTTTAAGTAAATCCAGCTTTAGAAAAATAAATGACAATAACTCCATATTGGATCAACAGAACCCAGAATAATGAAAGAAGCTACTAAAAGGTAATTTAATACTGCTTACTTTGTGAGGTTGAACTACAGTAAATGTAACAACAAACCAGTAACTAAATATCAGAAGCCCAGTAATGTGTTGTATTAAAAATCCAATAGCTAGACATTACAGAGTAGAAAAATTCAAATTGCATTGTAACCAGGTTTTATTATTATTATTATTGTTCCCTAATCTTGTTTTTAATCATGGTTATTGTTGCTAAGGTTTTTTTTTTTCATTCTTTACAAAGCCATATAGTCTGTGTCAGTTGCTTTGAGAGCTCAAGGTTTTTAATAATTTCTGAGATTTAGGCCGGTATGGTAGTTACACAGCCTTTATTAAAGTGTCCTTACCTAATAAGCAAACTGAGGTCTTCTGATAATCTGATATTTTACTGACATTTCTGAGGCATGTTAAGACAGGACGTACAGTCACCAAAATAGCTTTGTGAATGGGGTGTTAGCCATGCATTACATTAATAAACACATAAAAAGCAATCATTATTTTCCAACATTTTGATAACAATTATCCATACCAGTACAGCATGTCCCATATCATTCCCTATTGTCTTTTCTCTAACATTTAACTAACTTTGTGTAAGTTCAGGTATCCATCCAGAACAATTCAACTCCTTGCTGACCTCATCACATGGAGTGCCATCTAGATTGTTGGTGGTCGCTCAACCCTAGGATGTAACCAAAAAGTTGAAAAATTAAAAAATGTAAGGGTCATTTGAGGCCCTGCAGGAATTATAATTATGATCATCTCCTGGGGGTAGATCAAAGGGCCATTTCCTACCAGTGTGTAGGGGCGCTGTGTTGTTGGAGTTATGTCTGACAAGATGTAAAATGAATGTGGTGGGCTCCCGAGTGGCGCATCCAGTAAAAAGCACTCGCTAGAGTGCAGGATGCGTTCTATAGCCTGGACGTCGCGAGTTCGAGTCCAGGTTATTCCACAGCCGACCATGGACGGGAGCTTCCAGGGGGCGGCGCTCAATTGGCCAGACGCCTGCGGGCTTGCCTGTAAGCTGCCCAGAGCTGCGTTGTCCTCCAATGCTGTAGCTCTGAGGCGGCTGCACGGTGAGTTCGCAGTGTGTAAAGAAGCGGGCAGCTGACGGCACACGCTTCGGAGGACAGCGTGTGTTTATCTTCGCCCCTCCCGAGTCAGCGCAGGGGTGGTAGCGGTGAGCTGAGCATAATAAAATAATTGGGCATTACAAATTGGGGAGAAAATAATAAAAACTAATTGGCAACGACTGAATTATAAAAAAAAAAAATGTGGTGCCTGAAGTGAGAAGGTTATAAATGCTTCACTGCTTGTCGCAGAAGAGTAAAGCCCAACTTCCTAAAGAAATTCCCCAAATGCTTTTGTTAAAATGTGGAATGCGGAAGAAATATGTGGAATGTGGAACAAACTGAATGATATCTTCAAGGTATGTAACAAACAGTAGGTTCATATTGTAAGTGTTAAAATCAGAACAAGTTTTATATATTATAAATACAGGTCTATTGAAAAGTCCATTCTAAATGTGAATTTGCTGTTTTAGCATAATTTAAGACAGATAATAACATAAGAACATAAAGTTTACAAACGAGAGGAGGCCATTCAGCCCATCTTGCTCGTTTGGTTGTTAGTAGCTTATTGAAGGATCCCAGGGTGTCAGCTTCAACAACATTACTGAGGAGTTGGTTCCAGATTCCCATGATTCTCTGTGTAAAAAGTGACTCCTATTTTCTGTTCTGAATGCCTCTTTATCTAATCTCCACTTGTGACCCCTGGTCCTTGTTTCTTTTTTCAGGTCAAAACAGTCCCTTGGATCAACATTGTCAATACCTTTTAGAATTTTGAATGCTTGGATCAGATCGCCACGTAGTCTTCTTTGTTCAAGACTGAATAGATCAATCAATTCTTATAGCCTTTCTGCATATGACATGCCCTTTAAACCCGTAATAATTCTGGTCACTCTTATTTGCACTCTTTCTGGAGCAGCAATATCATTTTTGTAGTGCAGCGACCAGAACTGAACACAGTATTCTAGATGAGGTCTTACTAATGCATTGTAAAGTTTTAACATTACTTCCCTTGATTTAAATTCAACACTTTCCAAGCATCTTCTATAGCTTCCCCACATTGTCTAGAAAGCAATCTCCTAGGTCTTTTTCATAGATTCCTTCTTCAATTTCAGTATCTCTGTGACAGAGATCGAATGATTCTTGGTGTTAAATCTCCTTCCCGACCTGTGAGGGTGCTGAGTAAAGGGAACAGAGCACTGTGGACTGGATGGCCCAACAGTTCATTCCCAGGGTTAGGCGGAAGTCTAGAAAGGGGTCTGAGCTATGGTACATTAAATGATTGACCCAGAAGGTTAACGGTGTGGCATCCGCGGATTGAAGGAGCTGACAAATGGTTTTTGATTCAAAAACACTTTATATACAAGAAAGGTATACCTCCAATACAATCATATTAGCACAAGATTTAAACTAACTTGGGCCAGGCCTCAGTACAGCTCAGTACATATGTTTGTATTAGAAAGCATGGATATCCATGGAGTCAATTAGAGATGAAAAAGACTTCACAACTTTCATTGCACATTCCCTCTGTGGGGGAAAGGGGGGTTGCATACCACGTTGTACCTAGCAGGGCGCATCCATCTTGTCTTTCAGTTCCCCTCCCCCATCTCACACTATCTCTGCTAATTTCCTGCCTTTTGGCGTTTAGCTCAGACACCCATCTGTGACTTTGAGTCGTGTTAGGCCATGCAAAACCGCACGTAGCTGGTTTTGATGATGGGAAATGAAAGAACTCGAAACTTACACAATACTGTATAGAAACTTAATATAAAAGCATATTAAAGAAACTGAATTAGTAAGCACATTAAAACGACTATAAAAACACATTCACACAAAATTTAAACATAATGATTAAAAACAACTTAACTATAAAAGACACACACATACACATACTGTAAAACTTATAATTAATAACATAATACCTTATGCAGAAAGCCGTCACTACAGATGCTCTCGTTAACCAACGGGTCATGGTTGACAGTATATAATGGGGGCGTAGTGAGGTGATCTCTTCCTTTGTGAATGGTTAAATTGCATGACCAAAAGGAGAACCTGCATTGAAAACTATGAGTGTTTTGTTTGTTTGTCTGTCATTATTAATAATACTGTTTGTTGTTATTGAGACAACTAACACGATCCGGAGCTGTCGCCAAAGGCCAGCACTAAACCCGGATCAACATCACTGCACTTTGTTTGCACTAAAGAACTGTATTCACAATGAGCACTACAGCACGCACTGTAGACTGGTGTTTGTGTTTGTGTAGGTGTTACGTGTGGCTGAATTGAAACAGGACTGTTATTATTTTGGGGCCAACCCGCGGATTACAAATAAGCAATACATGCCGCTGTATTGCTTCATTAACATTGTTATTATTTACTGTTACGTGCCATTAGGCCATTGGATATAAACATTAAATCACCATTGCACCTGGATTATCGTTGTCTGTATGATTATTGATCACCTGCACCTGCACACTGTTAACCACTTTGCCACAATCTCCCATATGGTATTTATAATGCACATTTTTATTGCCTGCGTGCAGTACCTTACACTTTTCTCACTTGCCATGTGTCTGCCCAGTTCTTAATGCTGTCTGAGTCATTTTGAATGACCTTTGCTGCTGCATCAGTGTTTGCCACTCCTCCTATTTTTGTGTCATCTGCAAATTTAACAAGTTTGCTTACTATGCCAGAATCTAAGTCATTAATGTAGATTAGGAATAGCAGAGGACCTAATACTGATCCCTGTGCTACACCACTGGTTACTTTGCTCCATTTTGAGGTTTCTCCTCTAATCAGTACTTTCTGTTTTCTACATGTTAACCACTCCCTAATCCATGTGCATGCATTTTCCTTGAATCCCTACTGTGTTCAGTTTGAGAATTAATCTTTTATGCAGGACTTTGTCAGAAGTTTTCTGTAAATCTAAATAAATCATGTCATATGCTTTGCAGACTTTGCAGACTGCACCCAAATGAGTCACCCTGGACCCCTGCCTCTCTTATTCCCAGCACATCTCCACTCTGGCACGCACTTGCCGATTCTTCCTGAGCAACATACGAAGAATCCGACCCTTCCTCACCAACTACGCAACCCAGCTCCTGGTCCAGGCCCTGGTACTCTCCCGCCTAGACTACTGCAACTCCCTCCTGGCTGGCCTCCCTGCGTCCGCTACCCTCCGCTCCAGCTCATCCTTAACTCCGCTGCCCGCCTGGTGTTCTCTCTGCCTCACTTCTCCCACGCAACTCCACTGCTCCGCCCACTCCACTGGCTCCCGATCACCGCTCGCATCCAGTTCAAGACTCTTGTACTAGCCTACAGATGCCTTGACCAGACTGCACCCAGCTACCTCCAGACCCTCATCTCTCCCTACACTCCCACTCGACCTCTCCGCTCCTCCTGCACTAGAAGACTGGCTTTACCTCCTCTATGCTCCCCTGCTTCCAGAGCCCGCTCCTTCTCCACCCTCGCCCCGCAGTGGTGGAATGACCTTCCTACAGATGTCAGGACTGCCCAGTCCCTGACCACCTTCCGGCGCCTCCTCAGGACTCACCTCTTCAGACAGCACCTGTAGAACTCCTCTTTTTTCCCCTCTGGACACTTATCACTCTTCCTTAAATGTGCTTTACTTGCTCTTATCTGCCCACTATTTTACTACATTTACTCCTGTACTTTAGAGTACTGTAATTTGTCAAGTGTTATTTAATATGTAGTATTTAGTATTTAATTATATCCTGATGTAACTATCACTGACACTGTTATCTGCTCCATTATTGAATCGTATTTTGTTATACTTGTACTTGCCAGAACCAAAGTCATTGTATTTTTATCTTGCTCCTAATTGTATTTTTACTTGTACTGTGATTCTTGAAATGTATTTTTGTTTACGACTGTAAGTCACCCTGGATAAGGGCATCTGCTAAGAAATAAATAATAATAATAATTATCCATTGTCAATGTTGCAAAAAATCAAGCAGGTTAGTTAGACGCGATCTCCCTTTCCTAAAACCATGCCGACTGTCTCTCAGGATACTGTTACCATATAGGTAATTTTCCATTTTGGATCTTATTATAGTTTCCATAAGTTTACATATGATAGAAGTCAGGCTTATTGGTCTGTAGTTACCTGGTTCGGTTTTGTTTCCCTTTTTGTGGATACATAACAGTTTATAATATAGAATCTGTGAGGGGCTATATACGTTTAACTGAGACTGCACCCAAATGAATTGCTCGGGTGAAGCTGACAAAAACATCTTCTCCATAACCTGTCTGAGAGAGCATTCAGACAAGGTAATATAGCTATTTAGTATTTTCACTGTAAGCTAGGTGACTACCATTTCTTGCCTAGAAAAAATGTGTTTGCAATAATTGTGATGTTTCTGTATCTTGATAAACCAATGACTGTAATCAAATGTGATCATGTACTGGAAATCATTATTTAAGAATAATCTTTTATTAATCAATAAACTGTGTAATTTGAATATTCTATCAAAGTAGAATGGTCTGATTCATTATAATAAATAATTAGGTTACCACAATTCCCTACAATAGCATGTAATACAGCTTGTGTTCAAATTAAAAACATGGCAGTGAATCTGATCAAGACTGTCCTATGTAATCGTCTGGCTTTCATGGAGACACATATTTGCATCCATACCAAATTGACATTCTGAGATATTTGAAAATAAGCAATGTTGCCCCCTTTCAGCCAAAACTTAACCAAAGTTCCAGCTGTTGGACGAGCTTTCAGTTTAGGGGTAGGGTTACTGTGCTATGATGTACAGTAACAAGCTATGTTGGGGAATGTCCTTCAACTAGAGATACAGGAAAAGTGATAATGGTGAGGTAAGGAGATGTAAATGCTACTAACTACCACCTTTTGTACACTGGTGAAGTCATTTGCTAGCAGCTGAAAAACTCAGATATTTTAAAATGAGTCTATATCCAAATTTCTCCCTTGCTAAGACAAGCTAATAATATAAGAGAAAAGTGTAAAGTATTGCATGCAGGAAATAAAAATGTGCATTATAAATATCACATGGGAGATAATGAAATTGAAGAAGGGAACTATGAAAAAAACCTCTGAGTTTATGTTGACTCAGAAATGTCTTCATCTAGACAATGTGGGGAAGCTATAAAAAAGGCCAACAAGATGCTCGGATATATTGTGAGAAGTCAAGGGAAGTATTGTTCAAACTTTATAATGCATTAGTAAGACCTCACGTAGAATATTGTGTTCAGTTCTGGTCACCTCGTTACAAAAAGGATATTGTTGCCCTAGAAAGAGTGCAAAGAAGAGCAACCAGAATTATCCCGGGTTTAAAAGACATGTCGTATGCAGACAGGCTAAAAAAATTGAATCTATTCAGTCTTGAACAAAAAAGACTACGCGGCGATCTGATTCAAACATTCAAAATCCTAAAAGGTATAGACTATGCCGACCCAGGGGACTTCTTTGACCTGAAAAAAGAAACAAGGACCAGGGGTCACAAATGGAGATTAGATAAAGGGGCATTCAGAACAGAGAATAGGAGGCACTTTTTTACACAGAGAATTGTGAGGGTCTGGAACCAACTCCCCAATAATGTTGTTGAAGCTGACACCCTGGGATCCTTCAGGAAGCTGCTTGATAAGATTCTGGGATCAATAAGCTACTAACAACCAAACGAGCAAGATGGGCTGAATGGCCTCCTCTCATTTGTAAACTTTCTTATGTTCTTCTTATGTTCTTCTTAATATGCAGAGACATGCTAAAGATGAGGAGGTTGGTTAGATTCAGAACTCAAACAAGTGTATGTGGTATACATCATAAAATCTGGGTAAAACTAAAGCCACTATTTTGTATGCTTCACGCACACTTTTGAAGAGTAAACCTGCAGCACTGGGATATTGCCCTCTGGCTAAGGCAGTCCAGCTACTTTCATGTATGTGACACAATACCATCCAATACCACTATTGGATGGTATTGGATCTCTTAGTGGCGGATGAGTTGGTGATACTGCTATTAGCATAAGACATATTATCTCTCAAGTACAGAGCTATAGTTGAGTAGTAAGAACTTTGTCTTTGTACCGTAGGATATGTGGTTTTGCAATCCTCGGAACAGCAAGTGGTCTCGGTGAAGAGAGATGTTGAAACTCCCTGAACCTTGGTTGATGTGCACTTGTGTTTATGCTCAAAGACAAGCTTTAGGAAGAATGCAATGAATCTCCTCCTAGTGGCTGACGAGTTAGTGATACTCATATCAGCATTAGACACGTATTACCTCAACAGAGTTGCTCTTTAGTTGAATGGTAAGATGTTCGACTTTGAACTGTATGGTTTGCAGTTCGTGTCCAGCCCCTGCATCTTCATTCAATTCAGTGTAACTACTGGATCCTTTAGAATCTCAAAGAGGAGCTGATATAAAACAATGCTCTGATAGTATTTTTTAGGCAGTGAACAAAAATTGATTTGTTTAATGAAAATAAAAATGCTTGCTTGGTCAGGAACAGCGAAGGAGTCAAAGTGTTAAATTTGCTCCCTAATTTTCCAGTCTGACCTCCAACAAGCCAGAAGAGAGTTGCAGAATGGGAGAGAGGAGAGGAGGTTAATGCAGCACAGGGTTTTCTACTCCAGAGAATGAAAAAAGAAAAAGAGTAAAAGGTGTCATGCATGGGCAGTGCTGTTCTATATTTAGAACCATTCTCAGCTCTCCACCTTGAACTTCACACAATAAAACACGGCTCCGCAAAGTGAAAACAAGATGGGAATCAGTCTCATAGTACTATTTTTCTTTCCTTTTTTCTTAATGCTCATTCTTTTGAAAGGGTCATTTTTCTTCTAAGAGTGTTAGTTTTTTGCTAGAATACAGGAAGCATTAAGACTGGTAGGGCTGGCTTGTTTAAGGCAATAGAGCAACACAATTCAGAACCACCCAGAATGATTGCAACATGAAAGGAAAGTGAAACCCCATTGATCCCAGTCTATCGAATGAATAAGTAGCTTTAAATGCCATTTTAGTGCCTCATCTCATTCAAATAATATGACATTTCTGTCACCCCCACTCTCACCTCTCACTCATATACAATATATATATATATATATATATATATATATATATATATATATATATATAGGGTAGGTGGGTCTGGTGGAGTTGAAAGTTCATATTGTCAAATGATTTAAAATGGAATGAGGAAGGCTGTTCAGTCCCAAAACTTAAAACAACCAATAACAATGATTGAAAACACTGTAAAATAGTAAAGGAAATGTAAAAGAAAGCTAATAAAATGATATTTCAAACCACTTCCTCTTTAATATAACATGTAATGGCATTATGTTTCAACCTAACCACCAGCCAGCATAATAAGTGCTTTGGTTTTTTTCACAGAAGGGGCTCCTCTAAGTACAGGCATTATCTTTCTGTTTTTATGAACAGTCGTCTTCTGGTTTCCTGAGTAGACCACCCTCCTAATCCTTCCACATGCAAACACACTCTTAACCACTGACCCACTTACACAAATGTGAGGTTGCCGTTGCAGTGCAACACAATCAAAATATTTAATGACCCTCCTTAAAATTCTTCTAAATGTGGTTCAGGCATCTCTTTTGAAAAAACAAAACAGTTTACACAGCACATGTGAAACATCGGGCCACACCATGGGATTCAGATTTTTCTTTTAAAAGAAAGAAAGAAATAATCTGATAAATTCAGAGAGACTTAGGGGCCCAAATGCATTTCACTTCTAGAGACTGTACTCCCAGAAGTCATGTCTAATTGACAGTCAAGCTGGAAACATTTTCACTGTATGGTGTCTGATCATGATGGTTGGAGAAAAAATTCAAGCAAATGACAAGGCTGACCCCTACAGGTGAAATAGGCAGTGGACATGTTATTTTTTATTTTTTTTGGTAGTTAGGGAGTTGGTCAGTAAAAAAAAAAACAATGAGGACTAATTCTTACAGTAGAAGGAAAAAATATGCTGTGAGTATATAACTGTTTGCCTGTATACAACATTTGAACCATTTCTAAGCTCATACTTAGATTTGAACCCATTTGGCTCTGGAATTTACAATACAGTACCTCCAGTGCATCACACATTCTCAGTTTACAAAACTGTACACTCCCCTCTTTCAAATCACTGTAACTAGTCCAATACAGTTCATACAGCCATTTATCTATAAAAAATGTTGTGCATTAAACACAGGAGGCAATAGTTGCTTCTTGGTTGCAGATAGACAACTATATTAAACATGGTTAGATTTAGGAGGATACAAATATACCTAAAATGTGATGTCTGATCAATCAGTTGAGTGAGAAGAGACCTGAATGATACACAGGCCAGACCCATGGCTCCCAGACAAATTGAGACCCCCACAAAAAACTAAAATAAAAATATAACCCCAAGTTAGTTATCTATGCAGTTTAATCTACTTTTCACAAAGAACAGCATATCTTTTGTAAACAATTGTAGGTTTTAATCAATAAGGATTTTCCTGTCACCTTTTTGTTTGTGCCTTTAATAGAATTTGTGTCTGTTGATTTTGTTTTCTGTGCACAAGTCTACACTTATGGGTATGGCAAAATAAAATGCTGGAATGTTTAGAAACTGGCACAGATTGACTATATAATAGATAATACAAAAATGGTCCAATTATTATTTTGTTTTTATTTCACATATTTATAAATCTGATCTTGTTCTACTGGTTCATTTTTCGACATGCAAAATGCTTTTTTTGTGTATATTGTGATACAATAGGGTTAGCCTTTAATATTCCATTTGACTTCCAGTCTTAACTCTACAGATAGTGTACATATCTTTCAGGTTAGAGGTAGTTTCATGTAAGCTCATAGAAAATCATGACACATTTTTTAATTAACAGTATAACAGTATAGAGTTAACAAGTTTCTAAATAACACATGTACCTGAATGTATTGTAGTTTCATGCCTGAGCTCTGAGTGGGTGCCTAATGATTCAGGGAGACTGATGGTGTATCAAGTTTAAAAGCTGTTCTAATTGAAAAACCTATTAAAGCAAGTGTTCACAGCTGTACCTGTGGCTAAATTCCCTGCAATGACAACCCTAAACCAAGTGAGCTGCTGCTCATTACTGAGACAGCATCACCCCTCGGAGGCCAAACAGAATCTGAAAGGGTTTTCTCTGAAACATCCTTGGTTGAAATGATTGTACTCCTGTTGTTTCAGCGAGAAGGAATGTTTAATGGCCTGGCAAAAAGTTTGCGATAGAACATGTGTTTAAACTGAAGGGAAATAAATTCCCAAGCTTGACATTCCCTTCCATTTTCCAGCTGGTTTTGTAGCCATCAATGGTGTTCAGTCTGAGGCTTTCGTGCAATACAGCACTATACAATACAATACAGTACACATTTTTAAAATGCCTTTCAATGACAAGTATGAACTTGCTGTATGTATAAGGTTCTTTCACATCTTAAATGCAGTTTGCAATGCATTGGCTAAACACACAAATAGTGAATAAAACACAAGAGTCATGTCATGTACAATGTACAAGTTAAAAACACTAATACATGAGCACAGATATCAAATTAACTGATAGTACCATTGATAGCCATTTATAAACTGGTAATTTAGTCAAATTTGTTCTGGTCCAGAGTGTGGTTCCCAGAGGCAAGATGAAAGTATCATTTTACCCCTAATTAATTGGCCTTGCTTCCGTAATGCAAAGCTATTCCACAAGGCTTTGTCCGGTCTTTGCTGTAAAGTGGCCAGTTATGCATATGTATTCTAACTTATTAATTATCATCATGTCTGGACTGGTATTTGGGAGGTTATGTTGTCATAGTTACCACTGTTAGCAATTAATATACAGTACAGCAAACAGCAAAGGTCCTCCTTGCCAAGGTTTCAAACCCTCTCCTAAGAGACACAAGCTAATGTTATATAAAGATATAAAGTGAGTGTTAAGGATTCTGGCCTCTGTCCCCACTCCCTCAAGCTGTAGGCCTATTCCGAGAAGTGCCACTGGAAGTGTAATTAATTCTGAACCTACTGCCCTACGTATGTAAGTTATTCTAAGACCGTGTTCCAATGGGATTAAGTCTAGCCTACAGCACCTCCTCACTACCACCAGAGCTGCTGTAACTTTCCTTCAGCAGTAGCTGCAGTGTGTTAAAAAAAACAAGTCCTGCCATGCCTGTTAATGTGACTTTGCATCCCATAATTGCATTCCCATCTACAAACAAGGTTGTATATAAACTATAAACTTAGGTCTGTGTAAAGGATCATAGGGATATAATATTAAAGCCAGTGCATAATCAAAGGCATATTTTCAGACAGAGATAAAATAATTGTAATGGTACAAAAACTAGCTAGTTAATTTACATGAGAGGAGATATATATACAGTCACCTCCAAAATTATTGGCACCCTTGATAAAGGCTGCATAAAATAAACAACACAGGTAATGAGCTATATTTTATGCTCAAATATATGGGAAAACCATATTCTTTTATTCTAATACAATTGCTCAGAGAAAAAGTTTTTTTATTAACAAGTAATACAATTTGTTCTCAAAAAGATAGGTGTCAGAATTATTGGCACCCCTAAAGATTCTTATAAATAAAATCAAACAAAATTAAATCTGCATTAACATTCTACTTCTTTAAGTTCATCTCAGTCTTAAGGAACTGTATTGTGGCCTTCCATGGCTTCCTGTTTCACTGGGGTATAAAAATGAGGTAACACGCATATGAAATCCATTTGTCATCCATCACCATGGGGAAAGGCAAAGAACTCACAAATGAAAAGAGACAAATGGTTGTTGACCTTCATAAATCAGGCAATTGGTACAAAACAATAGCTAAAAAACTAAATATAACACTTACCACTATTAGGGCAATAATTAAGAAGTTCAAAACCACTGGAACAGTGGTAAACTTGCCTGGTAGAGGACGCAAGTGTATCTTGCCCCCACGCACAGTGAGGCAGATGGTTCGGGAGGCAAAGGGAAATCCAAGGACCACAGTTGGAGAATTACAGAACTTGGTTGCATCATGGGGTCACCAAGTCTCCAAATCTACAATTAGACGCCACCTCCATGCCAATAGGCTATTTGGAAGGGTTGCCAGAAAAAAGCCTTTATTGAGAGCAACCAACAAACGTAAGTGCCTGGAGTTTGCTAAACGGCATTGGCACTTTGATTGGAACCGGGTGCTATGGTCAGATGAGACGAAAATAGAGCTCTTTGGCCACGCACACCAGCGGTGGGTTTGGCATCGAAAGAAGGATGCGTGTGCAGAAAAGAACCTCATACCTACTGTAAAATATGGTGCTGGATCTTTGATGTTATGGGGCTGTTTTGCTTCCACTGGTCCTGGGGCCCTTGTTAAGGTCAACGGCATCATGAACTCTACCCAGTACCAGGACATTTTAGCCAAAAACCTGGTTGCCTCTGCCAGGAGGCTGAAACTTGGCCGCAAGTGGATCTTCCAGCAAGACAATGACCCCAAGCACACATCAAAATCCACAAAGAAATGGTTAATTGACCACAAAATCAACATTTTGCAATGGCCATCTCAGTCTCCGGACTTGAACCCCATTGAAAACCTGTGGTTTCAATTGAAGAGGGCAGTCCATAAGCGCAGACTGAAGGATATCAAGGATCTGGAAAGATGCTGTATGGAGGAATGGTCTGTGATCCCTCCCAATATGTTCTCCAATCTCATTAAACATTATAGAAAAAGACTCAGTGCAGTTATCCTTGCAAGGGGAGGCTGCACAAAGTGCTGAAAACAAGGGTGCCAATGATTGTGACACTTCATTTTTTTTTAAATAAATTTATAATTTGAGAAATGTGTAATTTATTTGAATCATTAATAAAGTCAAATATATTCCACATGTTGGAAAATTACAATATAGCTCAGTACTGGTATTATTTATTTTATACAGTCTTTTTTGCTCATCTTTACCAAGGGTGCCAATAATTTTGGAGGTGACTGTATATATATATATATATATATATATATATATATATATATATATATATATATATATATATATATATATATATATAGATAGATAGATAGATAGATAGATAGATAGATAGATAGTTTAATTTTTCCAATAACTTTATTGTATCAAAAGAATCAATTACATTTACAATACTGTACAAAAGAAATAAATCTCAAGCAAGTTAAGTGTAAAATATTACAGAATTCAAGAACAGTTGTCCACACAGTCATTTCACACTCCACCCTAATACCCCAAACGTCCTGCACATATAAATACCTCAAACATAATTCAAAATACTGCAACTCCCTCCTGGCTGGCCTCCCTGCGTCCGCCACCCGTCCGCTCCAGCTCATCCAGAACTCTGCTGCCCGCCTGGTGTTCTCTCTGCCTCGCTTCGCCCACGCTACTCCACTACTCCGCTCACTCCACTGGCTCCCGATCACCGCTCGCATCCAGTTCAAGACTCTTGTACTAGCCTACAGATGCCTTGACCAGTCTGCACCCAGCTACCTCCAGACCCTCATCTCTCCCTACACCCCCACTCGACCTCTCCGCTCCGCCTGCACTAGAAGACTAGCTCTACCACCGCTACGCTCCCCTGCCTCCAAAGCCCGCTCCTTCTCCACCCTTGCTCCGCAGTGGTGGAATGACCTTCCCACAGATGTCAGGACTGCCCAGTCCCTGACCACATTCCGGTGCCTCCTTAAGACTCACCTCTTCAAAGAGCACCTGTAGAACTCCTCTGTTTGTATCCTGGGACACTATCACCCTTCATGTAAATGTGCTTTATTTTGCTCTTATCAGCCCCTATTTTACTGCATTTAATCCTGTACTTCAGAATACTGTAATCTGCCAAGTTTTTAACCTGTAGTACTTTGTATTTACTCACATCCTGATGTAACTATCACTATTTAATCATATCCTGATGTAACTATCACTATTACCTGCTGTATTATTGAATTGTGGTTTGTCAAACTTGTACTTTACTTGAACAAAAGTTATTGTATTGCTTGCTCTTATTGTATTACTTGTATTGTAACGCTTGAAATGTTTTTGCTTACGATTGTAAGTCGCCCTGGATAAGGGCGTCTGCTAAGAAATAAATAATAATAATAATAATAATAATAATTATCAAAATCAATTAAGTGTCCAACCTTCATTACCCTGTGGAAATTAAGAGTGAATTAAAACTCTTTGAATCTAAAAGGTGGCCTTTTAAAAGGGGATTATAAACTAGAGGCATCCAGAAAAGCTCTACAGACTTAAAATCTCTGCAAGTCTTAAAAACCTTCCAGGCATTCAACATCCCCCTATAAAACACTGGTAAAACAAAGAGGTTTAACTGTTCACTGTCCATTAAAAACAAGTGCCTATCAAAATGTAACCTCCCCACCAATTGAAGGAAAGTAAAAGCCAATGCTCTTCAGGACAGAGGTTCAGGAGTGTACAGCCGTCTCTGTAACAACTGGAGTCGAAAGGCTGTGACTCTACTCTTTATGTCCATCAACCCCTGCTCTCCTTCCTCTATAGGTAAATACAACACCCCCTGCTTTATCCAATGCAGACCATCCTAAAAAAACTTAGTAATAACTTCTGAATTTCTAACAGAGATGGAGGGGGATCACACATTAGTCTCTGCCAAAGCATGGACATGACCAAGTTATTAATGATTAACACGCTTCCTCTGTAGCAGAGTTTAGTTAGACACCTTTTACCTGTTCTAAAACGCCACCCCAGTTCTCTCTTGCTATTCCCTGTCCTCCCGTGTACTCTCCCAGGTACCTGAAAACCTCCCGGTTCCATTTTAGACCTTGTGGCAAATCTGGTGGTCAGTTACCCTCCCAGTCCCCAATCAGAAAAGCATTACTTTAGCCCAGTTTACCCTAGCTGCGGACACACTAGTATTATTTTACTTGGAGACACTTTTTTTTCTAAAGCGAAGAAATACTGAGTCAGAGCATCCATCTGAGAGAGACTGAGAAACCATGAGCGTACCAGTGCTCCCTGTACCTGTGATTCCAGCAGATCAGCCAAACTACTCTTTTTAAGCTTCAGGTCATGGTAAAGCCTGTCGCTATAACTGGACTCCAATGCCCTATGGAGTTCAGTAATATCCTTCTCCAGCTCTCTCACTGCCTCACTAGTCCTCTTCATAACATTTTTAGTGTACTGCTGGCAGAATAATCGGGTCTGAAGTTTACCCACTTATCACCATTGCTTTACTGATAAGAATTCCCCTTGTTGCCTTCTCCATAGTTCCCAGAATTTTTTTTAACATTTTAAAAAATAGCTACCTTTAAAAATGTAATATTAAAATGCCAATAGGAAGAATAGACATGCAAGGTAGGAATAATCATATTTACACTGACCAAACTATGGTCAGATAGACCTGTGGGGTGAATAGTGCATTTAGTAAAATCATTTAAATGATGCTTAAAAACATAAAAAGTATCAAGTCGAGCTAGACAGATATTCCCAGCACTCCCTTTAACCCAGGTGTACTGCCTAACATCAGGATTCATTGATCTCCACACATCTTTCAAATCATGCGCTGTTAGGACAGTAACCAGCTGGTCGTCAACTGTACAATTAAAATCTCCAGCTAATAAAACTATTTCTTCAGACTGACTTTGTGCTAAAACTCCATTGAGGGTCTGAAAGAACATCACTCTCTCTCTCTCCCATCGTTTGGAGCATAAATATTAATAAATACAGAAGTTCTACCCTCTACACACATTTGCACTTTCAACAAGCGTCCTTTAATTATCTTATTTACTGAGATAGAATCATTCTTAAACCATTTTGCAAATAACATGGCAACTCCAGCACAAAAATTTGTACTATGACTAACAATAACCTCCCCCTCCCATTCATGAGTCCACTCTGATTTATTGTTCTCATCAGTGTGTGTCTCTTGGAGCATGGCCACACTAATTTTCTTTCGTTTTAAATATTCAAAAAGAGCTGCTCTCTTCACTACATCTTCACTACATTTAAAGTTCCTATATTTAGATTATGCATTGAGTTATAAAAGGAGACAGAGAGAAAAATACAGATAATGGTGAAAACGTACACAGAAAAGAAAAAAGCTTTCTAAAATTAACCATTATTGCTTTTAAGAGAGACCCGAACTTTGTTTATTACGTTTTTTAATTGATTTCTTGTTTTTCCAAACCCAGTGCTACTGCATTACGTCTCACCTGCTGCGCAGAATTTAGGAACAATTTTAAATCGGGAAAATGGTCAACCACTCCAATCCCTCTTTTCCTTTTAACTACTTGTAGAAACGCTCGAATGCTTTCAGCACTGTACCCCACTCTCGCTTGCTGACTAGCTGACAAATCAGAGCTAGCTGAAGAGTCAGTATCATTATCCTCATCTTCACTAAAATCACCAATAGCATTGCCTGCTATGCTCTGTGTCTGAACGCAGTCAGTTCTCACAGACAGCTTGCTCTCTGATTCATCAACACATTGGGCTTCAAAAACTAAGCTGAGCTTTGCTGTATTAGTGTTGCTGGTTCCTGCCTTTCATTTCCCCTTGGGCATTTTAAACCAAGAAAATGTCCTCACCTGCCGCGCTGCTAGTTGAGCGACCAGCTACCTGGCTCTCTGGCTCTGCTGCACTCTCACTCACCTCGGGGATTCCTTCCCACTTTCCTTCATTATCTCCTGCAGTCTGCTTGCAGTTCTTTGCTACATGCCCCTGACGCCCACATTTAAAACATTTCACGAGTTCAGATGAAGCAAAGACTACGTATTCACTTCCATCCACACAAAACCTAAAAGCTACATGTAACTCTCTGTTCGGATCATTAAGAAGCATATATAACTGTCTTCTGAATGAAACTACATGTTTTAAATCAGGGGATTTACAGCCCAGAGGAATCATTGTAATACTTGACATTATCTGTCCATGACGACTCAGCTCTCTCACTATGAGCTCATTTTTTAAAAAAGGAGGATATATTAGAAATTATTATTTTCCTAGCGGGGACTGTGAGAGGCAGGACAGAAACTAAAACTCTGTCAATTACTAAGCCTTGCTGAACAATTTCCTAAACTAATTTCTCACTACTCAGGAACACCACAACAGATTTATTCATTCGTGACTTAATATTCTCAAACCCAAGTATTTTTCCAAGTTCAGCTACACATTTCTCAACAGGGACTACCACTTCCACTACAATCTTTATACCATTTCTCCGTGTCAAATTTTCAAAATTGGCACTTGAACCACCCCCCTGGTTTTACCCCAATGGAAATTTATAATTTCTAGGTATTTCTCGAAAACAAAGAATTTTAGAGAAAAAATTACAAGAAATAGATGTCTACAATTATTTATTTCAACAAGTATTTTTTTTTGCAAATCTCCAAAAATGCTAATTCAAAACTATTCATAGCCTTTGATGCTATGATAGTATTGTCTACAAGGTGTTAGAAATGTCAATATGATAATGCAGAACCTAATTCTAGAAAAGTCTAGAAAATGCTGGATTGTAGGTGAATATTCTTAGAGAGTAAAAAAGGGTTAGGCATAGGATGATTGCTATCTTTACCAATAAGTCAATATGGGAAAAAGTAAAGAGTTATCTGAAGGCCTTAGGCAGAAAATGATTTATTGTCATAAAGCTGCAGAAGGACACTAGAAGATTTCCAAGCATTTGAGTATCCCAATTTCAACTATTATTTCTATTATCAAGAAGTACAAGGCTCATGGTACTGTAACAAAGCTCCCTCTGTCTGGAAGAAAGAAGGTTATTTCACCAAGAACAAGTAGAAGAATTGTGAGGAAGGATAATAACAATCCCAGATTGACTTGCCAAAGACATTCCAAGTGAATTGGCTGCAAGTGGGACTGGCGTTTCCATTTCAAGCTTAGGTCGAGTATTGCATGGTGAAGGTCTCAATGGTCGCAGGCCAAGGAAAAAGCCACTCTAAGGAAAACGTCACAAGGACAATCGTTTAAAGTTTGCAAAACGGCATTTGAATGATGGATATGAGTTCTGGTCAAAGGTTTTCTGGAGTGATGAAACAAAAATCAAGCTATTTGGTCACGCTGATTACATTTGGGGAAAGTCTGGTGAGGCGTAAAAAGAAAAGAGCACCATACCTACTGTCAAGCATGGAGGTGGAATCTGAACGAACTGCAACAATTCTGTGTTAAAGAATAGTCAAAAATCACTAAAGAATCATGTCAAAAGCTCATTGACAAATATCCTAATCGTTTAAAAGAGGTTACTATTCCTAAAGGTGCTTCAACTAGCTATTAACTTCATTTTCCTTGTCAGGGTATGAATACTTTTGAATTAGCATTTTTGGAGTTTTGCAAAAAAATTCTAAAGTAAATAATTGGAGACTATCTATTTATTGTAACTTTTCTTCCTCATCCACAAAACAAAACTTCTGCTACAAAAGATTCTTCTGAAAATTCTTTGTTTTCAAGAAATTTCTAGAAATTATAAATTTCCTTCGGGGTATGTACACTTGATTACAACTGTGTGAGTGTGTGTGTGTGTGTGTGTGTGTGTGTGTGTGTATATATTCTAAATGTATGTACACACATACATAAATAGTTATGACGGCTACAACATAGTTCAAATAGAGAAGGATGGGAACTGTTTCTTTAGATGTTTAGGTGTGGTTTTATGTGGTTCACGAAATGGCCATCGAACAATTGGACATAATATAATAGAACTAATGGAAAGCAATATAAAACAATATGAAATGTACATCGACTCAGTGACCCATATTGAAAAAATGTGACGGGAGTATAGATTCTTGTGCTACAGAGGCAGAAGTTCTGGCAGCTGTAGACCTCTTGAATAGGTCCATACACCTATACATAGACATAGACTTAAAGAATAAGGATTATTTTAAATACGAAGGCACAATAGAAACTATTAAAAATAGGAACGATCAAATTAATCTGTTATACAACAATAACCATTTCTCAGTTATTGTATTTAAAGACAATGAAACCAGAAGAAAATCTATAATTAAACATATCGAAACGTTGGGCAGCTGGCTCATTGAGATTATATATATATATATATATATATATATATATATATATATGCGGTTTGCTATAAGCCATCTCCAGGGAGGCAGGGGACTGCCTCCCTGGTTCTGCTTTCTCTGTCATGGTACTTTGCATTCTTTCTTGATATTGCCAACAGCTGATAAGCAACTCGGTTTGAATATTGCTTCAGCTATTTTTCAACATAAATGCACAATTGTTTTGTAGCTCCCTTATATTACAACTCCCCCACTGAATCAAATAATGGACTTCAGTCAACAGCAATCTGATATTTGATGATTGACATTTTAAAAATCAATAAATAAAAGTATGTGTACAATTTAAGTCATTATTTGTGCTCATCAATAAACCAACCTCACCTAATAGTACATTTGATAAAAGTGCCACTGTACTGCAACCCTCTACCTTCAAATTGGGGGTATTATACATTCATGTGTGTACATCACTTGATCTTTGTATTTTGTATGAGAGCAGTATGGGTGTACATACAGGCCATCCATTATCATGCCTGCTTTGTAATCACTGGCCAAGGATACTTGGGTCATTGTGTTAAAATGAGGCAGGCTGTATAGAGAAGGACAGACCATTCGAATTGGCATTTTAAAGGTGATGAATGATAAATAAAAATCTGTCTGTGTTACTGTGGCAATGTGGCCACGCCCTTGTGCGTAGTTTGTTGTATGTTGCGTGTGTAAATGTTGGTGTATAGTCATTGGTACAAGGGATATAAACGGGTCTGTGTAACACAAGTGATTTAAAAATGTAGATTTGTATTTTGGCACGAGGATGGCACAAATCACTTCACGTGCTGGTTAAAATGTAAAGTGTGGTCACGGGAGTACACTTAATTAATTCACGTGCAGTTGTTTTTAGTCAATCATTCAATTGGAATCTCGGTACAACAGAATAAAAGCAGCATGGTTTCACTCACTCGGGGTTGGGTGTTCGTGAGTGGAGAACGGGAGAGAGAGAGAGGAGAAATAAAGTTAAAGATAAAGTAAATAACAATTGCTACAGCGTGCTGGAAGTGCCAGCACGGTACTTGTTTAGCGTTGTCCACTTGTTTTGTGTGTTAGTACGTTTTGTTTGTCTGTTTATTTTGGCTCAAGTGCCATGTCCTGTTTTGTGTTACAACCTTTTAATTTTCTGTTCTGTCTGTTAATTATTAAATGCTGAGCATGATCACGCGCTCAGCTTCAGCAAAACCCCAAGTCTCTGTGTGTTACTTCCTGTTTCTGGTCTGACGTCACCCACTACAGCCGTCTTTGTGACAGCTACACAATGCACCAATGCAGATCAGTCACTTAACTGCATTGGATCATATTGCTAAACAATATTTTGAAGATATTTATAAACGAATGAGGAAAGGGGGAAAAGTACTTAATTAAATAAGCTAATGCAACAGAAATTGAGCTACACTACAATTTTACAAGCCCCAGAACTAGAGTGAATGAGAATGAATGTATTGGTTTGATTTAGCATGTTATGTTAAACTTACTGTAGCCGAGGAGACGGGAAGGGGTATAGGGTTGAGAATGAGCATTAGAACATTACAAATCCAAATACCATTCAGGCCCAATCTGTTTACCTTCGGAGATTTAATCAGAATCAAAGTTGTTAAAATAGAAAAGTAAAAGCATTGTGATGTCATCTGAGTTCAATATCATTTATTCTCTCATTCACATATGAAGTTAATCGCTTAAAATAAATAAATAAATGAAAAGATTGAGGCTGTATAAACCTCTGTTAAAAAAAAAAAAAACATACTGGTGTTTGTCATACAGATAATTGAACAGTAGCATCCTAATAACATGTTCTCCTGACTGCAACACAGTTAAATTAATATGAAATGAAGCACAATAAGATATGCTACAGAGGTTCATTTAATATCCCTGACATAATAATGGGTGCTCAGAAGCCCTGTCTGTCTCTTAAATGCCACAGCATAATGAAAGCTGGGTGTAAAATGGATGTACTGTCCATAAGGTCAAGGCTATTGTCACCCTTTGGACTGTTAAGGTTGTAGGCATTATAAATGATCTGTCTGATTGCTACAGAAGGTCAGATGGGAGACATGTCAAGGCACTGTCCTCCCAAACAAGTTCAGAGGTTTAGTCGGTGAATTGGTCTCACAAAAGTGAAAGATATTTCAATTATCCTAAAACAGTCTTCAATAATCCGTTTTATGAAGGTATCATGCAACTATTTATTGAACTCTTACTGCAAGACAAAATATGATAATTATATAAGCCATGGAAGACTTCCCAAAACCGTCATATGTTGTTCTTTACATGGATATTAATTGAGTTGTCTTTCTTTGAAAAAGACTCTTTTGTCATTTCATGTAAGTTTCTTTTAGTATTTATCAATTCAGAGCTATTATGTGTTTAATAGTTTCCTGCATTTTTAATGCTAGCTACTGTAGATGTTAAAGACCATTAAGAAATATATGTATATTACTGCAAATGTATCTGTTAACATTAGTCTGAAATCCTTCCGTCTTGGCTGCAATGTAAACCAATTCTACAATAAATGATCTTTCTGTATGATCGTTTAACTGTTCAGTTTACAATTTTACCACCTTGAGTCTGTCTTCACCCTGTCTAACTTTAAGTTCAGTTTATCCAGTAGTAATGTCACAAATGACGTTTTATTAATTATTATTTTGTGCACTGAAATGATTTATTATTGTGTTTTCCATTTACGATGTACCTTTACCTGATTTGTTTTTCTTTTGTATTTTCTTTTTGTTGTTGCACTTTGGAATCTGCATGTTTAAATGGACAGAAGAGTAGAAAAAAAGAGAGTCTTGGCTACCCTGAAAGAAGGATTCTGGCTGTAGGGTAATTAACGGATTTTGATTCTTTTGTTTTGTTGTTTCGGGACTGTGCTATAAGTTTTCTGTTTATTTTTTTTCTGGATTATCTTATTGTTTATGTACTGCTCCAACTTTTTTGTGACTGCTTTTCATGCCCTGTCATATTGGGCTTTTTTTTTTTAAAGCTACCGACACTGCGAAACTCATTGGGATTGTAGAAAGGTTTTTTTGAGCTGTATACATCTTTTTATTTTTTTTGGTTGTGCTTGTGTTTGGCCGGGCTACATTGCAGGGGCTGTCCAGGTTTGAGCAGACGGTGCCAGGAGTCCTGTGACCTGTGAAGAGAGAGAAGGGAAGTGGCGTTCATTATTATTCGTTTATTCTTTTGAGACTTTGATATATTACAAACTGTACATCCATAACTTATTTACCCACCCTGAGTTGGCTCTGTGTTCTGTCAGGGTACGCCTGAAGCCCACCAGGGTGATACTTACTGGTTCCATGTCAGAGATTGAGGTCCATGGGTCCATTCCAGGGGGTCGAAGTCCAGTGGTCCAGTCCAGGGTGCAACAGTCGGGTTCCAGAACCGGAGAGAGAGAGGGAAATACGCGAGAGTCAGAGGTAAGCTAAGGGGAAGTAACCAGCTGGAACACCGGAGTGTATGAGAAAGCTTTACTTACCGTTGTACACGTTTCTGACAGTCTCCTTCTTCGCCCCCCCCCCCCCCCCCCCCTTCCCCCTGTCGGGTTTCCAGGATCTCCATCTTTATCTTCTTCAGTGGGTCGGCGTATCGTTGCAGTGAGGTCCATTGGCGGTTCGATACGTGGGACAGTGGACATCGGGACGAGTGGGCAGCTGAGCGGTTTGGGAACCAACTTTAATCAGATTTCCAATACTTTTACTGGACTTTTTGTGTGGCAGCTAAGCACGAACATTATTTTTATATATATTTTTTTAGAGACTTTTACCAACAGGAGGGGATTACCTCAGTTTGTATTTTTTTGGGTTCTCCCTCATTTTTAACTGAGTTTGTGTGTGTGGTTTTTAAAGAGCATTTTTACCCTGTTGAGAAACAATAAAATTTGTTTTAACCTACCTGGGTTTCCTTTAGTGTGTGTGTTGGTCAAAAGAACCTGTTTGGGGAAGGTTATTGCTACTCTGTCATAAAGGTCCTTGCCCTTTTCAAACTCAAGGTGGCATAGTTGATACTACTCGTAACATTTATTTACTTGTGGTTACCCCTGGTCACCCCACCCGTGACAGTAACATAGCTGGTCAGCTCTTGAGGAATGGCCATTTATAACTTCCCTTGATGCACATCATATTGTGTCTCTCTTCTGTCAGAGGACAAAAGTAGTTCATATAATTGTGCTCTGCAGGAACTATTCAATGTATATTGTCTGGGCTCCTTCTGGGGTATTGGATTCACCAGGTACTGAAGCAATACATGCCCATTGTTACTCTTTGGTAGAAGAGGACTCGGTCTTACTGGGTCCATATATCAAAGAAAAAAGAAAAAAAAAAACTCACAGCCATTCAGATTCCAAGCAGAGCGGTATGTTTGCTTGAATTATCCAGCAGGTAAGGGTGACTGCATCAAAAAATAATGCTTAAATAATCTTAAACAGGAATCATTAATTAGTGGCTGTCTTTGATCACTTTGATTACTTAGCTTGCATTTTGATTAAAGGATGGTCAGCCTTCCGAGGGTTAATGGACTGTTACATCTACACCTGCTGTGGATCCCAATCCCCTACCAACCACCTAAAGTAGGGCAGCAGCATTACCTGTGCACAGCAGCACGCAACATTACCCAGCCCTGGCTCCCAGCTCCCCAGAGGTTTCTTCCAACACTGAGCACCATCTGCTGCACTTGCCGCTTGAGACTACAGCACTCCACAGTGAGACCGAACACCTCCCACCCCTCTTCCCTCCCATTCCATTAACGGGCACAGGGGAATCTATTTCAGTGTACTAACTGCCATTCTGTTTAACAGATGTGCAAAAAGCAATACAAATTAGTCTAGGGTTTGCAGCTTTCTAACTCTTAAATAAATAAGGTAAAGTGGAGTGGGCTGTTAGGAGTAATGATGTTGGCTTAAAATACATACTTGCCACACAGTGAATTGACATGTTCATCTTTTGTTTTCTAGAAGCTGCTATTTTTATGAAGTGTGTGGGTGGGGAGTGCCACCCACTGTAGTAGCAGTTACTTATCTGGCACATCTAATGTTTCCTTTAACATTATCGAGTTAATGATTCTGCATCTAAAATGGCACATCAAGAATGAAATGTTTCACAAGATATTTACAAAAACAGATACAAATTGGAGCAACATCACAAAAAACAACTGAACAGCGTGCCAAAAGAGATACATGAGTGAAGTTATTTAACCTAGTGTGGCATGCTTAATATTGTAACAACCCAGCTGGGTCTGCTGTAACCGCGTTTGGGAAGGTTCTGTGACCCAGGGTAAACAGTTCAATGGCAGCAGGTGTTCGGGAATGTCAGAGATGGGAGAATCACAACCAATCAGGGGCTCGGCTTGCTAGTTGCAAGATTGTTGGCACAAACCAAGGGACCAAATGTTGCAACCGTCAGGGGATGGAGAGCAGGAAACCTTGGGATTGGTGGCTGGTGCACCGGGGGTGTGCCCTGGACGCGTGGATAAGTAACGGGCTGCTGCTGAGACGGAGAGACGAGCTTGAGTGAGAGAAAGAGCACAGAAGCGACGGCCAAGGAGAGCAGATGAGAAGCGGGACCACAGAAAAGAGGAACCAGAGACTGCACTTAGTGGCTGCAGCCCACGGGCAAAACAGTGTGTTTTCTTTTCTTTTATTTCATTATTTATCACAGTCTGAGTAGCACTACACTGCTCAGCTGTAGTTGCACCGCTGGCTGATAAAGCAACATGCTTTTACCTGCCCAGTGTAGAGTCTCAGCTACACTGGTGTACAGAAGTGGTATTGTGGACTGGACGCTGCTGTAAATGAATACTGAAGAAGACACAGAGCGGGACTCATGGCTAAAGGCGATGCCCATTGTGAAGGCGCTCTGGAGAGCTGAGAGAGGGTGACCTTCAGACAGCGCATCGCAGCTCTGTGTTTCCAGTCAACCAGAGTCAGGATCCTCCTCACCGTCCACCCCAGAGTCAACCGCCACTGTCGGAGAAGCCACGGGCCGTGAGACTGGAACCCCGCTTGAAGTCCGCCCCTGACTACCAAGGAGGACCGCCTTGGAAGTCCCCCGGCAGCTGTCTGCCATAGCCGAGCTGCTGTCACCCCCTGCGGCAGAGAGGACACCGCAGAACAGGGCATAGGAGAGTGGGATGCTGCCTCCTGCAGCGAACCGACAGCCCACCTCACCCCACGGACAGGAGGCTGCCAAGAAGGTGCTGAGGGAGATGCAGGAAGCGACCTGATTGAGCCATCAGACAGTCCCTGGATGTCGCCAATGATGATGGTTCCCAAGAAAAACAGAGCGTGGTGCTTCTGCATCGACCACAGATGACTGAACAATGTGACCAAAAAGGACTCCTACCCTCTCCCCTGCATCGATAGGTCCCTAGACCTGGTAGCAGGGTCAAAGTGGTTCTCGTCGCTGGACCTCAAGAGAGGCTACTGGCAGGTAGCCCTTGCACCAGCAGCAAGACCCAAGACCGCCTTTTCGACAGGCAGGGAACTGGCAGTTCTACGTGATGCCATTCGGGCTGTGGGTAGTATACCAGATTCAGTTTCCACCCAGAGGATGGCGGGTGATGCTCCACTGTAATCGGCTTGCCGTCTACCTGGGACGGGACCCTGAACAGGCCGGCCTGGCAGCACCTGTCTACCCCTTACCTGATAGTCCCCCTCCACCTGGACAGACCACTACCTGTGGATGCAGGGAGCCTTGGTTCACCTGGGCAGCCAAGGCCCTGACGCCAACGCAGACCCCACATCATTTTCGGGACTTTGTTGGTCCTCTAGGGGACGAGGGACTTTAAGGGGGAGCTGTGTAACTGAATTTTGCCGAGTTGTCCCACACTGTATCAGTGAACCCCTCTGAAATGTCCCACACTGTATCAGTAAACCCCGCCGAGTCGTCCCACACTGTATCACTGAACCCCGCCGAGTCGTCCCACACTGTATCACTGAACCCCGCCGAGTCGTCCCACACTGTATCACTGAACCCCTCCGAAACGTTTTGTAGTTTATTTGATTACATGAGGTTAAATACAAGATCTAAATTATGTTCTTTTAGTTTTATTTATTTA
The DNA here is from genome assembly GCF_902713425.1 of Acipenser ruthenus. Taxonomy (NCBI): domain Eukaryota; kingdom Metazoa; phylum Chordata; class Actinopteri; order Acipenseriformes; family Acipenseridae; genus Acipenser; species Acipenser ruthenus. Next base: position 107,446,787 of record NC_081189.1, on the reverse strand, counting down.
ATTACGTCTCAATCCTAAAATTCTAGGTCATGCAAAACCTTTGGCCATAGCTAAGTCAATGTACAAGTCTTCGGAAAACAAAAAAATAACAATATGATTCAGGGACTTTGGGTGAGGGGATATTGGTATGATAATAAAAGGTAATGTAATATGTTGGTTATTACATCTTTAAATGATTAAACCTGAGCCTGAAACAGAACATTTTCAAATGTCAGCTCTCTGAAATAGCTTGGTAAAATGATGGTTATGACCAGGAAGACAGGTTTGCTTCACAATTGAAATAAAACGAGTATTCAGGCATCCCCTACATGGAACAGATACCTCAGCTGTAACTAAATGGCAGTTAAGCCCATGCTGTCTGAAGCCTAGAGTGGTCCGAGGACAGAGGGTGAAAATGTAACAAGTGATGCTGCACAGTGTAATCTGGGAAAAGCTGAACTGCACTAACAAGATAAGACCTGCCTTTGCTGCCCATGCTTTATCCAGCATTACACATACTCGGCAGTGTAACCCAGCACAACCGTCTTCTAAGGAAGCTTAATGGTTCATTTCCAGGAGAGAAAAAAATCCCTGTACAGACTTGCTTTGTTTTCGTTAAAATGTATTTTGGTACTAGAGCAGTGGTTGGTAACCTTTTGACAGCTGAGTGCCACACATGTTTAATATCAAAACCTGTGGAGGATGAACATGCCACTACATTAAACATTCACCTGCCTTTGAAACATTGACCTTATTATTCAATGATAAGCCTCCAGATCAAAACTTTTGTCATCATAATGTGTGAAAATATTCATATTTCAGACTTCATTGGGTATACACTTTTTGGCAAATCTATTGCTACAGCTATTCCAAGTTTTGGAATGCCATTACGTTTCTGAGCAGATATAGATACACAAACATTTAATGAGAAAGCCTTCTGTGTCTTGTTGTCCTTGTTGAAAAAGAAAGACATAAAGTAAATGAAAACAGACTCGGTCCTGAAAAAATAACAAAAAAGACCAAAAAACAAACTTTAGTTCACATCCAAACTCAATCCCTTTGCTCGCAGATAAGTTTGAACAGCAAACACATTGAAACATTGTTTCAAAGGAAACGAAGCAGACTCAGTGTGAATGCAGCCTTTGTTACTGGGGTTTTTTAAGTCACCTTGGTTACCACTAAGAAACCACCACATCAGCTATCCAATTCTAAGTATTGCTCCCTACGTACAGTATGTAAAAATATAATCATTGTTCTCCAACTCATTATGTATTGTACACATATTGTCAGTCAGTGATCACAAGCTAGAAGTCAGTACACTCTGCTATGGGAATTGCCGGAAGATCACGTACCTAGTAGATTGATGTAATTCAAAATTAACTGTGATGTGCATTGACAATATCTTATTAATAGTGTTCCCTTTTAAGTAATATTGACAAACAATGCATCTTTAAAGATTGTACACAAAAGTGAAATTCTCTGAAATACAAAACACTGACACTTTAAGAGACGCCATATCACAGTAAAAAAAGGCAGACAGTCCTATGGGACATACAGATAGATTTTAGCCCTCACCAGAACATTCCTTCGCTGCTAAGTTATAATAAAATCCAAACACAGTAATGGTCTCCCACTTGGCAGAACCAGTTAGGAAAGAGTTAGGAAGATTTCATTATTTTAAGGTCTGAAGCTTTAGCAGAGATTAATTTGCATGTCAAGTATATAGAGGATTCCTCACTCTAATGCATTAAGTGGACAGCAAATCAAATTGATAAAGCCTTGTAGTTTATTAATGGGATGGATGCTAGTGCATTTTGCTCTGTGCTCACTCAGTATTATGCTGATCGACACACATGACCATCCTTGTGAGTTATTGAATCGCAAAGGGATCTTTAGCAAGCAAACGCCTGTCTAAGTCAGAGTGAAAGCTCAATCTATTTCTGAGGGTGAAAGATAAGAGCAATATATATATATATATATATATATATATATATATATATATATATATATATATATATAATATATATATATATATATATATATATATATATATATATATATATATATATATATATATATATATATATATCCATTCATTCCAGAAGTTACTGATTTTAGAGATTACATTAATCAAAGGCATATGTTTTGGTGCTGTAATGTTTTATCCTTTTGATTCTGAAATGAAAACTCACAAGTTCTTCAGGGATACCAGATAGCTTTTTTGGATATAATTTCTGAAGACTTTGAAGTCAGTTATTTTGGCCCTTTTTATGTCAGTAATAGACAGCACTTGAGATTGAAGGTCTTCCTCACCAATGTATCTCTACCCTCAGAGGGACTAGTCTTTAAATAGATTTAAGTACAGTGGGACTGGTTGCACAATATTGCACTTGTATTCAAGGTCAAACCTTTGTACAAAGGACCTTCAAAAAAAGTGGAAGTAATACAAAACAAGGATATGTAAAACGATCACTTATTTATCAGTGAAATCCATGTTCAGTATCAGTGTTCTGCAACAACTGTATGGGGAGTGTGTAAGTAACAGATACACAACTACATTAAGCCAGGCAGTGGGGCTCAAAATTGAGGAGGCGAGGGCAGGTGAATAAGCAGAAGCAATACATACTGACCAAAAAGGCAAGCCATACGTTTAAATAGGGAGGCTAATTAATGCTGAAAGGGATAGCCATTTCACAAGGACAGGGTACAGCTTTAATGCTTTTTAGTTAATAAGGTAAGAAAATGGGTTTTAAAGCCTGGGTTCTTTTAAACTAACCTTATTGTAACCTTAAACAGAAAAAGTATTTGAGATGACCTCACAAGTGAAAATAATACCTGTATGAAATAATGAAAAACAACCTAGAATCGCTAAAATGAGTGTTAATAAGCCATTCACCCACTTGTGCCCTCATGAAGTTACTTTTGAGTTTGCCTACCTAACTCACCTTATAGGTTTACCTCAGAATTGATGATTGAGTTAAAGTGAAGGATTGAAAATACAGGATGTGGGGATTGGGTTTCTGCTACTGTGGATGTGGTTGTAATTAGGCCCTGACAACAGTTTGATTCTGTTAGAGTGAGGTTTCAGCTCAGTGGCCCTTCTCCTTACAATCAGGTTTATTTTTTTATAGAACCAGTTCGACACATCTCTATCAAAATGTGAAAGTAGAACAAAATAAGGATTTTAATATTTAAATGAAAGGGCACATTTAAAGCCCTATTTATTTAGACATTCACATACAAATCCACTAGTATTAACACTGTCAGCTTCTGCAAGTCCAAATAAGGCTATTTTAAACCATTCACATGTCTAGCCTGTGCTGTGCTTACTTGTTTGTCTAAACATTTTATCCCTGGAGCCCATAGCGAAGAGAAAAAAAAGCCTGGAATGAATAAAGAATTTGACTGGGCTGGAAATCATCTCAGAACAGTGGCTTCCAAAGCTGATAAGATCACATCACTGGGAAGGCACAAAACTGTGATTTTATCCATCCTGAAGTCTGACTTCGACTGTATTAGACAGAATGAAATGAAAAATGCCAGTCACACCAATACATGAAAACTACATCTTTGATATTATCGGCATATAGCTGTATATAATTTTAAAATTAAATGATGCCCAAGGCTTTCTTTACATTTGGTAGCATTTTCATTTTGGTAATCATCCACCCAGAATAGCTTAATCTGAGATTTCACATCTCCATTACATCTGTGTGGTTCTGCATGTGTGGTTTACAAGTTGAGACTGGGATACTTGGAGCTAAAGTAACAGTAACTCAATGGCTTAATCAAAATATAGTAGAATATCCTGGTTTCTTGCCTTTATCTCCTACAATTAGAACATTATACTTGAACTAGCAGACTTAGTTCCCTTGTCACTCTATAATCCAATCTGCAACTGGAAATTTCACATAAAATAGTGACTTTTCTTTTTTTTCTTCTATAAATCATTTAATTCCAATATTTCCATTGTGGTAACATTGATTGACAGCTCTCAATTCGGCAAACATGTTCTGTTCCATTCAGTTCAAGGCTTGACATTCACCTTCAGCGTACATTACACTGAACACTCACTAGGTCACTTCCTCTACTGGTCTGATCTTGACCTGCCCATGGCAACCTACTGGACTGATTCCAAAGTGCTTTCACAGTTCCTGTGGTAATGTAGCATATTCAGTATGCGAGATGACAGCATTGTTATTATTATTATTATTATTATTATTATTATTATTATTATTATTATTATTATTATTATTATTATTAATTAGCAGATGCCCTTACCCAGGGCGACTTACAGTCGTAAACTAAAAATACATTTCAAGAATCACAAGATAAAATACAATGACTTCAGTTCTAGTAAGTACAAGTATATGACAAAATACGATTCAATATCAGAGCAGATAACAGTGTCAGTGATAGTTACATCAGGATACGATTAAATGCAAAATACTGCAGATTGAATAACACATGTGGCAGATTACAGTACAGTACTCTGTAAAGTACAGGATTAAATGCAGTAAAATAGGGAGCAGATAAGTGCAAGTAAAGCGGGGCGAGGGTGGAGAAGGAGCGGGCTCTGGAGGCAGGGGAGCGTAGAAGAGGTACAGCCAGTCTTCTAGTGCAGGAGGAGTGGAGAGGTCGAGTGGGTGTGAAGGGAGAGATGAGGGTCTGGAGGTAGCTGGGTGCAGTCTGGTCAAGGCATCTGTAGGTGAGTACAAGAGTCTTGAACTGGGAGCCAGTGGAGTGAGCGGAGTAGTGGAGTAGCGTGGGAGAAGCGAGGCAGAGAGAACACCAGGCGAGCAGCGGAGTTCTGGATGAGCTGGAGTGGACGGGTGGCGGACGCAGGGAGGCCAGCCAGGAGGGAGTTGCACCAGAGCCTGGACAAGGAGCTGGGTGGCGTATTTGGTGAGGAAGGGTCGGATTCTTCATATGATTAAACGTTAGAATATTTATTCATGGGATTGATAGGATAGGTGCGACCAGGGATCACACTTTTCCACCTGAAAGGAGCTGATCTCATGAGGTGAGACTTGACAGGTATCACTAGACAACCAAGACCCAGTAATTCCCTCTATTAACAATGTACACATAAGAAATGTACAGAACAATAAGAGTAAGCTGTCTGACTACTGTAATTACTCTTCTGCACAATATAAAATATAATGCAACAAGACCAATCTTAATATATGTTGAGTCAAGGAAATCTAAGCCTATTACTAAACAAACAGAAACTAAGACTAGATGGTAACTTTACAAGTAAAGTTGTGGGGCTTGCTTTTTGGGAAAGTGGTCAAAGTAGCTGATTTGTGTCAAAAGTCATATTGTTTACTAATTGTCTCATGCTTAGAATGTGCTATAATTTGAAATTTCTCAAAGTTCTATGACAGTTAATTCAACAGTGGGAAGTAGCTTACTGGAAGAAGTTGATGCAGTTACTAAAACAGTTGTACCTCTTGATTGGTAGAAGCCATTCCTGTTGTGAAAAAAATTCCATATTTGAATAGCCGAGAAGTAGAGGAAGATTTCATTCATTCTAAGTATTTGTCTAATTTGTTGGGAAAGTGGTCAAAACGGTAGTTATTTCTAAAAGTTCACAGAAAACATAGTTGGTGCGGTTACTAAAACAGCTGTACCTCTTGATTGTTAAAAGTTATTTCTGTTTTGATTTCATATTTGAATAGCAGAGAAGTCGAGGAAGAAGTCATACTCTCTAACTTTTTGTCTAGCTTGTTGGGAAAGTGGTCAAAATTTCAGTTGTTTATAAAAAGTTAGACAACATTTAGTTGGTACGGTTACTAAAACAGGTGTACCTCTTGATTGGTAAAAGTTATTTCTGTTTTGATTTCAGATTTGAATAGCAAAGAAGTAGAGGAAGAGTCCATATACTCTAACATTTTGTCTTACTTGTTGGGAAAGTGGTCAAAGTAGCTGATTTGTGTCAAAAGTTATATTGTTTACAGTAAATAGAATGTTGAAAGTTTGAGAGTTTTTAAACAATGGGGAGCTTTAGAATGTTGAAAAAAGTCCCATTAAAGTGAATGAAGATGGACAAAAAAAGGACAAAAAGCTTAATAGTTTAAAAAGTATAAAATATATAAAAAAGCACACTATTCCAGACCGGTCTACACGTTTTAAAGTTTGAACGGCACTTCTAGCTTAAACAGTGTAAGAGGAATAGCGTGCCAAAGAATAATAAGAAGAAGTATGTCGAAGATTTAAAGTGGGGACTCTTGCTTCGCAAGCCCCACTAAATATTACTTACTGAATAACAATCTAGCACTAATAAAAAAAATACCATAACATTAATTATTTCATTTGTTCTCACTTCTTTCAGGCAAGAATTGAGACATTGTCTCTCTGTAGCTTTCAAACTAAAATTACTATATTAACACAAACTCATTAGTGCTTCTCAGTTCTAGTGGTGTCCAATACTCAGCTAAATCCTGTGATCGCGGAGCAATACTAACAGCCACTCCACTGATTTTCCTGTTCCAGAAAGTCACGTGAGGCTATGGTCAGTGAGCCATTTAGCTCTATGTGCTGAAATATAGTGTAGAGCAGGTGGCGCGAACAGATGGAATCTGAATGAATAATGAGTTTTTGGAGCAGCAAATGAAGAAAAAATGGATTTGAAGCTTTTTTCAGTGTTTATTGGGATACATATACCTCAGAACTTTCATATTGCATTGACAAATAGCCAACCTCAGATCTATTACTATTGGTTCTAGAATTACATAATAAAAGTACAAACTACTGTTTCATTATCAAAGACATGTTCAGTCTTCTGCCTAATGTCCATTTAGGCGCATCGGTATTCATTTGACGTCTTGCTCCGATAGTGATGCCTGAAAAGTCAATTTCAATGAAAATACATAGGGGCAAATATTCAAAGGTCTTGCGAATTGTCTCATCTTTCTTGCGACTCTGCTTGCATTGCGAATGTTTTGGGTAAAATCGCAAGTGCGTGAAATATGAAAGAGTTACAGAGAAATTGCAATTATCGCAGCGCTGCGGAAATTAATAAATTAACAAGAATTAACACAGGAAATCAACCGCAACTCTCTCTCGAGGTATAAAACCACCTAAACGTTTTGCAAAATGAAGATGCATTATTTGGGCTTGACGAGGCATAGCCCCAGCACCTCTCGATGAAAGTTAAAAATGTCATTAAATGTTTTGCTCTCAAGTGCGTTTTCTTACCATTCTCAACACAGTTTTATCAGTTCTGCAAGTTCTTGCATGCGCTAAACAGAGACAGTCCACTGCCAGGGACTTTCAATTACTTTACCATTTACATGCCATAAAGATTAAAGAAGGCTGCGAAAGGACTGGGACTCTATTGTCGTTTTTTATACACAAATGAAATAAGTTTACTTGATTTAAAAAACGTCTTGAACAATACAAGCAAATTCCTACACTACTTGGTTTGATTGAATGAGTAGTACACAACAAGCTTCAACATGAAAGCTGAACATTAATTTCAATTAAGAAGTTTTTAATGAAACCAAATATTTCGCTAAAGTGAAAACTGGCTTCTGTTATTTTTAAATACCACTGCTTCCGATTATACTACTGCTTAATAACAGGAACAACATTTTATTTAGGGTTAGTGTTGAACTTAAACACGTTCATGCCTGCCTGTACCCCTACCCCAACGCAGGAACATTACCCTGCTAACTTCCCCTATTGAAAAAATTTTAAAAACAATAATAACTGTCTGGTTCTCTTTTTCCTTTTTTCAATGAATATAATTTATTTAATAGAGAATAAAAACAAACCAAGCTAACAACTGTCTAGCCTAAACAGAAATGTATATTTTTTAATTTTTATTTATTTATTTATATATATAATTATTTATTTTTTGCAATTTCCACAAACTGCAAGTTCTGTTGTATTCACAGCGCCGATAATGTTAGATATAGCTAGATATTACTACAGCGCAGACCATGGGTCAAACCAATGTTTGTGTAGGGTGCGTGTATCGTTTTTGTTTATCAGTGTCGGCCTTCTGGTGTCACCTGAATGCCTTTCCACTTTTTATTTCATTTTAAACCGTTTAAATGCCAAACCATAAAAAAAATAGAATAATAGTGCATATACACAGAGAAAAAAAAGTGGACGGGCAAAATACATAGTTGTCGTCCCCCCCGTCCCCCCCTAAAGAGGGGATGGCACTGCCCCCCTGCCCTACGGGTTACTAGTACATACAATAACTTGGTGAATTTGCGGGATTATTCATGACACCTCCCCCAAATTTGAGGGAAAAGCACTTGCGAGAGAACAACTCACAAACCCATTTTTTCCAACGCAGCATCTCTTTTGAATCTCACTCAAAAGCACAACTTTTTTCGCAAAAAGGACTCTACAACTCTACAACTCCCCTTGCGACACACACAAGACATATGAATATTTGGCCCATACTTACTAACATACAGTATATAACATATACTAACATACAGTATATTTTTGGAATATAACCCTCACTACTGTAAAAAATTATTCTGATCATAAGTCAAGTAAAGATTATTTATGCAAATTATCATAAGGTACTGTAGCACGAGAGAAAGGCTGTGGTACGCTCACTTAAATAACAAATACCGTCTCTGAAGTAAACTTTATTTACAAAACAAATCAGGGCAGCAGAAATGTGTTTGCCATGCAGAATGCATGCCAGCCCTCCTCTCCTCTCCCACTCCTCTTTCAGGATCCCACACGCGCTGCAGGTTGTATCAGTTCACTGCTACAGGCTCCATAGAGACCTCCAAAGCAGGCGTGATGAATGAGGTCCTGCCAGGCACATTCCCTGGGTGGCCTTGGATCAATCCGGTTATCTGTTACTCTGCCAGTGCCGACAGTGATGAAAGCAGCACGGGCAGCTGACGACATTCCTATTCATACAGCAGCAGCACTACCACTCACTACTTTTCAAATTCTTAAATGTCCAGCTATTACATTTTTCGGTACCAATCAATGATCATGAGAAAGCATCTTCTGACAATCTAAATAATAGATAACAACGCATTTTACCAAAGCTAATTTCGTTGCTGCTCTTGGCTGGAGTTTATTTTTTTGAGTCAATCAATCAATCAATCAATCAATCAATCAATCTTTATTTTATAGCGCCTTTCATAGTGGACCACAAAGCGCTTTACAAGATAGTGACAGACATCGGTATAGAGACCTACATCTCCAGGGGTAATAAGATTAAATCATATTAATTTTCTGATCAAATGAAATGCTGTCACTTCTTTACTTAGGAAAGGAATACTATTTAATTTTTCTTAATATAAACATTAGCCTATGTAAAATGTGCAGAGAAGTTTTCAGATTGTCAGGAGATGCTTATCATTGATTGGTACTGAAAAACTGCACAGACAAGGCAGGAAATGTCATACAATTAACAAGTTTTTAACAGGTTCCTTTCTGTTTTAAGTGATACCTGTCGGCTTAAAACATGTTAAAAAGGAAATCACCAGTAATTCGTGCCCTGACATTTGCTGAAGGACAAACATGTTTTTATCAATGTGTTGTTTTTCTTCTATTAAACTAATTGCTGTGATAAAGGAAAATACTTATAAAATACCTTATATAGCTATCACATGTATGCAACAGATAGCATTCATCTTAAATATGAGTACTCCATTGTCTATTTTTTTCTTAAACTCTGCAGGATAAAATATATACTACGTCTATAATATATTTAACACAGAAATAAAAATAAAGGGTCACCAAATTAAAGACTTACATACATAATATTTACATATTTTTTAAAGAAAGGTAAAATTAAATGAGGACGTGATTCTTTTTTTTGTAATTGTTTTAAACAAAATTTGTATCATATGTCGTACTCAACTATCAACGTAAATATAAAAAAAAATGTAAATGGCACCAGAAAACCTCAAACTATTGTATTTCATTATTGCTAAAAACAACATAACAACATAATAAAAAAATTCACAAACTTGTACAATATTTTTACAATATGAATTTCACAAATGTGAAAATAAGTAGTCCAAAATTATTTTATATTACCGTAAAAGTTCAAATAATTGCCGGGTCTCAAATACTCACCTGTCTCCAATACGCGCCGGGTCTGCTGGCAAATATTGTAAATAAACGCCAGGTCTCTACTAAACGCCGGGTCTCTACTAAACGCCGGGTCTCTGTCATTGCCATTGAAGATGAGGAAGATGTGGAAGATGAGGAAGATGAGGAGGAGCTTGAGCGTAATGAACTGCTAATAAGTGACAGCGATGAAAGGGACTCTCAGGATTAATAAATAATAATATCAAACGTAATTTAAGGTAGGCCTACATGTAATGCATATTTGTTTAATGCCGTTATTATGTTGTTAAAAGTTTTGATAATTTTAAGCGTGTTGAAAGTAGGCCAGATACAAACCTCTTGGTGTATTTTAACATGTTTTGTTGTATTAACTAGGGTTACCATGTGTCTCCAGATTAACCGAACGCTGTGAGACAGAACTGGATTTCAAACTTGCCCCTAAATTGAAATAAATGAAGGTGTAAATGAACCATCCTTAGCTACAATTAATAATGGTGCTTAAATACCCGCATGCACGTCAAATAATTGTATTATACTAAGAATGAATTGCAGCCAGTCGCTATTTTTTTCTGTTTGTTAAAATTCAATCGCCCATATTATTCTGCAAATACAATCGCATCATCATCTTGTTGCTCTATCGATAAATTAGCTATTCGTTCATTAAGATCTGATCAGAAGCAGCTGATCAGTGTGAATTGTTTGCTGCGCCCAAGCAATTCCACCACAGCAGGATTAATCTCAGCAAAGGTGGAGCTCATTTATACTTGAATTACTTTCAATTTAGGGGGAATTTTGAAATTCCGGTCTGTCTCAAAGCATCCGGTTAATCTGGAGCCATATGGTAACCCTATATTAATGATGTACAAGTTTGAGATTAAACAATAAATTATTTTTGATAATGATACTTATTGCTTCTATTGTTCATTTTTAAAAACAATTTAGAAGTTTGTTATTATTATTATTATTATTATTATTATTATTAATGATAGATCTAATTCTGTTTTTTATGTAAGCGCATTGATGCCATACATAGAAAAAGATATATCACGTAACTACATGATGACTATCACATAATTTAGTGATAGGGAATTATCACGTAATTACATGATAGGGAATTCTATCAGCAGGATAAACATGCAACACCTCTCAGTTTGATAAGCAGTGGTTACATCTAGTACATAGAATGAGCACCAATGACTGGGAACTGCTCTTGAACAATGTAGACTCTATCCATGATTTCAAACTTTGAGCATAAACGTTGAAAGGTATGCGTGACTCCATTGTTAAATTTGATGGTTATGGTTTTGAGCATGTTTTCCAGATAGTAGGAAACAGCTTGAAGCTTCCCTATTGCCCCATTGATGAGACCAGTGGCAATGTCAATGTTCTTGTGAATTTGCTTAATACAAATGCAAATGTGATACATTTACTACCAAACTAAATACGAATGCAAATATGTGACAAATGCTAAATGGACTTCAAGTACGTTCCCATACAACAAATGTTAATTTATTAACATGAATTTGGCAGAGGCCTTTATCCAAGGTGACATACAAGGAAAGCAGTTTATATAATAACACCATAAGCACAGTAATCCCGTAGTTCATAATAATTAACAGGTATGTACCAATATAGGAAGCAAGTTACATAAAGCAGTGTTTCCCAATCTTGGTCCTGAGGACCCAGTGTTTGCTGATTTTTGTTCCAACTGAGCTTTAAATTACTGAATTGAACCCTCAATTGAATGAATAATTGGTCTAATCAGAGCATTTGAATTATTTGTAGCTCTTAAATGGCTGGCTGCACAGGCCTCAAACAGCACTAATCTAGGACTACCTAATGTTAACTCAGGTAAGGTAGTCCAAGATTTGTGCTGATCAGGGTTTGTGAAAGCAGCCAAGAGAGTTGAATATTTCAAGTTATGTCTAACATTGCATTAAGTCACTAATTGTTAGTTCAATTGGGGGATCAATTTAATAATTGAGAACTCAGTTGGAACACAAACAGCAGACACAGTGGGCCCACAGGACCAGGTTTGTGAAAAACTGACATAAATGATGAGATATATGTATAGATTTATATTTGTGTGCATTGCACAATTATTCTTTTTACTTGTTTTGATTGTCATGTATAATAAACATGAAGTTCTTAAAAGTGTCCTTTAGTTTGCATCTTTCAGGTTGATCTACTTTACCAGCAATACTGAAAAGTCTCTCTACTTTATTATGAGCATTATTATTGAAAAGTATTTAAATGCATTTGAAATATTTTTGAAGCTTTCCCATGACTTTAAATTCAAATGCAAATTCTTATATTTCAGAATATACAAATACCAAGTCAAATGCAAATAGTTCAGCAGATTGCATTTAAATTATTATTATTATTTATTTTTTAGCAGACGTCCTTATCCAGGGCAACTTACAATTGTCACAATTATATCACATTATGTTTACATACAATTACCCATTTTCCAGTTGTTTATACTGAATCTAGTAAAATACCTTGCTCAAGGGTACAGCAGCAGTGTCCCTCACCTGGGATTGAACCCACAACCCTCTGGTCATGAGTCCAGAACACTAACCACTACTTCACACTGCTGGCCCTGAGTCTAGATGGAAAGTAATGTGTCGATTTAAACCAAAGTGATGGTTTTGGAGACATTTTGTAGAGGAAACTGATATAAAGAAAAAACTACTTTAGATAATTCAAGAAAACAGAAAAATTGTTTAAGCACATATAGTACAGTGGCTAAGATAAGAGTGTGTAATGAGCAAAACCAGGTGTCTAACCTTCATACATTTGGGTAAAATGTTGTGTTTGTGAAATAACAGAACAAAAAGTATAAAAGCTACACTGTAAAACACTTGTTTGTCACACTTTTAAAACACGTTACTGGGTTTATTATTTTAAATGTGTTTAGGATTTAAACACAGTGTGGTGTTTATTTTATAAACTATTGGACATGATTATGATATGTAACACTTTTTAAACATTCATACACATTTATAACAGGACTGGTGTTTTTAAACAATAAACTGCAAAAATGGCACAGATTAAACACATAACGTTTAACAATTATTTAGAGTTCCAAATGAATAAACACCAGTGTTACACCTAATGATGTATAAACACTGCTGTTTAGGAGTATGTCTATTTATGTTTTTACTATACTCACATGCCATTTACATACAAACGTTTCACACGTCTGTGGTTTTACAGCGTAAATGTATGAAAAGAAGACAGATGTAGCCATAATACCTGAATATAATGCATGCTGTGACTTTGAAGTTTTGTGTTTTTAAAATGTATTAATGATCAATGCAGTGATAAAGTAACTAAAACTTTTATGCATGCTTTCCTGTTTAAACATGTTTAAATCGTTTATATTGATAAGGCAGTTGCATAGATATTGTAGCGATCTGGACTATTTGTGTTATGTGTTATATGGTTTTGTGACGCTGTTCCGTGTTTTGTCAATGTCCTGAGTGCCTGTGCATGTGAACGAGTGCACCTGTGGGGTGGGGGGAGCGTGATCGAGTTGTGGTCCCAGTGTGCTTGTGAATGTTGTCCAATAACGTGTCTTGTTATGTCTAATGTTACATGTTTTCGCAGGGTTTGGGGTTATAAAGGCACAGCTTGCACACTGCTGTGGGCTGTGTTGTGGTGTGCTGATCTCAATAAAATCTGAATGAGATCTTTCTGCGGTCATCTGCCTTCCTGTTGTTTACCCCAGAATGCTACAATATATTAACAGTATTTTCATGATTTTGGTTTAATACAGTATATGGATTGGAACTAAATCAAATACTTATACAATATATTAATGCCTAAAAGCAAAGAACAAAGAATTGTGCACACCGTAAACTGAAAGAAAATCTGTTTGGGGTCTTCTTCTATACAGAAGCAGCGTAATGCATGTAATTGTACTTTAAATGAATGGCAACTATTACTATTACTTATTCATTTATTTCTGATTAAAAGAGCCACCTTCACAATATTAGGAATCTGTCATCTACCTAATATAGCCTGCCCAGTGCTTAATTTGTAAATCGGGAGGTCCCGGAACACATAGTGAGCGCGAGAGGGTGGGGTGTTCCAGGGGGCTCTGAGGTACCGGAACGCATGAGAAAAAAAAATGACAAACACAATAAAGCCAGACAATGTAACTATAACCTGTGTTAAGGTGTCATCTTTAGGCTTGGCTACAATGCTTGCTGCCGCTAAATGGGCCTTGGTTCGGGCATGTTCAAAAACATTTTTTCTGAGGGCTCTTTGTTGTTTTTTTTTCGTCTGAGGCAGAGGACGTTACTGTACATTCCACACACTCTTTTGCTAGTTTCATACCTTCAGTCTTTTCCAGACCCAAGCTCCCTACCTTTTTGCATGTTGTACAGCCCAGCTTTGAATTTTGCATGACAAAATTTGCTTTTTCTTGAACTGAGCCTCCGTCCAAACTGCACCTGCTCCGGGCACTTCGTCGGTGGTCTTCCTAGTGATGTGTAGTTCGCAAACGAATCGTTCTTTTTGAATGACTCACTAAGGTGAACAATGGGAATTGGATCAGGAGGCTGTGTGGTCCAGTGGTTAAAGAAACGGGCTTATAACCGGGAGGTCCCCGGTTCAAATCCCACCTCAGCCGCTGACTCATTGTGTGACCATGAGCAAGTCACTTGACCTCCTTGTGCTTCGTCTTTCGGGTGAGACGTAGTTGTAAGAGACTCTGCAACTGATGCATAGTTCACACACCCTAATCTCTGTAAGTCGCCTTGGATAAAGGCGTCTGCTAAATAAACAAATAATAATAATAATAATCAGAGTCCCCACTGAATTGATTCTTTTGATTCACCCTATGAACAAGCTGCGTGGCGCACAGGAGTCGAGTTACCAGTCTATCAAAAGTCATGAAGTGATTCCTTACCTCTAGAGTCTGGCTGATTTGTTCGTTGTAACAAGGAAACCAGGTTGTCTCTCAGCTCGTTGAGTGTTATGAAACTGAAGACCATATGTGCCATGTTGGATCCAAATTCCCGCTTACTTAGTGCAAGATAAGAACTCTGTGTGAGCCAAAATGGCGTCAGTTACAGCCTCCAGACCATAGCTATATACCTACGATCCAGATGGTGTCTACTTTCTAGAGTGCTGCTTCACTCTGTCAGAAACTCAGATTACATGTTTGCGCACTAGAATTATTATTTTTGTTACAGTTCTTCTTAGTTTACTATGTACGTAACTTTGTGTAAGTCTGCCACATAGGCTAGTTGTAGCCTATGTGTGTTTGTTATTTTTATACATATACAAAATTAATCATATCTATAGTTAACTATTTTGCACACATTATGATTAATACTTCTAAGTCATCTTGAGTAAAGTCAGACAAATTACTAAATAATATTAATAATAATTGAGATATACACCTCATTTTCAAAATAAATAAATACAAACATCTACTGGTATTGTAACGTTATTGTACCCAAGGCTTAATTATATAACTTGTGATTACATATTTGAGCTTGAGGAATGAATGTATTTTATACATGACAATTTACAACTACGGTTAAATATTTTATAATTTAATAATGACGGCGATTCACCTTAGTCCACAAGGTGACACGTAGTATCAGCTACGATACAACAACCTTTTAGGAGGATATTGCACATTCTAATGCATGACGTTCTTAAACGTCTATTATATTTTACACACACATTAAATATACATTTTCTAAATGTTATTTTACTGTGTTAAACACTAAAAAATACTAAATACATACACGTTTAAACTTTGTTTATATAAAATGCACATGTTGCGGTTATGGGTGTGCTTCAACGTGTGATTGATCACATGACTAATCCCAAAGGTTTACTGGATAGAAGAGGAATTGGGCAAACAGCGTTTTGCTATGTGCTGAATAAATACCATGGATTAGTTCCACAAATACCACTCGTTCGAGACTCTCTTTTTTGTTGTTGTAAAAAACAATGGGTGACTCCAATCTCGGTAGTTTCAAACAAGTTTTTCTAACTTGTATGAGGAATTACCATTCCTCTCAATATTTAATCAAAAATCTATTGTTTTGTTTGTGTGTTCATCATTGAAAGATGTTAAATTGTTGAAATGATGTTTTCTTATTCTCTTTTAAGCCTGTTTACACTTGCTGCAGACAAATTGCACAGATGTATTGTTGAAAAAGTCTTCCCCAATGCTTTCACATGTCTGGTGAAACCACTCTTTGCAATTTGATGCACTGTGCCATGGGGTGTTCTTCTCCCAGCAAGGCAGGCTGTCAGCACACGCAGTATAACTTGACATGAGTGGTTTGCTTTGTCTTGGCACTTGCTGCCCTTCTGTTACATGCAGTCTTTGGAAAGGTCTCCAAAGCCCCCTTCCTGAAGCACTCTGCCAAATGCATTCGCATCCTTTGCTGATCCCATCTTACTGTAAAGGGGCAAGAGCATTGGCAATGACAAATAACCCACAATCATTGCTACCTGACTGCTGCTGGACAGCCATGTGCTGGATTTCAATAAAACTCTCTTGACAGTAAAGTAGGGCTGCCACTGTCTGGTTTAGGTTTTGAGTCACAGACACTCCTAGGCTATCATACACTCGTGCCACATTATTAAAAGGTACAGAAACATTTGATACTGTCACCCAGTGAGTCTGATTTATGTTCAGTAGCTGAACAAACAGCTTGCCATAGGTGGCCATACTACCTCCTGCATTGCCAGCATGTAATGCCACTGCAGTCTGGAAGCCTTGGATATCTTTAAATTGACTAGCCAGTAGAGCCTGGGGAGCATCAATATGCTCATCACCCAACCAATCCCCTTCCATAATGATCTCCAGGTCCAAACTGCAGTAGACTCTTCTTAGATGCTTAGCAGGAGGTGGCACGTTTCCCTTCTTGATAGACTTCTCTTCCCCAAAAACCACAACCTCCTCATCCAACGACTTCTTTCCTTTAAGATAAAGAAAATGGCAATATGATAAAAAAAAGTTAACAATCCAAAATTCTGCAGTCTCCAAAAAATGGCTTTAGAGGAGTGAGTTTGTAAAATTATTCAAAAAAATAACCGCACAGTCAAATAGCGTGATTATTTTTTTTATTTTCTGTTAACCGACACAGAAATCAAGTTTAGACTGTAAGGTCTTCATCACAGTTGAAATGGTTATCTTTTCACAAAGCTTTTTACTATTCTTTTTTAAAAACAGAAACTCCTGTTTTTTTGGCAGATTTGTGAGTCTGACCTTCTATGTCATGATTCAAAACATAATTGAACTTGCACTTTTAATTTGTCTGTACCTGCCACAGACGTTTAATCTTTTAAGACTTCAGAAGTTTTAACTGCAAGAACAGGATGATCTGCAAGACATAAAGTAAATGCAATTCATAATAAATGAGACTATAATGAAATTAGGCTACAAACATTAAAAAGCTAACAATCTCTATTAATAATTCTTTAAGATTAAGTACATTTCAAAATGTGACGTTATTTAGCACAAGTCTGTAAACTCTTTTAAACTGGACTCATAAGAACTAAAATCAATTTGGTCATTTCCTGTGGCCTCCAATGCTTCCTGTGGTGATAGGCAGGTCTCCAGTGGTATTTCCTCTTTTCTGTATGGCTTCAGATGAGTATAGGCCACTTTACGATGAAGTTCCTTCTTCCCATCAAAGTGCTCCAGGGTCACCTCCTTTCTGCCACTGATCATTTTGATTGAAGGAAATGTATTCTTAAAGCTAACATCGTTATGTAAAATGACTTGGAATGGTTTCAGTTATGAAAACATAATGCATACTAATCTATAAATAGTACAAAATATTTCAAAAATAGCATATTTCATTTAAACAGTATAGCATTTCAAAATAATTACTACACCATTACATATTTAGACTGTATAATTTTTTACTTTCTCATTACTCTTAGCTTACCTGTATGGACCAACCCAGTCCGTTTCTAATTTACTTCCCTTCCTACCAATCTTTCAATAATTCCTTTTTAACACTTCATCTCCTACTTCAAAAGTGCAGCACTTTGTGTTTTTTGAAAGTCTTCTCTCGTATTTTTCCTTGTACTGTCTCTGTGACTTTTGTACATTGTCCAGCACCTGAGATACAGAACAATCACATCCCTTAAACATTTTGATAGATGTGTTCAGAAAAACAGAAATGCTTAATTATAACTTTAATTGTGTTAGAATTTTTAAATCAAAGGTTGCTAACTCAACAACCTCATTTTGTAAACTCTAAAAAAGATGAAGCTTTTACCACATCTTTTACTGGCTCCATCTTTTTTCCCTTCTCTGCAGCAAAGTTGCTGATGATACTGTCAGTTGACTCAGGGATAGGAGGTTCACTGGGCTTTTGTAGATCCTAGTAGGTGGGGAATAAAATGAATATATTTTAGTATCCAGTAACCTCTCCTGCTGTGTAATTACAGAATAATATATTTTTATATAATATTCCCTTGGCAACAATGGAAAGACCTCGTGACAGTATTGGGAGACAGCTGACAGGAGGAAAGAGGGACTGGCAAGGGTTAGCTACCCTTGTCGGCAGTATCCAGCTCTGTGTTTTCAAAGGTAAACAGGATGCTGGAGACACCCGCCCAAGGCTTCTAAGAAATTAAAGAGAAAAATACCCCTAGAGTCTGCGAGAGCAGCGGTGGAAGATGATTCAACGTTGGACAGCACAGTTAACGACTTAGGAACGGAAATGGATATGAGAATGGAGAGCACTTAACAAAACATTAGTTCAAGATCTGCAGTTAGCAAAGACATGGAACTCCAGGTTTGTGTCTGCAGCTGGAGCAAGGCGATAATGGTCAGGGGTTTGAAGATTCATCAAGGGAGAATGAAATGGTTGAGGGAGAAGGGACAAGGGCCTCACATTGATCAGTACTTCTTAAGAAGTCAGTCAAGTCAGTCGAATGAAAACCAGCGACAGGAAGCAAACCACAGTTTGCAGGAAATCAGCACCCCTGTCATAGACGTGAGGAGGACTTGCATGGATACAACTACTGATGAAGCTAATGATCCTTGCGAACCCGGTCAGACGAACCAGCTTAAGAGAGAAAAGAACCTCAACGGCCACAGCCTGGAGTTAAATGGCCAAGAGCTTGTGAGAAAACTGCGTGGGACACAGTAAAAACTGATCTCTGTTTTGTGTTGGAAAGGTTAAATGGAACAGTTGAAAAGAAACTGGATAAATTTGAGGACATCATCTACACATATGGAAGTGAGAGGTTTGGACTTGAAAAAAGAAGGAAAAAGTACAAACTATTCCTGGAAAGTCTAGACGGCAGCAGGAGATTGAATGCTTAGTTAGAGAAAGGAGGCAGCTGAGGAAGCAATGGAGAAGAGCAGACAACAAAGTCACTCAATCTGTTACAAAGGGTCTGTAGCAGGGCTGAGATCTGTGCTGACTCTGCTGGCGTGTTCACAGTGCTGCAGGAAGAGGGCAGCAGTCGTCCAACAACCGCCTGTCAGTCATGGCCGTGACACGGGGAGGTGGGAGAGGGGGTGTGTGGACTTTCCCTCTCTCTGAATGGCTGGGAGGCGGGTCTTGGGGTGATTGTTGGCCCTATAAGATAATGCTCTACTGTTTCCTCAGGTCTGCCAGATTTTAATGAATGGGCCAGCAGAGACCCTACGGACGGACAGAGCGGGGCTGGAAGAGAGCCGCGCGCGACTTGAAAAAAAAAAGAAAAGACAACGCCGAAGAAAGAATAAGTGTAGCGGGGAAAACAAATGGGCAGACCCCAGAATTGTATAGGGTAGTGAGAGAACAGGGTGAGTGTAGGACAGAGTCCCGGGCTGTGCAGCTAGCGACGGTTGGGGTTTGTTTTGGCTGCTGAGTGCAGTACCTTTATTTTGTAGATTTTTGGTATTTGTTTTTGTTTTCTTTTTGCCTTCTGTTTTCTTATGATTTATTGCAATGGCGTGTGCGCTATAGGTGAGCACTGAGACACCTTTACCATCATTGGTAACAGCAGTGTCTCAGTGCCACCTTGTGGCGAGAAATAAATAGTGCACCCAAGGGGTGTTTAGAAACCCAGTTTTCTGTCTCTGGTGTCAGTGATTTCCCCCACCCTTCCACAGGGTCATAAAAGATAAGCTTGCAACACTGTGCAGAGCTGAGCGCCTACAGAAACGCTACAAAAAGAAGGAGTGTGCGAGAACTAACTTTTATAAAGATCCATTCAAATTTGTAAAGAAGTTATTCACCAGTGAGAAAAATGGCACACTAAAATCATCTAAGTTTGAGCTGGAGAGATATTTTGAGGAAACACATACAGATTAAAAAAGGCAGGAGCCTATGTCAGTTCCTTCAGACATCCCACCTATCAATCCACCAAAATACCAAATGGAGGACTGTGCACCTAAGTGGAAAGAAGTAGAGCAAACTGTGAAAAAAGCAAGGGCGTCATCATCTCCAGGGCCTAATGGAGTTCCGTACAGAGTGTACAAGAGTGCTTCAGGAGTTCTACGAATCCTGTGGAAATTGATGAAAGTGGCATGGGAAAAACAGGTTGTACCAAGAGCATGGCACCTAGTAGGTGGAGTCTTTATATCAAAAGAAAAAGATTCTACAAGCATCAGTAAGTTTTGCCCTATTTCCCTATTAAACGTAGAAGGCAAGATTTCCTTCAGCATTATTGCTCAGAGATTGTCAACTTACCTATTAAAGAACTGCTTCATTGACACTTCAATACAAGAAGTGAGCATTCCAGGTTTCCCAGGATGCTTAGAACACATCAATGTGATCTGGCAACAAATTCAATCAGCTAAAAAGGAGAGGAAGGAGATCCATGTGACATTACTGGATTTGGCTAATGCATATGATTCAGTGCAACATGACATTTTTTGGGCAGCATTTGATTTTTTCAGTGTACTGATGACAATAACAAATTTAGTGAAAGCCTACTTTGGAGATTTGCAATTTTGTTTTTCAACTTTAGAATTCAGCACTACATGGCAATGCCTAGAAGTTGGTACGAGGTTTCTTTGAGAACAGTTGAGAAGCTGGTAGCTTTAATCAGTTCATATGCCAGGAAATGGTTGGGAATTCCACGCTGCCTCAGCAGAGTGAGACTTTATGGTAAAGGAATACTGCAGCTACCAGCCTTTGCTCTAACCGAGGAGTTTAAGTGCGCCAAGGTCAGATTGGAAATGACATTAGTAGATTCATGTGACAAATGTGTAAGGGAGGCAGCACCTGTGTTGAAAACTGGAAGTGGGCGGCAAAGAAAGCCATGGAAGATGCAAAGGCTGCCCTTAGAATCAGTGATATTATGGGGCAAGTTCAGCATGGAAGAGGGGGTCTTGGTCTCAGTTTAGCTCCTCCTACATGGCACAAGGCAAACCCAACTCAACGGAGGAAGCTGGTAGTCAACAAGGTGCAAAAGCAGGAGAGGATGACGTGTGTAAAGGACGTTTCCTAGGCCAAGCAGGGAGAATGGATGAGATGGGAGAGTGTGGAACAATGCAAGATCAGCTGGCAAGACCTATGGACAATGGAACAGTGCAGGATCAGTTTCCTCATCAGATCAACATATGATGTTCTCCCATCAACACAGAACCTAAACCTCTGGGTGGGTGAGCATCCCTCATGTCCTTTGTGTTCATCATCTGCAACATTAAGGCACATTTTGACAGGATGTAAGGTGGGTCTTAGTCAAGGACAGTATATTTGACGCCATGACCAGGTGCTGCCATGTTTGGCTTTAGCATTGGAAGACAAGCGTAACATGACCAATAAGTTTCCACCAGTTCCATCAAAACATTACACACAAAAGACAATATTCCTTCATCCAGGAGAGCAACCACCAAGAAAAGGTGTTAAAACCAAGCCTCGCCCAGAACAACTGGAAGCTGCTAGAGACTGGAACATGCTGGCAGATGTTGGTCAACGGCTTATTTTTCCACCTGAGATTGCCACCACTAACCTTCGACCAGGCATTGTCTTGTGGTCTGGATCAGCACGCCTTGTTCACCTGGTAGAGTTAACAGTGCCATGGGAGGATGCTGTGGATGAGGCATATGAGAGGAAGAAACTGGTATGCTCAACTAGCTGCTGATGCGGAACAGCGAGGATGGAGAGTCTGGGTTTACCCAGTGGAGGTGGGTTGTTGAGGATTTGTGGCACACTCTGCAACCCGGTTTCACAGAGATGTCGGGTTCAGTGGTCAAAAGTTGCGTCGCACAGTGAAGAACTTATCTGAAGCAGCAGAAAGGAGCAGCAAGTGGCTGTGGTTGAGAAGGAAATATTCTGGCTGGAGATCTCAAGCACAACAGAAAGAAAGTAAGGCTGATGTACAGGTAAGTAAGCTGGGCTGAGTTGAGTGGGGGAAGGAGGGGGTCAATGCTGGGACGCCAGAATCACTGTCGAGCCCTCTTGAGGTGTCGTGGGCTTGTCAACGAAACACCAAGGATGGAAGGTGTCCACTTGAAGACCCCAGAGATGTACCCTACTTAGCTCAATCCAGACGGCTGTCATGCTGATGCGCTGGGGAGACCACACTGTGGTTGATCCCCGGAGCCAGCATTGCAGCCATTGTGTGTGCTGATGCGCTGGGGAGGCAAAATAAGCTGATCCATGGAGCCAGCATTACACTTCAACCATCAACACCAGGCAGAGGATATCTAAATCATCAGATGGAAAGAAATGCAAATGGATGGAGATGCAGATGGATCACATTAGTTTACTATAAAGCTACATCTTAGTTGGTGCTTATCTTGGCTGTTAATGCTTAAATGAATTACTTAATAATCTTCATCCCAACAAAGCATCTTAAACTTTTGCACTGTTATAGCCAATGGGAGTGAATTACCTAGCAACAATGTTTCGTAGAATATGCAGGAAGCCAGCACCTCACAGATACACAACTAAGCAAGTTTTTTTTGATAGTTATTTAAAGTCAGAAAAAATGAATTGAAACACATATAGCAAGGTTTTTATAGTTATTTAAAGTCTTAATTAAAAAAAAAAACGCCAAGTGGAAAAAACAGGCATATTTAAATAACTCCCAAGTGTTGCTTATTATAGTTGTACTCTTCGTGTGTTACTTAAATGTACTAGCAAATGTGTTACAAACTGCACTGAAAGAAACATTTCCTTAAGTATGTTATGAATTTGTGCCTTTTGTGTATCTTGAAAGAATTTAGTGAACCAGTCAAGCTACAAGGCTAGACCCTCCCCTGTTAATCACTAATTGATTGATTGTGTTCACTGTTAAATTAAACCAAAACTATAAGTTATGTTCTACTTTTCTCGTGTGTGTTTTGAGCGGCGGGGAGTATTTTAAGAAGGACAATTAGATTTTTAAGAAGGACAAGGAGATTTTCTAGCACTTTGTCCTTTGGACAACAAGTGTTTTTTTTTTTTTTTAGAAATTGGCCACCCCTGCTAATGAATCATTCAATTGGAATCTCGGTACATCTGCACGTGAACTACTTTGTGCCCTTCCCATGCTTCCATAAAAATAACCCTTTTACTGTGAAGTGACTGTGCCATCCTCGTGTCTAAATACAAATATACATTTTAAATCACTCGTGCTACATAACCCCACATTATATCCCGTGCACCAATACATATACTCCAACATTAACACACCACACGCAACATATAAACATAAAATACACACAGGGGCGGGGCACACTGCCACAGGCCTATATGATGTTATTTCTGTTATGTATCATTCTCTACTGCAGTTTTGGCCTAGAATATTGTTTGCCATGCTTAATTTTTTTTTTTGTCAGAGAGAGAGAGAGAGAGAGAGAGAGAGAGAGAGATTTAGTGCTTAAGTAATATTGAATTGTATTTTGTGTTGTATTTATAAAAAATAAATTCAAAATCTGATATGTCATGAGACTATTGTGATTGTTACGTGGTGACTAAAATTACATTTTAATGCCTTTAATGGGTTTGTTGCAAATCAGTATAATCGATGGCAGGGTTGTGCTTTGGCAACATTTAAGTTCTCGTAGCAGCGTTGTATGGTAGGGAGGGACGGATCTGTCAAATCAAATAGAGCCTCTCACTTACAACCCTGTATAAAGAAGACATACATAATTCAATTGACTTATTTATTTACTTATAAAAAAAATAAATAAAAAAACCCCAGCAGATCAGTTTTTGTAAGGTTGCCGGCTATTAAATTGACTGCAGTTATACTGTTAGCTAAACAATGTTAAATAGTTAATACTCATGTTTTCTCTAGGATTCTTACTAAAATATAATATTGTTTTTCAAACTAGGCTATATTGCATTTCGTGTTTAAGAACCCAGACAACCAACTATAGATTCTGGCTCGCTATTTCCCGTTAGTGATGTGCAGTTTGTGAACGATTAGTCTACATTGATTAGTTTCGTTTCATTGAATCAGTGAATCAAAGGAACAAATCTTTTGAATCGACTCACCAAACTGAACTGAATCAAATGAATCGAATTGAACTGCCCACCACTACTCCGCATCTCGCTTTGTTGTTGTTGATAGATGCTGTGTCTCCAGTTGAGCTGACAGGCTGTGATTGGTTGACTCAGCAGTTGCAGGTACAGGATTGGTTGCTTTCGTCAATGCAAAGTATTAATTGGCTGGTTTTCGTTAATAATAAAATTAATTTGGACTGTTTAGTATTTACTATCCAATTTTGAACTATTTTTAAAAATACAGCAAGTCAAAAAGAAAAAGCTAATATTTGCGCAAATTGATTTTAAATTTGATTCACAGGTGATACGGTGACATTCCAGAGGGCATCTACTGTGTATTAATGTCCGCTATAGTTGGAAGCTGATTGGCTGATGATACAGAATAATTTTCTAATTCAGATTGGTTCATAAAATTGTATACCCTATGTTTGTATAATTACTGCATGTTTTAATTAATTTTAATATTTATTTTGTTTTTTCAACAGCAAGATTTTACCTAGGTAACTAATATTGATAAAGAAAACCTAACATAAAATAGTTGTATACGAAATACTGAATCTGGTTCTACACACAGACCCTGAAAATATCAAAGCAAAGACTAATTTATTATTAGCAAATGTCATTACAGTAAAAGTATGAATGTATTACAGTGCCTTGCATAAGTATTCACCCCCTTGGACTTTTCCACATTTTGTAGTGTTACAACCTGGAATTAAAATGGATTTAATTAGGATTTTTTGTCACTGATCTACACAAAATAGTCTATGATGTCGAAGTGGGGGAAAAAATCTACATATTTTTCAAAATTATTTACAAATAAAAAACTGAAAGGTCTTGATTGCATAAGTATTCACCCTCTTTGCTGTGACACCCCTAAATAAGCTCTCGTGCAACCAATTGCCTTCAGAAGTCACATAATTAGTTGAATTGGATTTTGCCAAAAGGCATGTGGGAGACACAGCAAACATGTGGAAAAAGGTTCTCTGGTCTGATGAGACCAAAATTGAACTTTTTGGCCTTAGCGCAAGACGCTATGTGTGGCTCAAAGCCAACACTGCTCATCACTCTGAGAACATCATCCCCACGGTGAAGCATGGTGGTGGCAGCATCATATTATGGGGATGCTTTTCATCGTCAGGGACTGGGAAACTGGTCAGGATTGAGGGCAAGATGGATGGAGCCAAATACAGGGAAATTCTAGAGGAAAAGCTGTTTCAGTCTGCAAGAGACTTGGGACTGGGGCGGAGGTTCACCTTCCAGCAGGACAATGACCCTAAACACACAGCCAAAGCTACACTGGAGTGGTTTAAAAACAAGAACCTGAATGTCTTAGAATGGCCCAGTCAAAGCCCAGACCTCAATCCGATTGAGAATCTGTGGCAAGACTTGAAAATTGCTGTTCACCAACGGTCCCCATCCAACTTGACAGAGCTTGAGTCATTTTGCCAAGAAGAATGGGCAAAAATTGCAGGATCCAGATGTGCAAAGCTGGTAGACTTACCCAAAAAGACTCACAGCTGTAATTGCTGTCAAAGGTGCTTCTACCAAGTATTGACTCAGGGGGGTGAATACTTATGCAACCAACAAATGTCTTTTTTTTTGTCATTTGTTCAATTTTTGTGTCACAATAAAAAAAAAATATTTTGCACCTTCAAAGTGTTAAGTATGTTGTGTAATTCAAATGGTAAAAATCCCAATTAAATCCATTTTAATTCCAGGTTGTAACACTACAAAATGTGGAAAAGTCCAAGGGGGGTGAATACTTATGCAAGGCACTGTATTTTCTCTGGCTCACAAATCAAATATTAAATTATTTATGTAAACATTGATAAAGATTATGCTTGACACTCCTGCTCTAGGACAAAGAAACTAAATAACTACTATATACCTCAAACCCCAAAGTGTAATAGCATTTACATTTAGTAAAATAGGCACTATTTTTCTAAACTGGTTATACAGAAAGTGTGAGACTAAGGATGTATCAACCCACAGGCAATTCAACAGCATAGACAAATCTGGGTGATCTCCGTCAGATTGCTAGTGCCAAGCACACAACATTGATAAAAAGAGCCTGGAGGGAAACATGGAATGTCTTGGAAGCTGGGGTCATAATATGTATTTGCTAGAAAGCAAAGGAGCCTTTCTACTGTGTAACTAAGTGGTGAGTCAGTGGTCTAATCCTACCACCCAGAGCATCTGCAGGCATTAAAGCAGTGTGACAAATGCAAAAGAAAATGACAACTTCAGTGCTTCCACACACAGTAGCTCTGACCCAAACAAGTCACGTGAATGCAGTTTAATGGGAGAGTGATGTAAATTAAGGAAGGTAGTCGTGAATATGAAGTCTGAGAGTATTTATTGATCTCAGTGAATAAAGGTCTGGGGCTACAAACAGCAGTATGCATGAAACCCTCAATAATACGATATCACAGAAACTGTACGAGTGTGCTGGTCTGTGGAGGATGCAGCTTTGGCTGGGACGAGGATCAGCAGAGTAACGCTGATGTGTCCAGTCAGCCGGTGCCACTGAATCTAAATGCTAAATGTGTATTAGGCACAGATGATTAGATAGGGGACCTTTTCAATTTGTTGTGCCAGGATGGATGTAGGGGTTTTAAGTGGATCCATGATTTATCTGGATCGTTTTGATGCGGTTTTTCAGAAAATGTCACTGCTGGATTACATTTATCCAGATTACAAATAACTATAATTATGAAATCTGTTTTTTTTTTTTTGTTTGTTTGTTTTTTTTTAAAGTAATATCGATCCCAAAATATAGGATTACAAAATCCAGATATTTTTTAATCCAGATTACAAATTTTGAAAAACTGGCCCCTGGGGATTGTGTTTTAGTATCAAAATGAACATGAATAAGGAACACTGTATTTTATACAAATTACTCACTTACTTAACTAAGGTGTGTTTTTGTTGCTACTCAGAAATAAATGCTTTCTATACATTTTATTTTTATTTTTAAAAGTGTGTTTTCTGTATATAATACTGTGATTAGCCCATTAGGACACCCAATTCCACTCTGAAACACTCTACTCCTCACACCAAGTGTTTGTGACATTATTTTTTCTCATGAGATGGCAATCATTTTGAGGGATAACAGTTGCTAAAGAAAATAGGCTAAAACATGTGTTCTGTGTGAAACAAATAGTATAGATTTCAGCTAAAATTGTGATGTCCTCAGAATATAGATGACGACACAAAAATAGGAGGAGTGGCAAACACTTGCAGCAGCAAAGGTCATTCAAAATGATCTAGACAGCATTCAGAACTGGGCAGACATATGGCAAATGACATTTAGTAGAGAAAAGTGTAAAGTACTGCACACAGGCAATAAAAATGTGCATTATAAATATCATATGGGAGATACTGAAATTGAAGAAGGAATCTATGAAAAAAGACCTAGGAGTTTATGTTGACTCAGAAATGTCTTCATCTAGACAATGTGGGGAAGCTATAAAAAAAGGCCAACAAGATGCTCAGATATATTGTGAGAAGTGTTGAATTTAAATCAAGGGAAGTAACGTTAAAACTTTACAATGCATTAGTAAGACCTCACCTAGAATATTGTGTTCAGTTCTGGTCACCTCGTTACAAAAAGCATATTGCTGCTCTAGAAAGAGTGCAAAGTAGAGCAACCAGAATTATCCTGGGTTTAAAAGGCAAGTCGTATGCAGACAGGCTAAAATAATTGAATCTATTCAGTCTTGAACAAAGAAGACTACGCGGTGATCTGATTCAAGCATTCAAAATCATAAAAGATATAGACAATGTCGACCCATGAGACTTTTTTTACCTGAAAAAACAAACAAGCACCAGGGGTCACAAATGGAGATTAGATAAAGGGGCATTCAGAACAGAAAATAGGTAAAAAAATAACTTTTTTACACAGAGAATTGTGAGGGTCTGGAACCAACTCCCCTGTAATGTTGTTGTCGCAATAGTCGCAAACCAGTTGCAAACGAGTCGGAAGTCTTGGATAGAATTTACTAGACAAGGAATGCTTTGCGGCTGCAGTTTTTCTTTGGGTTCAACCTTAGATGAATATGTAATTATGGACATTTCTACATAAGCATGTTTTAAATTGTCACAATTGTTTCTGGCATTTCCTAGTCTGCTTTATCGTGTGCGTTACCAGTTGTGCTCAATGGATTTTTGAGGTGAACAGCCAAATACCTATTTTTCCCCAAAAGCAGGGTGCACTTACAAGCCTTGAAAACAAATTTCTGACATTTCTGGTTTCCCCAACGTGTTGGGAGCAATAGACTGCACACATGTACCGCTAACCCCTCCAGCTCATTCTGAACATCTAAATAAGAATAAGAAACACACCTATTCTATTAATGTGCAGGTGGTTTGTAATTGTGTACAATTCAGCACTGCGCCACTGTGACAGGGTGACTGAGTGGTCTGACGTCAGGCAGAAGCAGGAAGGAAACTGACACCGAGGAGTACTGCAGGTAAGGTGGCGTTTGCCGTTTTTATTAAGCAAATCACAAAAATAAATCAAAAGTTTAAACAAAAAGAACACGTGCTCACAGAGCAAAACAAATAGTTCAAACAAAAACAAATCTCGAACACAGAAATA
This sequence comes from Acipenser ruthenus, assembly GCF_902713425.1. Lineage (NCBI taxonomy): Eukaryota > Metazoa > Chordata > Actinopteri > Acipenseriformes > Acipenseridae > Acipenser > Acipenser ruthenus. The sequence continues at coordinate 107,417,714 of NC_081189.1, read as the reverse complement.
AATAATAATACAACACAGGTCAGGCTGGGCAGATTGCCTTCACTGTTCCTATGTTATTTAAGTTTCGTTTCTCTTTTCAATCGCCGTCTCTCTGCTCGCTCTCTCCTCTCTAACACCCCCCTTGCCAGAAGGAGCTGCAGGCTTTTTATATCATGGCCGAGGGGTTTAACTAATTGGTAATCATCCTATTACCCCTCGGCCACAATCTGCATGGGTTTATTCATTGTGTTGTGGATGGGGCTACCCATCCACACTAAACAAAACAATCGGCTACACCATCCTGATACAAAACAATAACATACGGCGCTTCACCGACATAAAAATAAACAAACCAATAACAAATACAAAAACACACTGCACAGGGGCGGAGGGGGAGACCCCGATCTGAAAATAAACAAACCAATAACAAATACAAAAACACACTGCACAGGGGCGGAGGGGGAGACCCCGATCTGAAAATAAACAAAATGTACAGGGCACCTCGCCTAACTAACTTAAATAAAAAAACTGACAGTATACATTTGGCTTATAGCCTACTGATGATAATACGAATTAGTGGTATAATGCAAAATTTGTTGCTGGTCCTTTGAAATTCGTATTAACGAGAATTGACTGTCCTCCTGTAAGTATCAGAACTTGTCAATGCGGCACCATGATCTATTTCGTGTTAATTGTCTAGGCTGCCAAGTTAATAATAATGATTTGCTAAGTGTTGTAGCAAAAATGCAAATTTCAGTATGCTTGCGCAGCGACTGGCCTATCTTAGTACACCTACCCCTTAGACGGGTACTGGCTCAGTTCTTTTTACAACAGCTTCTTTTGGTTGAACAAAGGACTTAAATCCATTTACTAGCACAGTAATGCATCATCAATACAACCCCACAGTGTTTCCATGACCTAGGCTGGATCATATGAAGCAAATTCAGATACCTGAATCAAATGTTTAATATAAAGGCTTTTGAACAAAACAAATCTGGACACATTGAAAAACAGTATGAAACAGGTGGAATCCTTGGACATCAAGCTGAAACAACAACAACTGTGGGTTAATTTAGGCATTTAAAGTCTGGAGTGTCTCAAGACAGTGACTGTGGTAGAAAAACAGGAAATCAGCATGCAAAAGCATGCACTCTGCTTAAATGGCTGCTAGCTGCCAGCTCTGAAGAAACAGTCTGAGCCTCGCTGTTACAGCGTATGAGTTATGCCACTTTGGTATCTCATACAGTGATAAAACACACTCCATTCCTCTGGCAAGTTTCCGTGCAGTCTAGGCTTTAGATTGTACTCCTGTCTGTTTGCGAAGGTCACATACAGAAGAAAGCCTACACAGTTACAATGGCTTTCGAAACCAAGCTCTTTCAAGCTCGGAGAGTATACCTGCCAGCCTCTGGCAGGGAAATTGAAGAAGACTAATGCAATTCCAATCATCCTTAAGCCCTGGTTTCCGACAGTATGACTCTGATTGCAGGTTAGACAAGTGTGGTTTGCTCATCGCAGTGGGTGGCATTGCTAAAATGGTTTTAATGCAGGCATCAAAGATAGAGACAGACCTCATTGTGTTTGATTTAAGTGTACATTTCCAGGGGTTGCTGAACTGAAGACTTAAAAACAACACCGGATAGGGTTAGGTTTTTGTCATTATTGTACATTTAACAGTGTATATTAATATTTCTACTGCTGAACTCCAATCAAATGCATGACCTATCTACATTTACGGTTTGCAAGATGCGGTCCAGTAGATGCTACTGGTAGTGAGGATGCTCCTAGGTCATTTGTGTACAGATGAAAACATACACCATTTATTTCCCCTTTGCAACTGTGGCAACAGCGATTTGGGTAGGAAAAAAGGAACATTATTACTGGAAATGTAAGTAAGCATGGTAAATAAAGATCTAAGCCAAAACAACAATAGAGATTGATAAAGAACACACATAACGGTGTAAACTGGTACAAAATGAAATATTATTAAAATGTAGATTATATAAAGCATTCCTTCAACAAATACACTAAGCTCTTGGGCTTATCTTTATCTGCTCCACTCATCTCAGTCCAAAATAAGTCTTCAGCATACTGTTCATTGTGGCCATACAGAAGCCACTTCTATTCCATAACAACTAAAGCTGGAATTGGAATCTACAGCAGCAGGGAGATCTGAATTTAGATTAGATTTCAGATTAAATTCCTTGTTTACACTTCATTTTAAGTCATTTTACAGGTTTATGTTACTTCTGAGTTTGCAGGAGTAAATGCAGTTTTATTATTGTAGTCTGGCTGCTTGTTCTTTCTGCTCCCCTGCCAAATCATGACTGTATCTGTGAAGGATTAAGCCCGATTGAATCTCAACCACAGCTAAAGCAGCTTAGACTTTACACTACTAGCTTGATAATCCCAATTGTTTGTATTGCAGGTTTATTCAGTCTTTATAGGCAAGATACTGCAGCAGACACGTTTCTTTGGTATTTTATATTTGTTCCAAGATAATTTTGTCTTATAATTAGGGCTTGAAGTTTTCGGTTTTAACCGATAATAACTAAAAAAAAAAATTTAAAAAAAAAAAACTGTTTAGAAAATGCATTTTTTTTCTTTTTTTAAACTAATAAACTTGGGTTTTGGCAATATATTTAAAATAATGTCAATCATTCACTACTCTTTCCACATAAAAAGGGCTTTCAGAAGGCAGACAGGCAGTGTGCAAAGACATGCTACTGGCCAATCATCAATTTTGTGGGCCTATGTAATACGCTAGGAAAGTCAATGCGTTATGTTTTCTATAATAAATGCAATTTATTATAGAAACTGAAAGTTGATGAAAAATTCAAGCCCTACTTATAAACTAATAGGTAACCCATAATTGCTTGAAAGAAATACCCGATACCTCCCTGATTTTAACTGTCATTCCACTGAAACATATCACAAGATTTCCAGTCTGACAGAAGCCAGTGTGACCAGCTTGAGAATTAGGGACCTGCTTAATGGAAGCCACGGTAAGAATAGCACAGGGATTAATTGCTTGTATTATCTTTATTTTAATTGATTTTGGATTGGTGTCTTTTGGGATAATACAAATTACTACTGCATTGTTTTCGGTGGAACATATGTTAAACTGATAGTGAATGCACAAATGATGTACTTTATAAACATAAGAGTCTGCTTCCACACAGACACCCATGTTAATGAAGTCACCTACGCTTTGTTAATTAAATCACATACATTTTCTGAACAACCTGTTCTTGTAAATATTAATAGAGTTGAAGCTAGTTACCATGAGGCCAGCAGCATACTTTTTGTTTTTGCTTGCGTGTTAGTTTTCTGATGATGATATGGCCCATCACCATTTCACAACAGCAGAGGATCTTATTTTAGTATAATAATTCCTTGAACATCCTGTCACTGCTTCTTTGCTAGCAATAACACTGGGAACTGGAACAGCTATCCGTTGGTTTCTTTATGATAACTCAGTAGTAATAGATTCCTTGCACAAACTTTTTTGACAGACTTAAACCCTCTAGTGACCTATACTGGAACATGCATCTTCTCCTGTGTTCTAACACAACAAGAAGAGCAACAGGAAAACGGTGCTTACTCCAACCTTACTGGGTTACCTATAATGCTGTAACATGTTATTTATTTTATTTTTTTACATCTGTTAGGACTGGCACACATCTGGTATTGCCTGAAAAATGCATTGGACATACTAGGGACCATCATATTAAACACAGAAGCCATTGCACATTTATTGACAGAACCCAGGGGACAAAAACAGAAAAGGCCTAACAAGAATACTAAATGATTTTGTAACACTGAAGGTCATAATAAACAAAACAAAAAAAAAAAACATTCCCTCTCATTCCAGCTCATTTACAATGTTTTTAAAGCGCCTTCATGACACTCAAAGCAAAAGCATTCAAGTGCCACAACCACTCAGCAACCAGGCCATCTCAGATAAACTATGGCACACTTAATTATTGTTATTTCCATACTTTAATATCCCGCGCGGCCAGCTCCCAATTAAACATTCAGCTCCAGTTGTTATTCGTTTACTTTTTCAAATCAGCTGATAATTGCCGTGCCATTTTGACACAGAAAGCGAGGAACTGTCTTGCAATTACTCTGTTTCTGTGTCAGTTCCTCTGAGATAGCCCAATGAGGAAAATGACAGGCAAAGAACAGGCTTAAACCGCTGATAAATGGAACCAATTATTGCACTCATTATTTGATAAATAATTTATTATGGCTCTCAATTAATCAATCATAAATTTCCCATCCTCCCTTTTACATATTAAAGAGCTCAGTTTGTCACATTATTTGTTTTTTTCCCCTTCTTCTTCTACACATAGGCAATGATTATTGTGATTAACTCAAATGCAACCAGTCTATTATACTCTATTATACACATTTTAATTAATTTCTTCATAATGTCAAATATATAGATTATATGTGTTCACAAGGGACAAGATCATTTATCACATCCAGCTCAGAAATCATTTTGAAAATCTTTAGTGACGTATTAATTCGTGGAAGTCTGTAAAGTTAATGGTTTTGAGATGGAACACTGCTTGTTGCTTTATTTATTTGAAGATATTAATAAAGGGGGGATAATTAATCTTTTAGGGGTGTCTTTGCATATTTTGACAGTTGGGGATTGGAATACATTAAATGTGTCAAGGCAACAGTCTGGGGGTTTATTTTTGGATGCAAGTCAAAAGACTCCCCTTCCTTTATTTTTGTATTATTTTCTTATCCAACTTCCCCATGCAAAGGGTTTAAAAAGTTCATTTATTTTTTGTTGAGTGTTGGAGTCTTCAATAGAAGGTGCCCTTTTATTGTCTATGCATGTGTTTATCTGTGACTATTTGTTTAGCCAATAAAGTTTATAAATAAAAAAATAAGTGGGTGTTCAAGCTCTCTAGGGAATTATGTTATCAAAACTTGACTTGGTTCAAATTTGTTGGTATTATTTTTTTTTTTAATTAGCATAAGTTGGAAGTGCTGTGTTGCACTGTGGAAACGTACAGGAAAATTCTATAGGAAAAAAAAAAGATCTCTTATGAGGAACACTTTTGAGCTTGTATCTCCTGCTGTGATTTCCTGGTTGCTGGAATCGTGTGACATAGAATCATGTGACTTATTGGTGATACAGTGAATAGAAAAAAGTGCCAAAGTTTGCAAACGTTATCTTTACAAACAAAAATTTGAATATGTAGTTACATGATTATGACTCTTCCATGATTCCAGCATCCAGGAATACATCCAGAGCAAAATATACAGGCACCTCTTCACACACGCTCACATACCATAGAATTTATGCTCAACATAAGCTGCTTATGGATTTATTTTGGTGGGTTTTAGTTTAGTAGACTCATCTGATATAAGACATCCTAAAATGCGAAGTTCTGTTTTTCCTCTGAGAAATACCCAAGCACCTCTAATTACACTGCTGTAACTATGTACTAAAAGGAATGACAACTACATGGTAGTTTGCAGGTATGACCCGAAGCATTACCTGTGACTGTGATTTTAGAATTCTTAAAGCTGTTGATTTATTATTGCACCATTGGTATTAAAAGGCATTTCCACATGGTCCACTGGCTAGTTCTTGTCCATGTACTCCCGGGAACTATTCCAGAGCACAGCTGCAGCATGATAATTAGTCTCAAGATGTGAAAACACCTGCCTGTGATTATCGTTCTGCATAACACCTCCTCCCGTCTCCTTACGGCAGCAAGCCTTTTTAGTAAATCTCAGGTCTTCTTGGATGTCACCATTATCTATTATTTGATATTCTTATATTTAGGATATCAAGGGGTACTTTCGTACTTACCTCTTACTTCTTTTTATGTTTCTTTTATGTGATCCACATACATACGATAAGAGGTTCCCTTATTAAAGCAGAAGTATCATTAGCTTTGATTAATTTTATAAGCATAACTAATAAGCTATGTGTAAATATGTACACCACCTCACCATTCCTGAGAGTTTTCATGCTTAAAAGCAACTGCAACCCTACTGGCAAATTACATTGATGAACTGTCTGTATAGACAAACATCTGGGAGCAACCACCAACCAAAATGAAGAGAGGTTGGCTAAACTAAATTAAACAAGTCAGTTTGATGCCAGATCAAGCCTCTAATAGATGAATACAGCTGTCAACCTGTGACGGAAATATAATGAGTTCTGGTTGTAAATCTCCCTCTCGACCTGTGAGGATACAAAGTAGCGAAAGGGAAAGGCTTTGGACAGGTTGTCCTGACAGTTCATTCCCTGGGTCGGGAAGTCAATCAGCCTGGAAAAAGACGAGACTCCAGTGCGAGAATGTATTGACCTGGAAGGTAAACGAGGTAGCAGCTGCAGGCAATAGAGTCAGCTGTAATCGTTTACCAAGGGGTCATGCATAATCGCATAAAAGGGGCTGGAGAATTGTAAATCTTTTCCTTCGCTTGGGTTTTTGTTACGTGGAAACTGGAAGGACCGGCAGATTGCCCAAAATAAATAAACGAAAGGAGTTTGTGAGTGTTTTGTTTGTTTCTTTGTCTGTTTAGTAATTGTCTGTGTTTGTTATCACTAGACGGCTAAACACAGATCCGGAGCTGTCGCTAAGGGCCAGCACGAAACCGGATCATCACTGCACTACTGTCACGAATGAACTTTGTTATCAGCACTTGTTTCACTAATAGCACGTAGTATATTGTACTTCACCACAAGCACTGAGAGCACTCACTTTGGAACAGTGATCGTGTGTGTCTAATTGTGTGTGTTTTGTACCGTGTCTATTATTTGCAGGACTGCAACCCTTTGTTTCATTACTGTGCAATACACATTGTTGTGTATTGCCAGCTCTTTATTATTTACTGGCGGGTCATCAGACCATTGGATTATAAACCATTAAAACAATCATTTTCACCTGTACTTTGTTGTCTGTGCGTTCTTGGAATTACTGTATCTGCACTGCACCTGCTATACACCTGTTACCACTTACCACTTTGCCACACAACCCCATAGGGTTTACATTTTAATTAGGCTTGCTCCTTTTCAATGTTTATTTTTCAGCAGCTCACAAAATAATCTACCTTTTAGAGTAACCTTTATTTTTTTAGCCTACTTGGGTTCTTCATAGAAACACCATGAAGCCTGTTCATTCTGCAATGGGCGGCAGGGACATAGCTACTAAATGCGATATTGTAATTTTCAAATTATTCTTAGCTTTTGACCAGCAGCTGAACAAATGCAGTCAGGCAGAGATATCCAAGCTAAGGAAAATTACAGCCAATGAAACGGGTGTCAATCATATATCATAAGTTATCAGCTTGGTCCCAGTACATACATATATCCCTGTAAAAGAGACAGCTCCATAAATCCCCACAATCTGTATGGCAAGCCAAATTATCATTTAGATATACCTCAGATTGCATTTTAAGATATCTTTAAATTAATTTGAGATATCTGTAAATCATTTGCAGATATCTTTAAATTAATTTGAGATATCTTAATTTCATTTTCAGAAATATCTCAAATTGATTTACAGATATCTTTAAATATGTTTTGTTGGCATGGTATGCCACATTGTCATTTAGCGATATCTCTAAATAACTTCCTGTTTATTTAGAGATATCGCTAAATCATGTTAAGATATCTCTAAATGACTTCTTGTGAAAATGCTTTGAATGGACTTCATTTCCATTTAGGTATACTGTATCTCTAAATGAACAAGAAGTTAGATAGAGATATCTCTAAATGAGTTTGGTGTACTATGCTAGCAAAACATTATTTAAAGATATATGTAAATCATTTAGAGATAACTCTAAATGAACAGGAAGTTGTTTAGAGCTACATGTATGTCTAAATGATTTAGAGATACAGTGCTCCCCCTTTATAAGGAGACCCGTTATACTGGTTATAAGGCGGTTTGGTCATGGCTCCCATTTGCCCCATAATGCCATTACACTAACACTAGTATTCTCATTACAAGGCGAAACACAAATAACACAGTCTCTTAACTATGACTCCCAACTACAGCGTTATAAATGGGGAGCACTGTATCTGTAAATGAACCGGAAGTTGGAAATTATTTAAAGATATCTCAAAACCATTTTGAGATATCTTAAAATGATATAAAGATATATGAAAATTCATTTTAGATATCTCATTAAAAGATATCTCTAAATGTATTTTAGATATCTTAAAATGATTTAGAGATATATTTAAATATTTTAAATGATTTAGAGATATCTATAAATGAATTTGAGATATCTCTAAATTGTAGTTTGGCTTGCCATACAATCTGAAACAATCCTGTAAATAATGTTAATAAACAGTTTCATCCCAATTTAATAAGCCATTTTCCAGATATATGCATGAAAAATAAACATCAGGAGGAGAAAAAGAATACAAGTCAAAAGTGTAGGTTTTGACAGATTTTTACAGAAATTTAATCTGTATCTATTTTATTTACATATTTTTGTTAAAGGCTTTGTGTTTATTATTATTATTATTATTATTATTATTATTATTATTATTATTTTAAAGTCAAAGCACACAATTGCCCTGAACATTGTGGAAATGTAAAGCTCAAACCTTAGCACTGAATGAGTTACAGGGAACAGATTACATAAATGAGTAATATTTTTAGACAAAGCACTGGTTGCTTTCCTGGATAAACAGCTCACTGCAAAAAAAAAAAAAAAAAAAAAACATTAGCAAAGGCAGCAGGGCCAGTACCTTTGGCACTGCAGTAACGAGTAATATTTACCTATCCTCGGGTTACACGAAAACTATGACCTCAGAGCACATGTTATTAGATTATGCAAGTAACTCAGTGGAAACATGCTGGCATTATGCATTTCAGAATGCTTAACCACTCGTCTGTAACATGTGATTAATTCTTATTTCTAAATTAAAATTGTGGATTTAATTACTGGTAAATGATTGATGAGACATGCCATGTTGCGTAAACGGCTGTTGCAATAGCTTCCAGTCTGCTGTAATTAAACATACCTACTTCAGCACCAGTGGTTCTGTGAAGTCAATACTAAGACACAGAGGAAAGATACAAAACAGGCCTTGCTAAGATACAGAAATATTTTTTTACCTCAGCACAAACTGCTGGGGGGGTGGATGGGGAGGGGGGTTGTATTTCTTAATATTTGACCGTTTGAAAGACAGTTGTGTGTTTCATTTTTATTAACCAATAACCCTGAAAGAAAATATAGTAACACCTACGGGTACAGTGCACTTATTAGGTATAAATTAAAAATAATTGTTTGGGCTTTTTTGTATTTAGGAAATCTGTCAATTCCATGGACTGATGTTGAGGGCATTACAGTTTTACTAAACTGAAAATAACCATTTTAAACAATGGGAGCTGGAAATATTATCAATATCAGCATTACATGCTACATATATATTACATATGTATTTTATACTACAGTACAACATATAATGTGACTTAAGGTTTTCTTCATGAGTCAAAATTGTGTATTGTATATCCAAATCCAACAAAAGAACATTATTTCTAATGTGGTAGACTCATGTACAGAAAGAGTAAAGAAAGTCTTTGCAGCAAAAGAAAAACCAAAAATAGGCTTCCACAGAGAAGGTCCAATGAGAGGGTTTTGTTCGTAATAAGGTGATTTCAGTAACAAACTAAAAAGAGACCAAGTATGTTTAAAGATGTCAGTCATGATATATTTGGTAAACCTAGTCTTAACATTATACATGTTTAATCATATATGATTTTTAATTTGAAAATATATTATTACTATATTTTCAATCTGACAATATATTCCAGTATAAAGGCATCCTTTCTGCACACTGATTAGCTATGAAACCCTTAATCTGTGGTTAATGCCCATAGAATAAACCAAACAAAAAGTAGCACCTATCTGAAATAATAATGTAAATCATTTTCCCAAAAATATATACCTCGTCTAACTCACCCCTCAAGTTTTACTGTTCCTCTCTGCTTCTCTTTATTTCTGTATTTTTTCATTCTTCATCTTTGGGCCTATCTAGTCCTAGAATATCCATCTATAGCATCACAGTAGTGAAAATATATTACAGTAAAAGCAAGCAAAGCAAACTATTTTTGTTTTCTTTACTGTCCTCAATTCAGATAAAATGTTTTTAAACAATGTTAACCCTTTCTATTTGAAAATTTAAAAAGTGCTCAAAGAAGTGCAACCAGAATTATCCCGGGTTTAAAAGGCATGTCGTATGCAGACAGGCTAAAAGAATTGAATCTATTCAGTCTTGAACAAAGAAGACTACGGGGTGATCTGATTCAAGCATTCAAAATCCTAAAAGGTATAGACAATGTCGACCCAGGGGATTTTTTTGACCTGAAAAAAGAAACATGGACCAGGGGTCACAAATGGAGATTATATAAACTGGCATTCAGAACAGAAAACAGGAGGCACTTTTTTACATAGAGAATTGTGAGGGTCTGGAACCATCTCCCCAGTAATGTTGTTGAAGCTGACACCCTGGGATCCTTCAAGAAGCTGCTTGATGAGATTCTGGGATCAATAAGCTACTAACAACCAAACGAGCAAGATGGGCTGAATGGCTTCCTCTCGTTTGTAAACTTTCTTATGTTCTTATGTTCTTATGACTCTTCTCTGATCCATTGCTATTCCTGCTGTCTTTATGAGCTGTTCCCACAGCAAAATCTGTTATTTGTTGTTTGGCAAGATTTCATTCATTAAAATAAATTAAAACAACCAATCTCCCACATGTAAACTATTAAAAGAGATTGTAAAAACAAAATATAGATAATAATGTTTGTCTTTTCAAAAAAAACACAAGCAGTCGTTGCAGTCAGATGCATACTGTATACTAGTGCAAATCTTCTGCTCTGTAGTCTCTATGTTTCCCAACTGATTTAGCATTTCCCTTAGCAACTTCCATGGGTGCTCTTATCATTCAGTTTAGAGGTCTTGTCAATGGAACTCATTTTAATCATATTTACTGTTTTGAGGGGCTAGAAGCTCAACAGCTATGGACAAAAGTTTTGCGTCACCTAGAATGAACATAATTTAGATATTTTATTTAACATCATGTAATCAAATAAATTACAACATTATATTGCAAAAGTCTGCTGGAAGCCACAATAGTAAAACATTTTTCAATTTGTTGTTCGTTTTTTGTTACGTATATGGAAAACTAAGAAACGGTATGTAATTCCATATGTTGATGTAACATTATTCAGCAAGTTTCATTCAACTTTATGAAGCAAAATGAGATGATTCTATGAGGTGATGCAAAACATTTGGCCATTGCTGTATTTGCTTGATTTATTCGTCTGTGTGATATGTATCCTTTTTTATTTGTGAAGATGCCACTGATCCATTGTTAAATGTGTTCATTTTGAAGTAGTGTATTTACTTATCTATAACAAAAACATTGTCAGTGTGAAAAAACAAGTTAGAAAAACCCAACAGCCATTTAAAGTGGTGATATCAAACACAAAAGCCCAAGTTAGGAAAAGCAACTAGGGCAAGCATCAAGCATCAAGCAAATAAGCACTATTGGAAAGGGGCCCAAGATTCACACAATTGTTGCTTCTAACTTGGCTTCTTTTTTTGATCGCTCCACTTTACATTGAAATCCTCTTTGTACAACTTGATGGTGTTATCAACAATATTTTTCTCGGGGCCAAATGAGAGTATACTGATTCATTTGGGGCCATGACTAATTAAAACAAATATATTACCACTAAGATATACACTGTATAGGCCTATTCTCAAAACAGCATGGCTAAATATTTAAAAGTTAATATTCAAAATAAGTAGGCAACTATTACTATTACTTATTCATTTATTTTTGATTAAAAGAGCCACCTTCACAATATTAGGACTCTGTCATCCACCTAATATAGCCTGCCTCATATAACAAATGTGTCAGTTTCATTTATTTTTTTAACCAACGGTACAGGGTGGTCCGTCAGCTCTGTCGACTCACTCATATGTGTTCGTGGGTTTCTTTGCTCTCCCAATGAGATATTCGGATACAAATAAGCCCTGTATAAAGCTAATTTGATATGTACACATTTTTTCAGTACCAAACAATAATAATGAGGAAGTGTCTTCAAACTGAATTAGATAACTTCTCCGAGCACTTTATGTCGGCTTTTTTCTTTGCTGGTCATAGCTGGGGATTTTTTTTACTTTGGTCAAGGTATATGATTATAATAAGGACAATTAAATGGTATTCCTTTCTGAATGTACATTACATCTTTTCATCTGCAATCGACAACACGATGGGAGGAAAAAACAGCTAGCTTATTTACTTATTATTATATATCTTTGTTAATACCATGTAAGCGGAGCGTTCCTATTTTGTCTGGAGCGGGGGAGCGGAGCGGGAATCACAAGGAGTGGAGTGGAATGAAATAATGAGCGCTGAGCGGAATTGTCATCGCTTTGCTCTGCTCACATTCTCTGAACACAACACAGATGCTCGCCGTTAAAATATATTGTCTTTAACACAGGATTTGCACATCACAGGAGAGTAGAAGTCAGTAAACTGTATCCCTTATATGAGAAGTGGGTAAATGATATATTGCCCAAATTCAAAGTGTGTAAACACTGTTTACCTGCGTATACCCTCGACTACACCACTGAGTAAAACTCCAAAGAAAAGTTTGAAGTACCTGGTATTGCCAGGCAGTCTCCCATCCAAGTGCCAACCAGGCCTGAAAATAATTATTTTATTTCTTAGCAGACACCCTTATTCAGGCCAACGTACAATTGTGTCATTAATTTTTACATACAATTACATATTTATTTAATTGTTTTTTTTTACTAGACAACCCTCCAGTCAGGAGCACAGTGCCCTAACCACTACTCCCACTACTTTTTTTTTTTCATGAAACTTGTACTTTTTATATAGGTATGCAAATGTTAATTGCTCTGGATAAAAGCATCAGCCAAATCAATTAATATGACATATTTTTCTGGCTTGCTATTTATTAATTTATTTATACATTTATAATATAAATATGTATTAATTTCTACATTTATTTATTTAAAAAAAAAAATTCTAAATATATTTATTCCTCTATGCATTTATTTAAATCATTTATTTATTTCTACCTAATGAATTATTCCTTTATTTATTATTAATTAAAACGAGGAACTACAAATCATCAGAGATCAGAGATTTAGACAAGGAAGCTACATACCACTTGTGTACAATTACATTCTATCTACCAAACAAACAGGAAACTGGGTATTTTCAAACAGGAAATAGAACATTTCTAGAATTGAGCAGAACCTTCAGGTTTTCAGCAAAAGCTGGTCAGGCATGGATGTAAGCTTAAAAAATTAACGCATTTCAACAACAGCCCAGTGGCACAGCGAGCTAAGGCTGTGTGCTCTTCAAGGAAGTCATGTTGCAAGTCAAACAACAGTAATTCTTTATTTATTTATTTATTTATTTATTTATTTTGTGTGATATGTGCTGTTTTAAAACTTACATAGTTTAATATAAATGGTGTAGATATCAAACTGCTTGCATTCCCTGGTTTATTTTGACGTTGACCAACATGTGAAGTCACATGATGGTCGATGTCCAGATATTTAACTTTTCTGTTTGAAAAGTCGCTACACACTATTAAAAAGTAAGAAATGGAAGAGGAAGAAGGAGAATAACAATTTTAACTTAGTTTAATGACTAATATCTCATTGTGTATAAGAGGTATTTACGGTTTTTTTTTCACATTTGATGTAAGAAAGTTTCAAACTTTTGGTACTGGTACAGATGATAATTCTAAGTGATTTAGTTTTGCCTCTGCAACATGGTGAAATCAGCAAAATTCTTAGAGCTGTATGGAGAGTCTCGGCAGGTTCCGACAAGTTTTTCTAACTTGTACGAGGAACTACCGTTCCTCTCATTTTCCATGGCATATTTCGTGATTTGAATAAACAACAATGTATTGTAGTCATACAGTATCTAGAAATACTGTACAGAGCAATACAGTTTTTGATATATGTGCATTGCCATACATGATGTATTTATGGATAAATAAAACCTTATTAAATCTAACTTACCAGCCACTTTCAATAAAACTGAAGGACAGAGGCACCTTGAAAAACTGCTGGTTTTAAACAGCCAAATACCTTCAGTCCCTTTGGTGGCAGGTTAATTCAGGATGCACTGTATGTCTTTACCGTCTTTAGAGTTCCACAAAGATGGGGCTTAAATCCTAAAAAATGGCCTTCCAGAGTAACACATTTACATAATTGGAAGACAAGGAACTATGCATGAGGTGACCTCAGCTAATGCATAGGGATGTAGGAAGTTCAGAGAGAGGTAGCCCTGACTCTGATTCCAAAGGGTTTTGGAGGTCATTAGGAGAGTAGCAGGTGATGCTGAGCCAAAATTATGGTTATGTGCATCACTTACTTCTTTGAGGCTAATCAGCATGCTGCAGATGTGCGCTGGTCAATGAAATTGATCCAGAGAGTACATGGAACAGGAAGAGCCAAATCTTACATTCAGCCCTTTTTTCTGTGAAAGTAGATACAATTGCAAGCACAACAACAACGTATGTTTTAGATACGTGGCCGATACAGTGTTATAAATGGCACTTGATATGAAGTGCATTGTAATTTGAAAGTATGGTATCAGCACAACAGAAATACAGACACTGACCTGTTATCAGAAGACTGAATCCCAGGTGTGCCTACTAAGCAGGAATCCAACATCCTCACCCCCAGAATAAAACAAAACTGCGTGGATCCTAAGTTAAATGTCATGAAGAGGAAAGAGTATAGTTAGGTATTTGCAGCCTGTGATTTAAGATATTCAATCACTGAAATGTTTCACATTTTCTGTTAATTAACTTGACACACGTGTTTATTGGAAATGCCACTAGCAGAAACAAGAAATGTATCAATCAAGCCTGTAAAATTTGCTGAAGTCACAAAGCTTGTTTATCAATGTAACTTGTTAATAAATGTTAAGTGTTATTCAGCTGTCACAAAAATGTACAGCAGGATTCAAATACCAAATGGCCTACCAAGAGAAAGCCCTTGGTGTTGGAAGCAACCAGACAGTGAGAGAAAGCAATTAAAACGTGTAGTACAAGGTGGTTATGATGAGGTTTATTAAGTTCTGGTGAGACTGTGCTTTCCATTCGTAAATGTAGTTTTTCTAATCATACATAAAGAAAAGACTATGTTAAGTACTGATACCTATTCAGTCTATCTTTTTTTAAAAAACTGGTTTTAACTTCTATGGAGATATCACAGCCTCTCTTTGTATGAACCTCTTTAATTCCATCCAGTAATGCATTTATTGTATTTCACTTAGGGGAATAATAATGACATTAATACAGGTTGTTGATATATAAGCACTGTGTGTGTGTGTATATATATATATATATATATATATATATATATATATATATATATATATATAGTAGTAGTAGTCGCAGTAGCACAGTGTCTGTATTTGGTGTGCAGAAATCCAAATAAAGTGCTTGGAGGCCAAAGTTGATCTTCCAAAACAAACCATGTGCTTTATTATTTACAGCAAAAAACAAAACCAAACAACACCCTGAAGGGTATCAAAAGAAAAACCTAACTCCAGTCCTAACTAAACACAGTTTTCCCTGACTGCAGTTGGAACTGCTAAGCCGTTTATCCAACAAAACAAAAATAAACAGAAAACACAAACTGATCGATACTGCTTGCAGTTTCCAAGTGTCAAATGTTGTTCTGACTTACACACGTTATCTGCTGGCTTGTACTCAAACAGTGTTACTTTTCTAAACAAATAATTCTCTTTTTCCACAATCATTAAGTGTTCTCCTTTCACCCAATTTCCACACAGGTCTGCAAACCATCTACTTGCCAACAACGAGCACAAAGAACCCCTTTAAATATGTTCCTTGATTAACTTCAGCTGCTCCTACAATGAGCTCATTAACCCTGTGAGAGACAAGTTCACGTGCCTCCCGACCCCTAGTGGACATTTCGAAGATTACCATTTCTTTGACTGAATTATTTTAACAGTTTTTTAGGAACATTGCCCCCTTCGTTCTTAAACTGACATACATGTTTTCTAACACATTTATACGCAACTTATTACTATATACTCGAAAACAAATAATAATTGGAAAAATATTTTGTTGCAAAAGTGTTTGCTTTTGTGGATGAGGAAAAAAAGTTGCAAGAAATAGTCTACGATTATGTCAGAATTTTTTTTGCAAAACTCCAAAAATGTTAATTCAAAAGTATTCATAACTTGACAAGGAAAATGAAATTAATAGCTAGTTGAGGCACCTTCAGCAATCATAACCTCTTTTAAACAATTAGGATATTTGTCAATGAGCTTTTGGCATGATTCTTTAAAATTGTTCCAGTTCATTCAAATTCCAAGGACTTCTCTTGTGCACAACCTTCTTCAGCTCATACCAAAGATTCTCAATCGTGTTTAGATCTTGACTTTGACTAGGCCATTCCAGAACCTTGATTTCATTCTTCTTTAACCATTCTGAAGTAGATTTTGATGTGTGCTTTGGATCGTTGTTTTGTTGGAACATCCAGTTGCACTTCAAACCAAGTTTTGTAGCGGAGGGTTTCAGATGATTGGCCAATATCTTTGATATCACCAGACTTTCTCCAAATGTAACGACTATCAGCGTGATCAAATAGCTCGATTTTTGTTTCTTCACTCCACAAAACCTTTGACCAGAACTCATCCATCATTCAAATGCCGTTTTGCAAACCTTAAGTGATTATCCTTGTGACGTTTTCCTAAGAGTGGCTTTTTCCTTGGCCTGCAACCATTGAGACCTGAAATGGAAACCCCAGTCCCACTTGCAGCCAATTCACTTTGGCAGTCAATCTGGGATTGTTATTAACCTTCCTCACAATTCTTCTACTTGTTCTTGGTGAAAGAACCTTCTTTCTTCCAGGCCGAGGGAGCGTTGTTACAGTACCATGAGCCTTGTACATCTTGATAATAGAAACAATAGTCGAAATTGGGATACTCAAATGCTTGGAAATCTTTTTGTATCCTTCTCCAGCTTTATGACAATACAGACGTGCTCAAATTTGTTGGTACCCTTACAGCTCATTGAAATAAAGCTTCATTCCTCCTGAAAAGTGATGAAATTAAAAGCTATTTTATCATGTATACTTGCATGCCTTTGGTATGTCATAGAATAAAGCAAAGAAGCTGTGAAAAGAGATGAATTATTGCTTATTCTACAAAGATATTCTAAAATGGCCATCGACACATTTGTTGGTACCCCTTAGAAAAGATAATAAATAATTGGATTATAGTGATATTTCAAACTAATTAGTTTCTTTAATTAGTATCACACATGTCTCCAATCTTGTAATCAGTCATTCAGCCTATTTAAATGGAGAAAAGTAGTCACTGTGCTGTTTGGTATCATTGTGTGCACCACACTGAACATGGACCCTCCGAAAGCAAAGGAGAGAGTTGTCTGAGGAGATCAGAAAGAAAATAATAGACAAGCATGGTAAAGGTAAAGGCTACAAGACCATCTCCAAGCAGCTTGATGTTCCTGTGACAACAGTTGCAAATATTATTAAGAAGTTTAAGGTCCATGGAACTGTAGCCAACTGTCGCAGGTCATGGGTCCTCCAACAGGATAATGACCCAAAACACACAGCTAAAAGCACCCAAGAATGGATAAGAACAAAACATTGGACTATTCTGAAGTGGCCTTCTATGAGTCCTGATCTGAATCCTATCGAACATCTATGGAAAGAGCTGAAACTTGCAGTCTGGAGAAGGCACCCATCAAACCTGAGACAGCTGGAGCAGTTTGCTCAGGAAGAGTGGGCCAAACTACCTGTTAACAGGTGCAGAAGTCTCATTGAGAGCTACAGAAAACGTTTGATTGCAGTGATTGCCTCTAAAGGTTGTTCAACAAAATATTAGGTTAGCGGTCCCATCATTTTTGTCCATGCCATTTTCATTTGTTTTATTATTTACAATATTATGTTGAATAAAAAATCAAAAGCAAAGTCTGATTTCTATTAAATATGGAATAAACAATGGTGGATGCCAATTACTTTTGTCAGTTTCAAGTTATTTCAGAGATAATTGTGCATTCTTTGTTTTTTGTGGAGGGGTACCAACAAATCCATTTCTTGTCATTTTTTTCCTAAAATTCTTTGTTTTCGAGAAATATCTAGAAATTATTAATTTCCAATGGGGTATGTACTTTGGACTAGAACCGTATGTATGTGTGTGTATATACTGTATATATATATATAAAGGGCTGTTCCAATTAACAGATTAATCAGACCGATTAATCAACTAAAGATTTGATTTAATCGTGCATTCTGGGTAGACAGAGAAATGCGTGCTGCTGTTTAGGGAAGTGCTGATTTGAAGCGCACGCTCTCTGTCCCCGGAAGTGGTAGGACACTGTGGTTTTAAGCTTGTATAAAAAGGGGTTAAAGTTGTGTAAAAATCATAATTGTTGTCGCTATGGTTGCTGATCGTGTTCTACGGATGTGCTTCTGTATTTGGAACTGGAATGTTGATCTACGTTGATTTAAATGATTGCTAAACGTGTGTCTGCAAAGTTACTCGTGTGCATTGTATTCAGAGCTGTTGAGCACTGTGGTAAAATCCAGCGTGGTGCATTTATCCTGACCAACACAATAAACTGTTGATTTAGTTATAAACCTAGGGAGTGTTTTTTGTTGCCGTGTTTGTGCATTGCTAAGAATTTTGCTGTTATGGGGTTACCCCAGAGTGGTAAACAGTACGCGTAACTGTGCTGCTCTGGCCCTTGGGCCTTGTGTGACTAAGTTATCGGGTCCCTAAATCTTTTTTTTTATTAGGGTGATAGGATGGAAAGATAACATTTGTTACATTTACTAAAATAATCATAACAATGGTTTTAGAAAGATTTTGTTTCAGGGATGGATGGAGATTTTTTTGATGACGGTTAATAACACTGCCGTAGCAAGGGGGTGGTGCTGGCTGGTGGTGAATCGCCTGGATTACGTTTTGGGGGGGGGGGGGGGGGTTGTGCTGGTAATGGATCGAGATTTTTCTACATGGCTGATATTATTTATTGTCGCACATAGCTGAATAAGTCATTACGGTGGGGGTTCAAACCCCTAAAACCACCCCATTCGCTACGTCACTGGGATAGCCGCTATACGATCGTACCTTTATTAAAAATGTGCATGGATTAATCTACCGATCAATCAACTAATGCCAACTAATAAATAGACTGATCGAAATTTGTAATCGAGTGACAGACCTAATATATATATATATATATATATATATATATACACACACACACAACTACATACATAATCCTTTCTAATAACTTTGAAAACCAAAATAACGTGCAGATAAGTTTATAGAAAATATAGTCAGAATATATGTCACAAAGCAAATGTACTATTTTTGTGATTCGAAGTCCTTAGCACTTTTGATGTAATTATTGAGATCCATTTAATTATTGAAGCATTACAGTATTATGACTAGATATTTGACAACATTTTTGCTGTTACCATTAAAACCTCAATAAAGAATAAATATACAAATTCAATCAATAAATTCATCATTGTTTTGTTCTTCTTTTTTTACATTACTAAAATAACCTGTTTGGTTCTATATTCAGAATGTGTTTGCACAGTTGTATTATGAAACACAGACCTTACACACAAATAAAGGGAATATGATTTTTAATCCATATGTCTAAGCAAATATGCTTGAATAATTTCTCAGACGAGGCTTGCCCACGAATGTGCAAAAAATTGGCATAGGAGATTGCCACCACTAAAACCGTCTTCCCAAAACTCCAGTGGCTCAAGATAATTTCTCCCTTAAACAGTGGCTGGCCTTGTTGGGGGATTTACAGTTCATTCATTAAACACATCAAGTTAATGAGCTGCTCCGCAGTTACGCACTTCAGTGACTATCTGATTAATCCTCAGCGACATGTAAAATCTCAAATGAGACTCTGTTTCACTTAACGTTTTCATGAATAGTTTTGGTAACTCAGAAGGCAAGCACTGCTTGGGTCAGGATCAAATTCTACCTGTGAACAACTCACACAAAAGCCATCGAGGAGACCCAAAATGTGAATGGTGTAAATGAGCCACTTAGATTATACTACAGTTCTATAGTTCATGTAAGATGTAAATGGAGATCCCTTCTGCTTTATGGGCATTCAAGAAGCATGTCAATAGAAAGCAGGGGAATCTGCCCTTCGTTTTCTTGTCATCATTTCAATGTAATTCTGTTGAACGTGGAAATCTAGAAGCACAAGAAAGTACAAGTGCAATAAACAACCAATTTCCTAATTGAATAGAGGACAGGAAATAATGAGCAGTAACTGATGCAGTGAGAACATTTTACTTTTCAAAAGCAAGAAGGAAACAAAATGTGTAAACTTGTGGTTGAGTGGCTGGGTGTCTATGGTGATCAGGAAGCAGAAAGAAGACTCAGTACTACTACATATATTGTGTTGCCCTTGCTATTGAACCCCTCAATCACTTAGTATCCTCACTCCTGTATCCTTTGAGTTTTCAGTCATGTCCCATCCTCAGCAACCAGAAATTCTCATACAGCAGTTCTCTATTGTGTTACATTGCGAATGGATAACAGATCTCAGAAACTTACCAGTAATTGAAAATGAGAGCCCACAAGAGTGGTAAATTGGTGCTTTGCAGGACTCACACTTCCCAATGTGTCAGAAACCAATACCCCAGCAAGGTGTTAGGGACACAACGCAGTTAGAGGTGTTATAATAGGAAGAGGTCCATTCAGCTTAGTGGATATTTAAGCAATAAGAGACGAGAGGGCATGGGTTGTGCTGGATATTGTCACTTATTGGTGTGTTGTTAGTCACAAGACGCAGTGACAATAACCAAGAAGTGACAATATCCAGCACAACCCATACCTTCAAGTGCCTTATTGCTTTTATAAAACAGATTTATAAACGGGTTTTTAAAAAAAAGGAAAAATCTATATAGTTTCTAAAGATTTATTAACATTTTGAGGTATAACCTTCCACAACAGAAAATAGTCCCTATGAACTAAAAATAATATCCAGGTAAAACATTTTAATTTTTTTAAATAAAGACTTTAAATAACCATAAAAACCTTGCTAGATGTATTTAAGCTCATTTTCCTGACTTTAAATAACTATACAAAAAAACCTTGCTTAGTTGTGTATCTGTGAGGTGCCTGCCTTCCTGCATATCCTACGCAACAACTGACACTGTTGCTAGGTCATTCACTTCCATTGGCTCTAGTGTATACCAAACAGCGCAAGAATTTTAGATGCTTTGTTGGGATGAAGATTATTAATTATTAAGTAATTAATTTAAAGTCAAATTATTATAATTTTTTAGAAAAAAAAAAAAAAAAAATTATTTCTTAGCAGACGCCCTTATCCAGGGCGACTTACAAGATATCACATTATTTTTACATACAATTACCCATTTATACAGTTGGGTTTTTACTGGAGCAATCTAGGTAAAGTACCTTGCTCAAGGGTACAGCAGCAGTGTCCCCACCGGGGATTGAACCCATGACCCTCTGGTCAAGAGTCCAGAGCCCTAACCACTACTCCACACTGCTGCCACACTGCAGAAAGACAGTCATTTAAGCATTTAACAGACCTTGGCAAAGTGGTTAGCAGTGTGCAGATGCAGGTGATCAATAAACAGACAGACAATTATAATCCAGGTGCAATGTTGTTTAATGTTTTTTTTTTTAAATCCAATGGCCTGATGGCAAAACAACAGTAAATAATAACAATGGTAATGAAGCAATACAGTGGCGTGTATTGCTTATCTGTAATCCGCGTAACACATACACAAACACAAACACCAGTCCACAGTGCGTGCTCTAGTGCCTGTGGTGAATACCGTTCTTTAGTGTTAAACAAAAGTGCAGTGTTTTTGATCCAGGTTTAACACTGGCCTTTGGCGACAGCTCCGGATCGTGTTGGCTGTCCAAATAATTACAAACAGTGTTATTAACGACAAACAAAAACAAACAAAACACTCACGATTCACAATACAGGTTCTCCTTCTGGTCCTTTAATATAACCATTCACAAAGGAACAGATCACATCACTACGTCCCCTTTTTATAACACCACCCATGACCCCTTGGTCAACGAGCACATTCGCTCCTGCAATCCGCGGATACCACTCCGTTTCCCGTCCGGGTCATTGGTTTCGTGTACTGTAGCTCTGCCCCCTTTCTAGATGGCCAACTTCCACCTAACCCTGGGAATAAACTGTCATGCCATTTAGTCCAGGGTATTCTGTTCCCTTTATGCAGCTGCCTCGCAGGTCGGGAGGGAGATCTAACACCAAGAGTCATTTGGTCTCTGTAACGCAGACCAGTTAGTTTGTTTTGTGGTATTAATTTCATTTCGAGTATTTTTTGTACCGGAGAAGAGAGAGTGAAGAAAAGAGAGAGTGAAGAAAGGAGAGAGTCAGATGGTTAAGACATCACGTGTAGTAATGTAAATACTGTCAAAATATTAAATTAACCACAGTTAAAAATGAATGAAGACAGTTTCACAAAACAATGGCTGATACAAACTAAAAGGAGGAAAATAAAACTGAATATCTGACAACTGGATTCGACCTAAGTTGAAAATGACTGGAACGTACTACAAATACAATACCAAACCAGTGTGTTGTTTAAAATAACAAACTGAATCGTAGTGCAAATTACAGTCAGCATTCACATATCCGACCCTATAAAATGTTGACTTCAGTGACGGTTAAACGAGTGTGACGCATATCTGATTATTTCAACTGATTTGACGAGTATATAGGTGAACACGTTGTAACCTGCCCCCTACCACCCAAACAACCCCCTGCCCTGCACACACACACACACACACACACACACACACTTTGTACATAAAGAAAACATAGGACTTGGGTTTGAGGAACTGTACAGGGAGATGTTGATTCTTTCATTGAAATTTGTTTGCGCATAAGTTGGGGGAATAACACAGCCATAAAAGACAAAAACTTGTCAGTTTTTCAAGGAACACAAAAAAGATACAATGTCAAAAATACATAGCAGACAGGACTTTGTTTTAAAATAAGTAGGCTTCCATTTAGATGTACTGTAGTTGGTTTTGTTGGTACAGTACTATATTTTCAACAGAAGTAGTATTTTAATTCAGAACGATATGATTCTGAAAATGTCATTTGACAAAAGAGACGACACGTGGACTGTAATACAGTATATACTTTTAAATCCGGTATGTATTTTGGCAGTATGTAAAATTCCCAGGTAACGACCCAACAAAAGTAAAATGCAATTTAGCAAAAGATTTGAAAAAAATACCAGTTTCCAGAATTAAATTGCAGAATATAGTGCTCACAGTTCACTTGCAAATGAAAATGCACAAAAGCAACTCAAGATTTTTTTTTTTTAAATGCATCACTGTTGAATGATTAACTTTTACATTACCGTGCCTTGTCTCGTTCGCTTTGTTTTTGTAGAAAGCGCTGTGTGTCTGCAGTGTACAATAAAGACAAACTGATTTGCCATAGCAGAAACAAAAAAAAAAATGCAGGCTGTGACGGATAAACAAGTACATTGTAACATTGAAGAGATGGGCTTTGTATGGTGACGGAGTCAGAAATCATGTGTGATGGGTAAGTGCATTAATTTCTTATATATATATATATATATATATATATATATATATATATATATATATATATATATATATTGGGGACTGATTTTATTCTTAATACAGGGATGGTAAAACGCGACTGATGTGTATCTGGGTAACGGATATCTGAGTCCTGACTGTAATATAAACTGGAAGATATGAAAAGACACCTTGATGACTTCAGTATCTTCCATGACAGCAGGTATTTTGACAGGTGTTTTCTTTGATTTTGGTGGCGCAGTGATACGTGGTTAGCAAAGATGCAGTGATTTGCCTTTGTTCCTAAGTAGTTCCTAATCGTGACATTGTGCTGGATATTGTAATGGCTTGGAACACTGATGGACTAATCAGAATGCAGCATTCTAACAATCCATTTTATAATAAAGATTCAATTACATTGTTGAAGAGCAGGGATGATAACTTGATTCTAAATGGACATCAGATGTTGTATTTCAGTGGATCATTCCTATGTATATTTCTTCAAATGTATTTATTTCATTTGTCAATTGAGGGGAGAAAAAAGGATTATTGCTTTTTTTCAGATGAGTCCTGAAGAAGTTCAACAAAATATACACTGTATCTATAATGTGGCACAGATGATCTTTTCTATGATTTGTATGTTTTGGCCTCGATTAAGAATAAATATGCCATTACCATGAAATAAAAGGTTTTTCAAAACTGAGGCCTGTTGTTTAACACATTGGTTTGACTGTAAGACATTTGACTGTGATATGTTTGGCATGGCTGCTGTAACCATTGGTTTCTCCATACCCTGAGGGTCAAATTAAACTTAAGCTCATCACAGGAGCAAAGTGCCTACAAAAATAATTTGAAACCCTGGCAATTACTGTAAATGTAATTAAAAGGGACAAGCATGTCAGGACTTTAAAAGAAAAAGCTATGAAACCTTCCTTGAGCATTAAGGAGGGCTGATAGGATATGCAGGCTTTTAGGTCACCAGTGTTGTTATATGTTTTTCACAGTTCTACGAGGATAGAAAAATGGCATTAAATCTGTAGCTAAACCGGGATAGCTGGCTGTATGTTTTTTTTTTCTTGTCACTTTAACTGGACAGTCAGCTTGTCCATGTATCACCCTACCTGCCATAGCACAGTGTTTTATTATAGAATCTTGACTGTGTATTTGCATCTATAGCGACCCGGCCTGTGTGCTTGGCAGCACCGGGACCTCAGCGACCGGTCTCCCCCGCCTGAAGTAGTGTACTGCTTCCTATCGTCGATTTATATTGACAAAAGAATATTAGAATTGAGTGAGAAACTGTGTGCTAAACTCGTTCAAAGCACGAGTCACAGTGTCAGCACCAGTCACAGCAGTATCAGCACCAGTCTTACCAGTCAGCAGCAGTTACCAGTCCCAGCAGTGTAAGGCAACTTAAGTTGCAGTGAACCAAATGCAAGTCAATAAAGGTATGAACCCATCTACTTATTAATATTGATTGTTATATTCTTGTCCTTTTAAAATCACATATTTTTGACATTGTGAATATGGTCATTTTAGGTTGCTGTGGTTTTGCTGGGAGACAATTAGTTAATTAATTCCAGACTTAATTAATTCCAGACTTTGTTTTCACTGCCTTTTGTTAATAAAAGATGATGTTGCTGATAACAGGTCCCTCTTTAGTCTTTACATGTTTATTTGTACATTGTGTGTTTGCTTGTACATATGTGTGTTCATACAAACGTTTACAAGACAGTAGGCTTAAGTCTATGTTGGTTTGATGTCGTGCCAAGTGGAGTGGGCTACAGTGAGGGGGGGGGGGGGGGGGGGGGGGGGGGTGGCAGGGCAGAAAGGCCTGTGTGTAAATAGTGGGCAGGACAAAGTGTGGTGTATTGGATGATTTAAATGTGTTATTGTGGGGTGTATTTAATGGGATTATTTTGTGTCAATTATATTGTAAATAATGTTATATGATTTTAAAATATATATATATATATATTTGTTTGGGGTATTGGTATGATTTGAATGTATTTTGTGTTTATTTGAAAACAAATGTTTTTGTTCTTTATTGATGCCCCATCCCACTAAACTCATGTGGAAGGGGACCATCTCCGGATTGATTAATTTATTGCTAATCCGGAGATGGTCACATGTATAAAAACCTGCAGCTTTTGCTGGTCGTTTGGGTGTTTGAGAGGAGGAACGAGAGTAAAAGAGAACGAAAGTAAAAAGAAAACGAGATTCTAGGATCAGTGAAGGCGATTGCCCAGCCTGACCTCGGTATTGTTTTGTTTTTGTGTTCGTGATTTGTTTTAACCGGTTTATTTCACTCTGTGAGCAGCGTTTTTGTCTACACTTTTTTATTATTATTGTTTGAATAGAAAAAGCGCACCAGCGCTTTCAACCTGCAAGTACCTGCCTGTGTCTCTCTGTCAGCCTCCTGGTCTGGGGACGTCACCACTCAGCCGTCCTGTCACACATGGTCTTAAGGACACCCATCCTTTTGACTGACTCATTTTCTACACTGTAATAGCACTTCTTGCCTCTACTATTGGGTTCCCTGAGGGAGTAGATTTCTTCTTGATAAAAGCCTATTAGCTTATCACATCCGTTATTAAACTCTACAGCAGGAAACCGCAGCAAGTGTATTATGACATGTTCCTAAAGCATAGGAACATGTTACAAAAGCACATATACTATTTGTAAGACATTTAAATGAAAAGAATAACAAAGTAAATGCTAAATATAAGCATACAAAAATGGTAAACTATAATTAGGTTCAATAAGTACCTTCTGGGCCGTTTAAAAAGCACTCCTTCTCATGTGTTTCTATTTGACTCTACGTGACCCGACTTTCTTAACTGTGGGAACTCTGACATGTTTGGTTTAGGTAGGTCCCAGGCATTCACTTCATACATCATCAACTTCTAGACAAACAGCCATTCCTTCAACCAAACAAGCATTTGTCACCTACTCAAGGAAAGAAGGTACAGCAAACTATATATATATATATATCTTGCCACAGTTTCAAAGTAAGAGCAAGACTACCTGGCACCAAAAAAGAGCTTTCTTTAACCTTGTTTGTGCTTCGTTCAAAACAGTACATGTGAAAACTTACATAAAGCATGGCAGGGCATGACAGGTAAGATTTATGGCATTGATTAATTAGCCCTTGAACATGATAAAGCGGCTGTGACTAAGGATTTGACCCTAGTTTCCTGGTTCTGAAATCAACATGCTGTCTGCCTTGCTGTGTCGTCCAAGTGTAAAAAAAAAGTAGTCGGTTATTGTATATGCAAATAACATCATGATTAGTGCACATAAAATATTTAAAAAGGACACCCTATAATTATTGGTGTAGGTAGAATATTAAGGGAAAGTAATGCTATGCTGGACTGTTCCGATGCCCTTTACAATAATTCTTTATTTAATTGCATTAGTTTGTACTTTTAGGTATTAATTTAAATTGGATTTCTGGACGCCTCGCTGTCTTCTAGTTGAAGGCCAATGTTGATACTGCTAAAGAAAGGGAATTAGTAGGAGCGTATCTCTTTATAATGGAAGACCTGGAAAATGGCCAAGTTATTTAACCACACTTCTTTTATTCATTAAAAGTAAATGGTTGCCATTTGTGCTCTGGCTCACAATAGAAATTAGATGTGAAGTAAACAATACAAAAAGGCTTTGGATATTGTTTTGTATTATCTGAAATAATATTGAAATAACAAGGTAACTATCAATGTTTCCTGCTCTTGTTAACTACTCGTAGAATAAGCATTACATACAAATGGCCTGTGTCATATAGTTACCATGTAATTACATCAGGTAACACAATGTTGTTCACCAGGCAATTTCCAGTGTTATTACAGTGTAACTGTGTGGCTATTCATGCCCTGTAATATAAAGTGCTACCAATTTTATCAGTGTACAAAAGGGAATAGGGGTTCCATGGAACATTTCAGTATCTGTATCCCAGATTGCAGCTGAAACTGCCGCTAGGGGGGTTGTGGGTATCCACGGACAGATGGAGAGCCACACAGGCAGCACAGGCTCCCAAGACTTATTTACAAGGATACTGCAATGGTAGCTCCTAGGGTGGGACAGACTTGTGGAACCATGTGACTTTACCAACAAAGGTATGGCGCACAGGTGGGATTACACAAACAAAAATGTAACAGAGAGAAATACAAAAATGCAAAACAAACCACCAAGTGCTGCTCCAACTAAAAATGGATGTCCTGCTGCAGGAACCTTCTGCTCTGACACACCCTCTGTATACTTCAGCAATATTTTAAAATCCCCTGAACTGTTCTCTATTCTTGAGAGTAATTACAACAACCCCGGTTGCACACGCGGTGGTCGCGTACTTCATGCACTAACCCAGGCAAAGGATTTCCGTTTCTCGGACTGTCAACCCTGGCTCACCAGTCCCAAGGGTGTGTCCGGGGCTCCCTTTTATAGCGAGATGCTTCACAGAGACACGCCCCACCAGCCAGTGATGGTTGTCCCTGTTACAGTGTCCAATAGAAAAGACAATTTGCTGCAAAGAATTGAGAGCAGAACAATACACAAGGCATTCTATTTATTCAAGAATATGTGAATGAAAATCTGTTGCAGGGTTAGGGTTTCACTTATGATAGACAAGACAGCAGACAAAAAGCAGGTTCAGACCTTACTGATGAGGAAGAATGCCAATAATGACAACATTACAGTTCATTGTGGACAACAGACTTGACTCAAGAAATTAAGAATAATCATTAAAGAATGGTTTCTTAGCCCTCCAAAACTATTTAAACAACTTACAGACTCATAACATTGAATGCATAGCTTTACATGGTGGAATTACAAACTAATGACAATGTTATGGAAAGCGTTTCAAATTTGTGTCACCTCTACTTCTCTGCAACTTCTCTTTGATGTCTGTTTGTTTTGTTGTAAACTAGATGTGTCTGTCAAAAGGCAACAGTGCATATCAGAGGCCACTTTAGAGGTATGAAGAAAAACAATGCAGAAACATCGCATACCTGTGTTTTAATAGCACAACTTCAGGAAGGGTCCCATTTCTATTTTGCTTGATGCCAAGTGCAGAACAGTGCTAAAACGTGACAAGAGTCTGCATTGAGCAAGAGACCGCTATTAGTTTGGCAGATAGGATCCTTGTAAGGTCCGGCTTCAGAGATATCATCACATAAGACAGTGAAGAGCACAAGATAGACTGATAAAACACGCTGGGTGGAAGAGGAAGTCATGGATTATGAGAAATCAATGTCAAATGTGTGGTTGCCTTGCAGATGCTGACCGCTACAGCAAAACAACTCATTGCCTTTCCCAGATTCCAGACTTATTATTATGTATTATGGATCATTGTGTGTATTTATCCCAGAGGCTGCTTTTATGTAGATCTTTAGTGCCATCTACTGTTTATTTCAGTGCAAAATTAATAACCTATTGCTTATTCTACATACAGACACCCATATGCTGTTCTTCAGACATTTGTCTCAGTGAGTGTTGCTCCTGTGGGACTGCCACATGACCTGCCTCAGAAGTCTCTGACACTTCCTCTTCCATTTCTGTGTTGGTTCTGCATATGTTAAAACTTCAGTTGCCAGAATAACGGGCAGATTAAAAAGTGAGATAATTTACAGGGGTAACCACATTTTTTATTCTGAATTAGCCTTGGTAGTAGCTATTAAAGTACTATTGAGAATATTGAGATATTTGGAAAAACACTGATACAGACCTCTGATGTAGAAATCCATACCAGTATTTTCGACTCTCCACACGTGGTATGATACCATGGTACAGCCAGGACCAGATATCAAATAGCCGTAATGTAAGTAGTGAATCAAAACCACCACTTAAGTGGATAACCGTAGAGACTGTGCTGCTCACCATGACCATCAATCCCAGCATGCACCAGCATATCATTCACATTTCCTGCCGTGTCGTGACCTTTAAAGACTGGTCAACCACAGCAGCGCCTGATCCCAGTCACCTTTCTTTCTGTATTGTTGGAAATTGGAGCCTGCCTGAATCCATTTCTTACCTGACCTCCATACACGTGACCTGTGTTTTTCATTTTGTCTTGAGCTCTGCGTGTGCACACCACGTTTTCTCTAAGGGAGCAGAAAGCAATACCAATCCATCAAATGCTGTGTGCACTGCCATGGAAGAAGACCTTAATTACAGGAAAACCTTTTCTTTTCAGACAGACAGGTATGTTTTTTTTATTAAAGAATATATGTATGAATGTTGAATTGATAACCTAGTAAACAAAAAGGGATGTATAAATAAATTTAAATAGGAAAAAACGTTTTAAAAAACTTATTTAAAGCATTTTGTAATATGTTATTTTTACATATCTATATCTTAAATACATCCTGAACATTAACCATCTGTTAATCAACAGCAAAAAGGTAAACATGCAAGTAGCACAGAATAATTATCTGCATTTATGATTCAGAGGCTTTTTCATTATAGTAAAGGAAAGATCATCACACTCTGAAATGTGTTTATATGAATGATTCCTGCATATAAGTCAGCATAAGAAAAGAAAAAACTGCACTTTAAGACAAATGTAAAACACCCCCTTCAAAACTTGAAACAATTTGGATTCTTCCCAAAATCTTGTACAAGAAAACTGCTGGATAATTGAGGGGTGGCTAAAGGTCTGATTCCTCACAAAGGCACCTTGGTATGGAACAAACAGAATTCCTCGAAAAATTATTTTTCTTTAGCTTGTTTAGCACACACAGTGTTGCTGTGGCAATCGTTTTATCGAACACCTTCTCCCTTACTGAGAAATCCTGTAAACAATACCAAACACTAAGGAGCAGAAAACAGAAGATACATTTAGTTGGCATGGAAATGCTAGTATGGTAGTATTGGAAAGTAAAGTCCTTAGTTTTGAAAAGCAAAAGATCACACTTCTCCT
Source organism: Acipenser ruthenus (assembly GCF_902713425.1). Lineage (NCBI taxonomy): Eukaryota > Metazoa > Chordata > Actinopteri > Acipenseriformes > Acipenseridae > Acipenser > Acipenser ruthenus. Next base: position 107,387,154 of record NC_081189.1, on the reverse strand, counting down.
GACTACTTCAATAAAAGGAACAGGACTGAGTAGATAACAGTCTATGCCCACTCAAATTCATTTTTCAGGTTTTTAGGGAATTTGAACTATATATCTGTCATTTAGCTACACGCCATGTCATGGCATTGAAGAGTATAACATCTTGCTGCAGGTTTTAACCTTTTCCCTCCATTTGTCTGTTTTGTTGTTCGGTACTTTGCTCTTGTTGCTAAATATTGCATCAATGAGCATGTTTTAACTATAACTCCCAATCAAAACCAAGAGAGATTCAATATACTGTTCAGGGGAAGGTTCGGTAACAGTACAAAGTAATTAATTTAACCTTTGTTTTACAATGTGTTCTCATCTAACAAGCAAGTATATTAGTTTGAACCGATGTCTGGTTTACATACTGTATTTTTCTATTAAACACAAACTGCCTTGTGGTAAAGTGCTGAGTGAATACAGGTGAGTGCAGTGCAGAGCGGATACAAAACAAACAGACAGACAATGATTTCCAGGTGCAAGGGTGTTTATTGATTTAATTAACAATGTCCAGAGCCTTATGGCAAACACCTGCAAATAATAATGTTGGAGTGATACAGCGGCGTGTATCACTCGGTATTTGTAATTCCCTGTGTTTGACCTGTAACCAAAAAGTCCAGTTTTACACACCAACACTAAACACAAAACATAAACACAGTTCTTAGTGATAGTGAATATGTGCAAGTGGTGTAATACAGTTCTCCGTGAAATGCAGGGGTGAAAGTGATGTCCGGGTTTATGCTGGCTTTCGCTACAGCTCCGGATTGTGCAACTGGTAGTCTATTAAAAACAGACGACAGTTAACAAAACACTAACAAACACAAGATACAGCACACAGGCTCCTTTTAGGTGTTCAACACTAACCATCTACCAAGGAAAAGATCACGTCAGTTATGACCCCTATTTATACCCTCGCTCATGACCCCTAGGTTAACGAGCGCATCCACTCCTCCAAGCCTCAGATGCCACACCGTTTACCGTCTGGGTCATTGAGTTTGGATACCGTAGCTGCGCCCCTTTCCTAAATGACCAACTTCCACCTACCCTACGGAATAAATTGTCATGCCATTTAGTTAAGGGTACTCTTTTCCCGTTACACAGTGCCCTCATGGGTTGAGAGGGAGATCTAACACCAAGCACCATTCGATCTCTGTCACATGCCTTTGACAAGAGAGGTCTGTAATGCTGCATGATCTGCAACTGCACTTTCAAATCCTTCTCTTCCTACGTATTTATTTGTTATTTAAATGCACACCTAACATTTACTGCAAATACTGTATAGGGAAGATTGCATCCATAAACACTTCCTGAATTAATCCCAGCTTGTTTACTTGCCAACAGCAAGCAGTACAGCCGCCAGAGAAGGAGATCAGTGGCACACACTGGCACTGAGTCAGGTAGAGTTTTAACAAGGAATTTGACTGCTGTTTGGTACAAGCACTCTATTACTCAAATGACATTCCTATCAATATTAATAATTTGAACAGAGAAGAGAAACTAAAACTGGCACCCGGGTAATGAGAGATAAAATGCCACAGAAAATGAACCTATATTAATAGTGTAGCGTGGAGCACGGAGCCGCCTGCCGGTTGAGCTGGGAGCAGCCCAGCTATTAAGCTGAAACAAAGCATGCTAAGATAGCCGGCATGCTAATTTTTGCAAATACGGGTCTAGAGCATGATGGTTACCTTAATCCTAGGGGGAAGAAAACTAGGAAGTCAGAAAACTAGAGGAGGCCGGTCGTGCGGGATAGGGACCGGTCGCCCTATCTACTTCAGTCACACTGAATGGAACCACCATGGGGAAGCCTTCAACCACAAAGCCCCCTGTGGGTGACACTACAACTGTTTGCCCAGAGCTAGATTGAGGGGGTGGTGTGCAGCGGGCTCGTGGACACCGGTTCTGCCATCGCACTAATATCCCCCATCCTAATGAACTGCCTGGGACCCGGGGCTCCCCACCATCACAGGACAGCTTGCCCCCGCCCAGGAGAAAGGAGACCTACAGCTGCAACTGGGTGGTTGCACCATCCGGCAGGAAGTATGAGTAGCAGGGATCAATGTAGACTGTATTTTGAGAGCCGACATCCTATCTTGCCTGACTGAGGTTGGACCTGGGCAGAGGCACTCTTCATGTGGCTGGAGTTGGAGGGTTGCTCTGGCTCCCTCCACAGTGTTTGGGTGGCTGCTCATGCTGCAACCCAGCCTACATAGCCTGTGGCACCGCAGCTGTGTTGGACTTGATGGGCCTTAGCAACGACAACTGCATATGATCCTAGCTGAGTTTGAGGACATCTTCGTCAGAGAGGAGGGGCAGGTAGGACGTACCACTGCAGTCCGGCACCACATTGACACTGGTACAGCAGCGCCTATACGCCAGCGACTCCGCTGCATTCCCTTGGCCCGGAGGGAAGAAGCAGAGCAACTCATGGAGGAGATGCGGGAGACCGGGGTCATCGAGCCCTCTGCTGGTCCCTGGGCCGCCCCGGTGGTCCTTGTCCCTAAGAAGGATGGGAAGGATGCGTAGCTTACAGACAACTGAACCATGCAACCAAAAAAGATTCCTATCCTCTCCCCTGCATAGATGACGCCCTGGACTCGCTGTCTGGCTCGGCTTGGTTCGGTTCCCTCGATCTCAAGAGGGTACTGGCAGGTAGAGCTGGATGACAAATCCAAACCCAAGACCACTTTTTCCACAGGCCAGGGGCTTTGGCAGTTCACTGTCATGCCCTTTGGCCTGTGTAACGCCCCTGCCACCTTTGAGCGCCTCATGAAAGCAGCGTTAGGGGATATTCCCCGGGACCAGTGTCTCGTCTATTTGGATGACATATTAGTCCATGGGCCCTCCTTTAGCATGGCTGTTCAGCGCCTCAGGGTGGTCTTCAGCCATCCCAAGGAGGCTAACCTGAAGCTGCACCTGGAGAAGTGCCGTCAGTACTGCGCTGGCCTGTCCCAAAATCCACCCATGAGACCCAGAGTTTTGTGGGGTTTGCATATTACCACCGGTTTATCCAGGATTTTGACACAATTGCTTGGCCACTGCACCAGCTGACCAAGAAGGGAAGTAGATTTGCATGGACCCCGGGATGTGATCAGGCGTTCCAGCAGCTGCGGCAGGCCCTGGCTACCGCCCCAATACTACCCTTCCCACAGCATGACCGGCCGTTCATCCGGGTGACGTAGGAATCGGCGCTGTCCTGTCCCAAGGAAGGGGAGAACGTTGTGGGGTACTTCAGCCAGGCATTCTCCAGGGAAGAGCGGAACTATTGTGTCACTCAGTGGGAGTTACTGGCAGCTCTCTGAGCTATGGAACACTTCCACCATTACTTGTACAAGTGGCAGTTTGAGCTGAGAACTGACCATGCCTCCCTCCAGTGGCTGCTCAACTTTAAGCTCCCAGAAGGTCAGCTTGCCCACTGGCTGGAAAGGCTGCAGCAATACAACTTCACAGTGCGGCATCGGGCTTGGCAGAACCACAGCAATGCAGACGATGTCCCGGAGGCCATGTGCAGCCAATTGACTGTCGATTTTTTTGACCTGAAAAAAGAAACAAGGACCAGGGGTCACAAATGGAGATTAGATAAAGGGGCATTCAGAACAGAAAATAGGAGGCACTTTTTTACACAGAAAATTGTGAGGGTATGAAACCATCTCCCCAGTAATGTTGTTGAAGCTGACACCCTGGGATCCTTCAAGAGGTTGCTTGATGAGATTCTGGGATCAATAAGCTACTAACAACCAAACAAGCAAGATGGGCTGAATGGCCTCCTCTCGTTTGTAAACTTTCTTATGATTCTCTGAGCTCCATGAGGCCGGGGAGGGGGAGGTATGAGCCTTGGACCCAGATCAAGAACTAACATCAGCTGAGTGGAGGGAGCAGCAACTGGGGAATGGAGAGGTAGGTCCAATCCTTTGCTGGAAGGAGGACGACAGGCGGACATCCTTTAGTGAGGTAAGCGGGCTCCCATAACCCTTAAAGGACCTCTGGGCACAATGGGACTCCCTGGAGGTGCGCTCGGGTGTACTCCAGCAGCGGTGGGAGGACCCATCGGGAGCCTCCACTATGTGGCAGTTTGTGGTGCCGACTGCCCTAAATAGAGACGTTCTGGCTGCTGCCCACAGGACTGGAGTGGCTGAGCATTATAGATCCACCAAGACCCTACAAAAGCTACGTAGCAGGTTCTATTGCGTGCGGTGCAGGCAGGACTTGGAGTAGTGGTGCTGGCATTGTGATCGCTGTATAGTGCGGTGCACTTCCCAACCAGTGAGCAGAGACTGTGGCTGAGGTGCTCATCAGCCAGTTCTTCAGTCGGTTTGGAGTTCCTGCTGAGTTACACAGCGCTCAGGGTAGGAATTTCGAGTCTGAGTCTGAATTTAGAGCGATGGCATGGTTGAGCGGTTCAACCGGACCATGGGAGAACAGCTCGCCATGTTCGTGTCGGATCACCAATGGGACTGGGACCACTACCTGCCCCTCCTTCTCCTCTCTTAATGGACAGCGGTACTTGAGTCAACAGACTGCACCTCTACACTGCTTATGTTCGGTAGGGAATTGCACACGCCTGTGGACCTGATTTTCGGGCAGCCGGACCCAGACTTCACCCACCAGCTGCAAGACTATCTCGACCAGGCAGCTTGGGAACCATTGCTGTAGATAGTGAGTCAGATTAATGTCCTAACTGTAAGCAATGGATCCAATGCCAAAAAATCCTTCACCAAATTACATTTTTACCTTGACACACTTAAACAAAACCTTTGGCAATTTAAAGAAATTTCAATGCAAACCTATTTGTCAAACCCACTTAATATTACTTCAAAGTGACTGAGCAGAAATATTTTTTTAGCCTCAATATATTTATGTGTTTATGTGTCTTTATTAATATAAAGTTGCAGTATACTGGCGTCATTTATTTTAATTTATTACCATCTACTTCCATACACTACTTAAAAATAAAAATGCAAAAAAAAAAATAATACTGTACGCTTTTAATATACAGTAATTTATTTTTTGAGCACCTGCCATAGACAACTCTGTGTTACAGTAACATCATTGCATGTACAGTGCCTTGCATAAGTATTCACCCCCCTTGGACTTTTCCACATTTTGTAGTGTTACAACCTGGAATTAAAATGGATTTAATTGGGATTTTTACCATTTGATTTACACAACATACTTAACACTTTGAAGGTGCAAAATATTTTTTATTGTGACACGAAAGTTAATTAAACAAAAAAAAGACATTTGTTGGTTGCATAAGTATTCACCCCCCTGAGTCAATACTTGGTAGAAGCACCTTTGACAGCAATTACAGCCGTGAGTCTTTTTGGGTAAGTCTACCAGCTTTGCACATCTGGATCCTGCAATTTTTGCCCATTCTTCTTGGCAAAATTGCTCAAGCTCTGTCAAGTTGGATGGGGACCGTTGGTGAACAGCAATTTTCAAGTCTTGCCACAGATTCTCAATCGGATTGAGGTCTGGGCTTTGACTGGGCCATTCTAAGACATTCAGGTTCTTGTTTTTAAACCACTCCAGTGTAGCTTTGGCTGTGTGTTTAGGGTCATTGTCCTGCTGGAAGGTGAACCTCCGCCCCAGTCCCAAGTCTCTTGCAGACTGAAACAGCTTTTCCTCTAGAATTTCCCTGTATTTGGCTCCATCCATCTTGCTCTCAATCCTGACCAGTTTCCCAGTCCCTGCCGATGAAAAGCACCCCCATAACATGATGCTGCCACCACCATGCTTCACCGTGGGGATGGTGTTCTCAGGGTGATGAGCAGTGTTGGCTTTGCGCCACACATAGCGTTTTGCCCTAAGGCCAAAAAGTTCAATTTTGGTCTCATCAGACCAGAGAACCTTTTTCACATGTTTGCTGTGTCTCCCACATTCCTTTTGGCAAGATCCAGAATGGGATTTGATATGGGTTTTTTTCAGCAATGGCTTTCTTCTCGCCACTCTTCCATAAAGCCTAGCTTTGTGGAGCGTCCGGGTTATAGTTGTCCCATGGACAGTTTCTCCCATCTCAGCTGTGGATCTCTCCAGCTCCTTCAGAGTTACCATTGGCCTCTTGGTTGCTTCTCTGACTAATGCCCTCCTTACCTGGTCACTGAGTTTTGGTGGACGGCCTGCTCTAGGCAGAGTCGCGGTTGTGCCATATTCTTTCCATTTTTTAATAATGGATTTAACGGTGCTCCGGGGGATGTTCAAAGTTTGGTATATTTTTTTATAACCCAACCCTGATTGGTGCTTCTCCAGAACTTTATCCCGGACTTGTTTTGATAGCTCCTTGGTCTTCATGATGCTGTTTGTTTAGATATGCTCTCTAACAAACTCTGGGGCCTTCCAGAAACAGGTGTATTTAATCTGAGATCATGTGACACTTTAATTGCACACAGGTGGACTCCATTCAACTAATTATGTGATTTCTGAAGGCAATTGGTTGCGCCAGAGCTTATTTAGGGGTGTCACAGCAAAGGGGGTGAATACTTATGCAATCAAGACTTTTCAATTCTTTATTTGTAAATAATTTTGAAAAATATGTAGTTTTTTTTCCCCACTTCGACATTATGGACTATTTTGTGTAGATCAGTGACAAAAAATCCTAATTAAATCCATTTTAATTCCAGGTTGTAACACTACAAAATGTGGAAAAGTCCGAGGGGGGGTGAATACTTATGCAAGGCACTGTATATCCCAGGACACCAGAGTTTTCCAAAACAGTTTTAAGTGCTTAACATATAAACTGTCCAACCTTGCTGCTTTATTTTCCTGAAGTAAAAATCAAAACAATAAAACATATCACAGGTTTAAGTCACTGAATTCATTAAGGACATTCTTTGGAACAGCCACAATAAATGTTTTTGGTTACAAAGCAACAATGTAGTACTTTACAGTACTTGAAACATTAGTCTAAATGCTGGATTGTTAATTTCAGCACAATGGAAAATAGGGCATCTTGTTTATACAAGAGACATACTATACCTGCTAGAAATTCACTGTCCTCATATAATGATTCTGGAATGAAGCTTCCAACTGGGACTCTTACCAGGCAAACAGGATCAATACCTTACCTCTTCTTGGATGTTTAACATTCGGAAAGCTGACACAAGCTCAATTGTTTTCATTTTGTTCTGTGGGATTCCACTTCTGAAAGCACAGCACCGCCTCACACCATCTGTTTGTGCATGGAGCCTTTCCAGGTTACAACTGCACGTCTGCCCTTTGAGCCAGCAACACTCTCTGCATTACAATTGAGGGGGGGAGGGGGGGAGTTATATTTTACAATAAAATGTGGGAATTCCAGTATAATTGGATGTTCATTAAAATACAGTGTAACTACTTTATTAATACAGTCATTCCAAATAAGTATAGCTATAAGAAACTAAGGGGTTGATTTGATCAACTCTACCAATAACTGCCTTAATTTTGCTCCAAACTTTTATCATATGCCCCTAGCCTATATTTTTAGTCTTTCGGGTACTGTGTGGTTATTACTCGATCCTGAGGTCCTTTATATGCGTGTGCACTGGTTTCTACATTAAACAAAATAAGTTAGCCTGTGTTTGTGTTCTGTGTTTAAAATAGAGCAGAAGACAAGTGGGGATGGGCAAGACAGCACCAAAATGGAACAGAAGCACAACCATGTGGCTCTGGTGCATCGTGATGGAGAATGTTAGGTTACTTACTGTAACCCTGGTTCCCTGAAAGAGAAGACGATCACCAACCAATACTTTTGGGATATGCCTGCCAGTAGGTATTCACTGAGCATTTTATGTCAGAGCTGCCGATAGGTCCCTCCGTGGCATGACGTCCTCGGTTCCCCCTGCCGAGGGAATAAGTAGTCGCTCCGCTGAGCTCACTTCCTCTTTTGCCTCTCACTATGGTAAGGTACGCTTCTGTGTCACTAACCCGAGTGTGTTTTTGAAAGAGCTCCTCTAAGTGGACTGTAGTTCCCCTGCATTCGTGCTGAGACCTGGCTTGCCGTTCTCGTACTGAATTGAAAGGGAAACTCGAATTGAAAGGGAAACGTAATTCTCTCTCTGACTGTAGTAAGAGACGCTGTTTTTCCATCACTCAGCCAGAATGCGGTTCTCCGCCCGCAGTAGTTTTAAAAACGAAAATGCAAACTAAAAACTGATTCACTTTCTTTTTGTAAATGGACAGATAAAACTACCCCATAAATTAATGCTTATTCAATCTGTGTGTATTTGCTTGTCAGGAATCAGGGAACGGCATAAGAATGAAATCTGTGTTTTAAGTATTTTAATACATACATTTGTTGTTGTTTTTTATTCGAGTGCGATGAAAATGCTTAAACATAAATGGGTTGTGAGTTTTAAGATTGTTAACTATTAGTTATAGACATGGTGCTTAACATTGGATTTAAGAGCTCAGTAATGCATGTCTGCTTGTTCTCTGTGGCAAGTTGTTGTCTGTATGGAAAGGGGAGTGCGCGCCCGAGGATCACCTGATATAAGCGGTTATTTCAGGGCCACGCTTACCTTTCCCATAGAGGGATGTTAAATCTTGCTTAACCCTATTATTTTAATATTGCTTAATTTAATAAAAGTAAGATTGAGTTTATATTGAATGGATGTGAAGTAAAGCATTCTTATTGAGTAAATAATGATATTAATAATCTGGATTAATGTATTTAATTATTATGGGTATTTGCCCAGTAATGGGTTTGCTGGGGGAGGGACCTACCTGAGATAAGGTATAAAGAGGTCAGTATGAGGAGCTCCGGGTGGGTTGGAGGTTAATACCCGACCTCTGTGGTAGCCGAGGTATAGAAGGAGTGTGTTATCTGGACAACATTTCTTTGTTTTGATCCAGGATCAGTGTAAATAGTTATTTGTTGAAAGAACACGTTTACTTTTGTTCACAAATAAAGTATTTGTTTCTTTTAACTGAATCTGTGGTTGTGCCTCCTCCCTGTTTAACCACTTTGCACACTCTCACTTGCATCAGTTGGCATATCCTGAGTGAACAATTTCTAAGTTAAACAAACAAAAAATGAAGTAGTAAAGATGGTCACACTTTATTTTACCAGCTTTTTTTAATTTATTAACTGTTAACAAACACTGTAAATTTTTAGCTAAGGGTAGGGTTAGGGTTAGGGTTAGGGTTAGCGTTAATAAAAACCTGATTTAATTTGCTAAACATTACTACAGTAACAACTTGAACTGATTTCAAGCATATGATTGACTGGGTATTGGTCATCCATAGGGCCCTGGTGTTTGTAGTTTTAGCTGGCCTATTACATATTATTAACTAACAGTTAACAGAAAATAAATTATGTGCATTAACATGTGTATCAGCTGTTTGTTAACAGTTAATAAACAAAAAATGGCCCTTAAAATAACCATTTGTTTCATGCAATGAAAGCATGTTTAAGTTTATAAAGTGTCAATAACTAAAGGCTCATGGGAGTGAGTTAAGAAAAACGCTGTACCTCAAATTTATGTTACATATGTTCTTTGCAGCTGTTTCCTAAGGCCCCCCAGCTGGGGGGTTTCTGAAAAAAATAAAATAAAAAAATTAATGCAATATTTGTTAAAAAGAAAAAAGTATAAAAAAAATAGTATCATGCTAAAGCAAGTTACAAAACTAGACTAATAGCATTTCATGCACTGGGTGTATGTGCTTACAGGATGATACAATGCATGACAAAGGCACAGTAGAAGGAGGTGCTGTCAGTCAGCCTGTGAGACAGAGATCATACTGAATACATTTACACTTTCTAGAAGGGAATACCCCAGAAGAGAACACTTTAACAAGTAAAACTCGCCTCCTGACACAGCAAAGGAATAAAATTAATCAAAAGAACAGAATAAATAGAAGCTTAGGTCTCATTTGTGTAGGCAGCTTGAGTTTAGGTAATTGAAGCTCACCTTGTTCAGTTCTGGTGTTGAATTGACTGTGGTTTTATAATTAAGGGCAATGCTCAGGAACATTCCCTATCTACCAAAGCTGCTCTGAACACCCAATCATTGTATGTTACATGTTTCTTACTTTAGCTTTATACTATGGGCCTCATTTACTAAAGGGCGCTAAACTTTATAGTGCGTAGTGTTTGAAATTAGTGTGCACTTTCATGATTGCCATATTTACTATTGCAATTTTATTCATTATCGCATGCAATACTTGGCATATTATGGCACGCACTAAATTTAGTGCCTCACACTATGGTAATCAGAATGAATATGTGATTGTTATGGTAATGCATGCTGATGTATTTAAACGAGCATCCAGCTCAGAATAATGAGATGAGCTGTATTCACATAGTATTTACAAAAGGGTGTTCGTTTTAGTGTGTGCATTAACACTGGAACCGCCGCGGTTATATTCATACCTAACACCGCTGCATGCAGTCATTATGACGGTTACATTTTAAACAATATCAATATTAAAATGAAAGAGAACTATTGGATACAACTCAAAAGTTTTATTCAAGCACATCAAACATCTGCACAGCTCAAATGCCGTATTTAAATGAACAATTAAACATAAAAGGGTTTATTTTCTAACTTACCACATATAAAGCACTACTTCAAAAAATGAAAAGCTACAATAAAATAAACATTTCAAAAGAAACTAGTGTGTAAACAGGTCTACACAGGTATATGTATATACAAAACTGTAAAAACGAAATTATTTTTTTAATTTAAAACAAAAGTAACATATGTGTTCTCTTGTGTGTGTCACTCGGTGCAGCACTGAATCCAGGTTGAGCTGCTGCAGCCTGCAGCTTTGCAGTTTTCTGATTGAAATGTTTCTGCCGAAGCACTGTGGCTAGCTTCAGGATGAAATCTCTCCTACTGATATTTTCCCTGGTGCATTCCTTGTACAAAAAAGAAAGAATTGATGGCTGCCAGGTCCAGCAGAGATAACAACAGGCTTGTATACATAAAAAATAGAGTATTGTAGGTTATATTCAAAATAAAAACATGTATTGTAAAAGGCGGTCAAAATGACTGCTCCTGCGGTTCTAGGTGGGAGGGATTTTAACTTCCTTATTTTTGTGATCCTGCCTTTCAAACGCCATCAGGGTATTGAAACATGTATTTAGGAAAAGTCATAAACGGACACTTTCAGACATGCAGGAGGAGGCTGTGTGGTCCAGTGGTTAAAGAAAAGGGCTTGTAACCAGGAGGTCCCCGGTTCAAATCCCACCTCAGCCACTGACTCATTGTGTGACCCTGAGCAAGTCACTTAACCTTCTTGTGCTCCGTCTTTCGGGTGAGACGTTGCTGTATAATAATAAAATATATTTGGCACACACCGTCAAAAATACAAATCTGCGGGAGGAGACTTGGGACTTAATCTGAAATAAAGTATCACTTGGTATGTGTATCACAAAGCCTTGTTACTGTAGTTTTAAAAGATTAATGCATTGTTAATCAGAATTCAATTAGCTACTGTAGTCCCTTATGAGCCATTCTTTAAACAAAGCAGCATTTTTGCTGCAGAGGTCAGACAGAGACTCTGCTTTTATTTGCCAAGCAAACATATATTTTTATTTCTTTGGTTACCATGCAGTGAAGGCACAATCAATGCCAAAAAAATTGGTAATAGTTTTAAGTCCCAATTGTTAAAAGAAACCAGTATGCTAGTTGTGTTAAAAAGAAGGAAAAAAACAGTATTCTCTGATTAAATAATACAAACAAATTGTTGTTTCCTGTGACTAGGGAAAGAAGCAGAGCAAAGAATCTTCTCATTAAGCCAGCGTTGACTTCATCATTTTACAAATGTGTCTATTCTCCTGGGAATGAACTAATTAGAAATCACACACTTGAAGGTATCGGCTGCCTACACACTTAACTCCTCTGGCTACTCTATAATTACACACTTGTTTTGTATTTCTTTTTTCTCTCTCTCTTTGTCAGAGATATGCTTGTGTATGTTTTCCATTCACTGGCATATCGACTGCCCTAATTGGAAAACAAAACAGCACTCACAGGAGGTGGTAACCTTTGACACGCAGGGTTACCTAAAGACAGATACATGGATTGCCTCAACAGTCACGTTCAGCTTCTTTATTGCTCACCATGCATTTTGAGAAATGTTTTGTAAAACCCTACAGCATACTAAAATGATTCATTCATACAATAAAGTAGATACAGTATTTACAACAAAAACCCTCCCCCTTCCGCCCTATACATTAAAGCTTACTTTTCTGGAAAAGCCTGTGACAAACTAAACTGAGGGAATGATTATTCATCCCTTGCCTGAGATTACTGCACTAGAATCCAGCCCTGCGTTCTGTGACTGCAGCAGCCCCAGTGCTTTCCCAGCTCAATCACAAGCTCTGGGAACTGTCACAGCAGTCCCTTGTGACAGGAGAAATTTAAATTAAGGCTGAAACAGTGGTGGTGACGGTGAGCAGACTTGACTGGCATGTTAATGCATTGTGCCTCCTCCATTTGATAGCTGTATTCCACAAGAACATTTAACATTATCAGCAGGCCGGCACATTTAACGTCTCACCTGCCCCCATTGTGGAGCCTACACTAGCTGACACCTTGGGGGGGAATGAATATACTGTAATATTTTAAACTTAGCTTGGAATTGTAATCTGGCCATAAAGAAAATTGGCTTTCAATGAGATGACGAAAGATGTTATGTACAGCTGAAATTGCATTTTTAATGTGATATCTGAATAGTTATGAGTTAAATAAATCAACATACATATACAGTATATATATATACAGTATATATATATATATATATATATATATATATATATATATATCACACGAATACACTGAACCACAACTAGTTATACCCCTTAATTCCCCACATACTAAAGGTTGAAATAGAAGATTATTAGTTAAATCTATGAACATGGGGCTCCCGAGTGGCGCATACAGTAAAGGCGCGTGCAGGATGCGCCCTATATGTCATGTCATTGCCGACCGTGACCGGGGGTTCCTAGAGGGTGGCGCACAATTGGCCGAGCGCCACCCAGGTAGGTTCACCGCGCACCAGTGACCTCTGTGCCTGATAGGGTGTATGCGGGTCTGCAGTGGAGCCATTCAGATCTGTGTTGTCCTCCGGCACTATAGGTCTGGTGGCTTCACTGTAGATCCTCAGTGCAAAAAATGATGGATTGGCAGAAACACGTTTCGGAGGACACGTGTTTCAGCCTCCGTTTCCCGAGTCGCCGGGGGGATGCAGCGGTGAAACGGGATAAAAATAATAATTGGGCATTCCAAATTGGGGAGAAAACTGGGGTAAAAGCCATTGGCGACGACTACATTTTTAAAAAAATAAAATAAAAAAAAATAAAAAATATGAACATGAGCCCAAGTTTAACAAGTGGTTCATGAACTTCATGCGGCTGTGTCAGGATGTTGGTGGTGTATAAAGAACTGAAGGTCCAAACAGATTGTTATGTACACAAAAAATGCCCTGTTTTATTTATATAGAAAGTGCTGGGTCTTCAGGCCCAAACAAAAGGAATAATTAAATAATAATACACAGTCCAATAATCCACAGAGTGCACAGAAAAGTGCTCTGGGGTGGTGGCTGTTGTGTTGCTGTGCTGTCCAGAAGTGGTGGTGCTCCAAGGTGTTTGTGCTGGTCCGTGGCGTCAGCTCCCAGTACCTACTCGTCTGCATAAAAACAACAAGCACAGCGCTCCAGCATATTACTTTCAGCGTAAGGGGCTGTGTAGCTGCATCCCCTTTGTACTACCAAACTCCTCCCCATGATCAGCCAGGCGCCACGGTCTATCCAATCACCAGGTACCCCCAGCTGATCACAATGGAGTTGTTTAGCCGTCTTACAGCTACGCCCTTTCACCAAGATGGTCGACTTCAGGTTCCATCCTACCATCGAGTCAGCCCATCCCTGTGAAGGTGTACCACCAACCTTACTTAGCGCCCTTGCTGTTCGGGAGTTACAGCTCAGAGTTAAAAAAAAAAATTCCAACAGCCAAAAACAGTTTGAAGAATAGCAAACTTTATTAATAAATAAAAAACTTTGAAAAAAAATCTTCAAATAACCCATGAGTTAAAGTTTTGTGAATAGGACCACATCTTTCGATTTGAGCATGACTGCCGGAAAAAAGTGTTATTTTAACCGTTTGTATTTAAGCAACCAAAAAAAAAGGAATTCAAACAACGAATGTCCATTAGGGAGATCAACCTCCAACCTCCCTCCAGTAGAGGAATGCGCTCACACACACTTGAGGCAGCTACATTTATTTTAAGCACCTCCATGAAAAATGTCCCTTTCAATAACAGTATTGTCCACCGTTATTGGTGTTTCATTACTCCACTTATAGTTGGTATGGGTAGGAGAGCGCATAACCACAGGGGAAATCCTCGACTAGATATGATGCACCGCAGGTCATGTGAAACTGTAAGCTTCTCTAGAAAGACGTTAACCTTGCATTTGGCTTCAGAAAATAGATGAAATGAAAGCTCCACCAGCACATTTTGTGAGAGAGTGAGAATAATTACTTTGCACTGCCGGCAAAGCTTTCCTTTTTCTACTGACTGCTTACTGCTCATAATATTTTAATAATAATAATTCATAATTGAGTTGTATGTATTGTGTTAAACGTATTTAAATACATAACTCATGTTAGCAGTTAAACCCAGACTACCTCTGGGATTACATTTTGATTATGGCACTGCAGTCCTTCTAGCAGTGATTAACTAGTACAGAATAACACAAACTTGAAATGTGTGCAATTAATTAATAACATTGCCAAACAAAACATCTGTTTATCAAAGTATTTGTATTCTTTGTTTTGGTACTTTTAAAAAGAACCTTTTGTTTTGCCAAGTTGATGGATCCCTTTGCTACATTTCTTTTCCAACACACAGTTGCTGGTATCCTAATGGTTACCCAACTGTTTTGTAAACTACATTTGATCTCTGATAGCTGAACAGACAACAGAGACAATGTATTAGGGGTATGCCGAGTACTCAGATCGTATGAGGGCCTGTTACAATTATGGATACGAAAAAAAAACAACTATTGTTTGTTATTTGCAGCACATCATTTATCGATGTAAAAAAATGCATTAAATCAGTTTTAGTTTGCAATTGGAAAGTGACATCAATCTCAAGTCTACTTCACAAATAAAGATGTGAAGCATTACTCATTATCATTGTCAAAAAAAAAAAAAAAACATTAAAGCACAGATCTGTTCACTTTCTTAATTAAAATCAGTACCAGGAATGCATTTTATAATAAGTACGGTTTTATACTGTTCACTTCCGGTAATGTCATCTGAGAACATGTACCATGCAAGTATTGCATCTCAGCAATAATGGATCCTCAGCACAACCCTAGTAGATACCCATGTACTTCTTATTAGAGACAGTAGGCCATTGCATTGCCATTGAAGATCATCAAAACTCATTTTAACCATCAGACTTATATACCAGACAGGCATGCTATGCTAATTAAACCATACATTTTAACATGCTCTGTAGCCTTTACAGGGATCCCAACCCCATTTGTTAATAAGAAAACAAGTATCTTAAATGTTTTTTAACAATGGTACTTAAGTAGAACTTTTGAGTTTCCAGCGATGAATAAAGCCTGTATTATTTTGTTTATTTTGTAATCAGAGAAGCACCATTTAAGGTGAGACATGAAGAACATCTGTGTTCTGTTCAAATGAACAGCTAAAAGACCCCACGGCATGACATGCACATTCTACTGATGGAATTAACAGATCTCATTAACAGATCTTCTGTACACTTCTATGTCTTTTATAAAAAAAAAAAAAAAACATTCCCTTGGCTCAACAGTGACCACTGCCACGTGTGGTTGGGCATTGAAGTAGCTCAGGTTCCCACCAGTACTCAAGCCCTGTTATACGTATTAATAGACCTGCAGTTCTCTCTGTGCTTCAATTCCTGTAGAAACATGACTCACACCCCCACTCTGTCACTGAGTTTTATAGAGCAGGAAGAGAGGATTCCTGAAAAAAATTAATGATGCTGAATTTTAGTCATTAAAAAAGCATGAGAGAATGAGGAATAACATGTTTAATCATCAACGGCACACTGTAAGTACCTGGTCAATCAGATTAGCATAAGAAAATAATAATTGTGAGGGAAATCATGGACCAGTACATTATAACTCCCTTTATCTGAAACATCTTTTGGTCTGGAAAGCATTGTCCAAGTCTTAAGGTTTTTGTTCAAATCTATGTTCCATTTGTTGTAGCTTCAGTACCACTTTGCCAACACATGATATGGCATCTTGCTTCACCAGAACAGTGGTAGAGGTTAAAGTGTTAAATATTTCCTCAGGAAGCACCAAAGGAATATATTACCTATGGACTGACATGGCGGCCACTGTAGTGTAAACTGAACTGAAAAATGATAAGGAGGGTGTAGTGAAACAGACATTGAGGCTAATTAGGGGTAGGAAACCTTTGTAATCACACTTTGAACTGAAGACCTGTCCACCACTACATGGCTGGTAGCAAAAAAATTGTAATATAGTTTGTTTACTCACCTTCATCCAAATGCTTTTAAATACAAATGGACGGTAGAAATAACGTGAGGGGTTTTATATTTTCAACCCTCTCTGACTTTTTATAGATTAAATACTGTTTTATTTGTGGCCATTGAATGAAAAAACATTACATTTTCATCATCTTAATTTAATTTTAATTATTTTACCTAATTTGGTTTACCTAATTGTTCCTTTTCTAAAGAGTTTAAACCACTTGACTTTACAGCTGGGCTGCAAGACCAATATGTTGTGTTTTCTGGCATGTCGCCTCGCATGTTGCTCTGCAACTGATACAGTGTCAGTTTCTTCTAGGTAGTTATTTTTCTCCCGGCTCATGCAACACAAAAAAAAAAAAATTACCAGCATGGATTTTCGTATAACACTTATAACTCACAGGCATAGATTATGACAGACCAATCTGCACTGCTGGGTGGTGAACAATAACAAAATGCTATTAGGTCGGCAAAATAGACACAAAAACTGTAATGCTGGTAAACTAAACGACTGAAAGCCATTGAAATTCAAGTGCAGTCTAAGAAAGGAAAAATGAATGTGTTTAGAGGGGACAGAGTGGTAAAAGGCCTGTTCAGATTTTATAGCTTTCCATTTATTTGTTGTAGTATTTAAACAAGGCGAATCAGTTATTTGCACATAATTTTACCGGGATGGACCTTTTGTTTTCAAACCAGCCTCCCAGGAGTGCAAATAAATAGAATGTATTTGTTGTTACCTTATTGGAAATATTGTAGAGGTTTTCAAGACCTGGGGAGGGTACTGCAGCATTATAAGAACAAGCAATCATCATGATGACAAAAAACTTGAAGGACACATACCAGAAATATTAGTGTATGTACAGTGTGGCCTTTTTACCAATAAATTACTTAGAACTAAATACGTAGGAGGGTTATTTTATTTGCAGTTTGGGCTGTTCTTTCTTCTCAAACTGTGCAATCACAAAAAAACTAAGAATATACTTTATGATCTACTATTAAACATAAAAACATGTAACAATCTATGCCATATGTTCTCTGCACAGGATGACACTATTTTCAAAAGTTAACCACGTGGTGTTCTTAGGTCTGCATCTCCAGAATAACATTCCGCTGGATCATCTTCACATCCCTCCCATCATCATTAATATCTGTCTCGCAGCCTATTAAGCTGTGGGGGTCACCATGGACTGTTTTTGTTAGCTCACCTCATCTTCTCCACACTTACTAGTCTTTTGACTTCTGTGCTCCTGTCCATCAATCTTTTGTTCACCCTCTGTCTTCCCGCTTCGAAGCTTGTCTCCCTTTGTAACATGATACTTGGCAGTCAGCTCACTTGGCTAGCATGGCTGAACTATCTCATTTTCTCCTGTCCCTTCGCCACTATTATGTTGTCAATTACCCCAGCTTCCTGAATTCTTTCGTAACCCCTCATTATACTACCGTATTGAGAGTGATTTCCAAGACAGTGCAAAGCAGCTGAAGTGCATACTTCTCACATTGGCTACGCAAACTGACCCTCTCCATTTTAAACTGCAAATCCAGTCCAACTGAAGAACTATTTTCTAATTGTCAATGAACCCTATTCACAAAACTTTGCTGGAACACTACGGTTGTTTGAATGTTTAAATGCAGATGATGTGGATTTTAAGAATGTCAATGGATTTATATCTGATTGTGCAATTAAAATGTTATCCAGAGGATAAAAATCTGAATGTTAAAACAAAAATAATGTCCTAAGCAGGAATTGAAACAGTATCCGATATGTAGGAGGCTCGCCTGTTAGATATACAATTTGTGCAATAGATTTTAAACATATCTTAGTGTTTAATATTTTTTTTAGATATTACAGTGTAAAGTATATCAATACCTGAATGTGTTAAAAAATCTCTTGCCTAGGATTTATTCTTAAATATTTGGTTTACAGTGTAGTCAACCCCCTCAACCATGTAAATCTGAAGATATGCTCAGTACTTTTTATTCATTTTAGTGGAGGCGTATAAAGAGCTATACAATTTGAAGAAGTTTAAAAGCACAACTCAGCCTGCAATGCATGAAGAGAGGCTTGTTGATCTGATAAGCTGTAAAAATAATGTGTGCTGATAGATTAATTATTGCTAATTAAATAGCCTTGGTTGAGTCTTTCATGCATTTCCCAATGTCCTAGTTACTGCTTAATGAGCATCAATGCTACTATTTTGTAAGGAATCATTTTAAATAAAGACTTTAAAAAAGCTAGAGAAATTATTTTAGACACCTACAGTATATAATCTACTTGAGAAACTCTCACTTGTTAGTGATATCGTAAAGGTAGCTTAATACTGTATATACATACATGCAAGAAGTAAAGTAAAAACTGCTACAATACCTTTTTGTCCAGATTATCAGACTGTCAGTCATCATTTATTTCAGCCTAAATATCTTCTTAAACAGCAGAGTTGTAATCGATTCAATCTCAGATAACATTTTTTATTTATTAAACTGTAGTGCCAGAAAGCAAAATTACAAACATGCCTATTAAGTTAGGAAGCCTGTTTATAGCATTTAGTGAAAAAATGGGATTTCACCCTCCCATCCCCATTTGTCACAAGAGTTTGCCTTGCCACTGTCACTACCCAAGAAAACTAATAAACACACATTTTACTTTTAAAATGTTTTCAATGTTTTCTTTTTTGTTGACTTTTTATTTATAATTTATATTTACTTTTTTTTTTTTACATTTTTAAAACTTTTCTCAGGATACACCATGAAAAAATGCACTGCTTTATTGATACCTGTCTCTCTCAAAACAAGCTGGTTACCGTAGCAACAAGTTTGCATTCATCTCAGACATCCTGACTGCAGGTGAGCTTGCGGTTTGCATTTGAGATGTGAGCTCCATACAAGCTTTTTTTACAAACAGTGCCAAAAGCTTGAGAACATTATACGACCAACAAAGGGCTTGTTTGAGGCTGTTTGAATTCCAGACAAACCTTTTATCTCCTGCTCTAGTGAAAACCAAATATAAAATAAACATAAGCATAAAATGCTAACTTCAATTTCAATTATTTTTTTTTTATCCAAGATGAGATCTACCCATTGTAGTCAACATGTATCCTGAAAGATCAGATGGCCATGTGAGGTATATTTTAAGATTTCATTTTAAATGTCTAGGGTTTCGTGGATCACAATGTCTTCTTGCAGTGATAGAATGCAATTGGTGATTTTTTCAGGAGAGAGTGAGAGATCATTACAATCACAGGTTTAAATCTCCAATAGTAAACATCTTAAGTTCACAATGTTTTTAAATTTAGGAGTTTACAAGAATATATATATCTTTAATGCATTTTAAATCTCTTTCAACATTAGTTTAACACAACTTTTAGTTTTCACCAGATAGCAGTGGTATTATTTATTTGAAACTCTTTTAATAGATTACAGATTCTACTTTGAAGTTGCTATTGATTGATTTCTGGAAATGTCAACAGTTGAATAATGATGTTCCATTAATCATCTTTCATGGGCTGAAAGACCATCTGTTCTGATTAGAATCAGAGCCTTTGTTTACAAATGGTTTTTTTGTAAACCCTAAAAGGTACATCCTTATGGGGGTTTCCCAGACACATAGTCTACAAGCAGTTTGTCACTTGGAATGGTAGACTACATTGATTTTTGACATTTTTTTTTCATCCACAGCCAGTTAACTGTCAATTGGGGCAGCACTGCTATACCTTTCCTGATGTACCAAGTCTTTGAGGTATTTAAGTCTGTCTCCCATACTGATCTATCACCTTGCATGTGCACTAAATTCAACAACCAAATAATTGGAGGGAGAAATGGAGAAGAAAAGTTATTGTCAGTGTGAAATATAAGAGCTGCCATTTGGCAGGACTGCACTGTTAACAGACTTCCCAGCGCAATCCTCATCCGTCAAAAGATTCTCCGAAGGCTAAAGGTGTCATTTCTTTTATTGTTGACTCTGCTGCCAGTGTGTCCTGGAGGAACATTACAGTATAGTGCTGAGCACAAAAATAAATAAATAGGTTCAAAAATGCAAAAACTAAAACAAAGCTTAACCCTAAAAAGATCTATTCCATTGTTTTCTGCAGGACCAGCTACAGTAGCTCTAGGCTATACTGCCAGCTCTAGAGTTGTTTTGAATTATAAAAGGAATTCTGATTGTAGAGGTGTGGCAATGTGCCCCGCCCCTGTGTGCATTTCTATGTTGTATGTTGCGTGTGGTGTGTTAATGTTGGTGTATTGTAGTTGGCTGCACGGGATATAAATGGGTGTGTGCAGCACGAGTTATTTAAAATGTATAGTTGTATTTAAGCACGAGGATTGCACATCACTTCACGTGCATTTAAAGTAATTAATATGCTAGCACGAGGTTGCACATAATTAATTCACGTGCTGGGATTCAAGTGAATAATTAATTAGTAATTGAATCCCGGCACAACAGTATATATAGATGCACATTTCATTCACTCGGGGTTGTGTGTTCAGGACAATGGAACGGGAGGAGGTAAAGATTAAAAATAATCAATTGCTACGTCGTACTGGAGGAGCAGCACGGGACGTGTTTGTTTAGTGTTCGTCCCTGTTTGTTAGTGTCTGTTCGTTTTGTTTGTCTGTTTATTTTGGCCACAAGTGCTGTGTCCTGTGTTTTGTTAAAACCTTTTTATTTATAATAAACCGGCGCAAGGAAGCGCCTTCATCATTTCACCTCATCTGTCCTGTCTCTGTGTATTCATTTCCTGGATCTGACGGCACCACTCAGCCAGCCATGTGACAAGAGGACAATGCTGAATGAATTCCATTCCATTCAAGGGCTGCACAGCGAGAAGCCATGTATCTTGGTTTTCTCTTTAAAGTTCTTATAGTACAGCTAACAAAATACAATTAAATATTAAGTCGTGAGAATGAATGGTGAAGAACTTGGTTTGGGTAAATATCAGAGTATATTGAACATTAACCTTTGCCCCTAGTGGAGATAAAAAATACATCAGTATGTAATACCAGATGGAACAAATGTGGTATTTATGACATTCAATGGGGGCAGTATTTCAGGGGGACAAGTTCATGGTTACATACCTTGTTTGAGAGGTCTGTTGAGGTCACAGGGTTGATTTAACAATCACTAGGTTATGATTGAAACAGACTATGGCCAAATGTTTTGCATCACTATAGAATTAACTAATTTTGCTTCATAAAGTCGAATGAAACCTGCTGAATAATGTTACGTTATTGAATTGCATACTGCTTTGTAGTTTTTCATATACTTACCGAAAAGCTTTTATAAAATAAAAGCAAAAAGGCCAGAGAATGGGGAATGACTGCAAACACAGGTAATGCCCAAGTGTCTTTCTGTCTGATACAAAGAAACAGTCAGTTCGTGCGAGCAGGCTGTGTTTCTCCCAGCCAAAATCTGCACAAATACGCTGAACATCATCTACTGTACTGTATCATTGATGTATCACAAATGAAATGAAAGGTTTAGCCCCACAAATGAGTTCTAAGGCACAAAATAAATATTGTATAGATGTATAGGAGGCTGTGTGGTCCAGTGGTTAAAGAAAAGGACTTGTAACCAGGAGGTCCCCGGGTCAAGTCCCACCTCAGCCACTGACTCATTGCGTGACCCTGAGCAAGTCACTTAACCTCCTTGTGCTCCATCTTTCAGGTGAGATGTAGTTCTAAGTGACTCTGCAGCTGATGCATAGTTCACACAGCCTAGTCTCTGTAAGTTGCCTTGGATAAAAGGCGTCTGCTAAATAAACAAACAAATAATAAATGTGTTCCTGCTGGAAAAGCTCTGATGGCTTCTCGTGGTTAAAAGTAGCCATTTTGCTGTGAATTTAAGAATTACCACTCCATGTAAACAAACAGATTTAATAGTCATTGATGTATGGCTGGCATGCTTCCTGTATGTATACTCTTGTGAATTTCAGTGCTCTGCAAAGCACTTCCCCCACTCTGTGAGACTGAGATCTAAGAGCTACAGACAGGAAGACTATTTTATTTTTCACAAGAGGGGAACCTACAAGTTTTGCATACCATAAAAAATATAATCTAGGTTTTGCATATGGCTACAAGAAATAAAACCGATGGAATGTACCCTTTTAAAAGTGTTTTTGTTTGATGGCCAAACATAATTCAATATCTCACTGGAAAGGAATGATTATCACTAATAAATAACATGGTCCTGTATAATTTTAGGTAACTCAAAACTGACAGTGGGAAGAATAATTTCCTGAATTTAATGCATACTGGTAGATTCTGGACAAGTGAGCATCTCTAAACCATTATGCATATAACATTTGGGGATGAAAGCAGAATGACTTGCGCTTGTTAATGGTAATGTACATTAATATATTGATATTTGACATGCGTTTTAGCAGAGTTTGAGATTCCCTACATTTTAGAAAGGTGTTATTATTTTTAATGATGCTGTCGTCTGGAAGATAAAAAAAAGTGCATAATTTGACAATGAATAAATGCTCATAAAATATAATTTTGTATGGTTGTATTGTGAAATAATGTAGAAATATTTGTTATGTTTTAATACATTCCTGCTCAAGAAAATCGGAAAGCTGTTTTCCGATTTTTGGATATACCAAATATACCATTTGCGTGCCAATATATAAATCCAGTATAACCAGCAACAATAACACATGGATTTCAAACAAATATTGTTCTTGATACAATAGCACATTGGTATTAATATCATTAACACTTTCATTGGTGTTCTCCACTGACTGGCCACTTTATTTAACCTGTACCTGTAATAACGGGTTGGGTCACCTGGCCCTGACTCCATGATGGTGTCTTGAGTGATGTTAATCCATTCAGTTATAAATATCTCATAGAATCGATGTAGGCAGAGGATCATGATGACAAATGCGTTGCTCATCATAGAGATGCTCAACTGGATTGAGATCTGGTGATTGGGGTGGATTTGAATGATACCGGTCTCTTGTCATGCTCCTCAAACCATTCATGCACAATTCTGGCATGCTGGAAGGGGGCTTTATCATTCAGAAAGTAGCCATCACCATCAGGATATAAATCATTGTTGGGTGGACTTGATCTGCAACGATGCTTCAGTAATTTACGGCATTCATTTGGCCCTCCAGAATAATCAGGGGTGCTAGGATATACCAGGAGAACATGCCGCACACCAGACCAATGCCAAATCCAAATAGACAGGTTCTAATGAAGTGACCTGACAGAAAAATATGGTTAATTTAATTATGTTTGTTCCTTGTTTTATATAATTAACATAGTTCATTAACTTTGATTAAGAGTCAGTACTGTGAAAAAATGGAACCTGTATTCTGTACTTTTCCATCAGAATTTCTCTTTGTGTTTGGAGTATTATATGATATCACCGTGTAACAATTTTTTTTTTTTTTTGTTCCTGGGTAGTGAGTGTTATTTCCTAATTGCTTATGCCTCAAAAGTATAGAAAATGGCTATTATTCCCCACAAACTTTGCTTTTGTGACCAGGACAGTGATATTTTGAAATGTACCTATTTTCCAGAACATTCCAGATAGATTCAGTGCTGAGTAAACTTGGAGTAACTTCTAGAACTTTCTAGAACTTTCCAGTAATATAAATAGTAGTATAAATACAGGGGCCTTAAGCCCACCAGTTCAGTTTAGTTCCAGCTGCCTAAGTGGATACATATCTGCATTTTTCTGAGATGGCATCAAGGTCATAGGAGACTTCAAAATGGTGGCATTCCTGATGGGTCTCCAAGACGGTTTTACCAAGTTTCCCTGCTATCTTTGCCTTTGGGACAGCAGGGACACCAAGGCGCACTACCACAGGCGGGACTGGCCATAGCGGACCGAGTTCTCTGTGGGGAGGAACAACGTCAAGTGGGAGCCACTGGTGGACCCCCGGAAGGTGCTGATGCCACCACTGCACATCAAATTGGGCCTTATGAAACAATTTGTCAGAGCTCTAGATAAGGAGTCAGCAGCCTTCAAGTACCTTCAAGACTTCTTCCCTAAGCTGTCTGAGGCAAAGGTCAAAGCCGGTGTCTTCGTCGGACCACAGATAAAGAAGATCCTGGAGTGCAATGAATTCCCCAAGAAGCTCACTAGTAAGGAAAAAGCGGCTTGAAACAGCTTTGTCGCAGTGGTTCGGGGCTTCCTGGGCAATCACAAGGCCAAAAACTATGTGGAGCTGGTTGAGACTCTGGTGAAGAACTACGGCACAATGGACTGTAGGATGTCCCTCAAAGTCCATATCCTTGATGCTCATCTTGATAAATTCAAGGAGAACATGGGAGCGTACTCGGAGGAGCAAGGCGAGCGCTTCCACCAGGATATACTGGACTTTGAACGCCGCTACCAAGGACAGTATAACGAGAACATGATGGGAGACTACATTTGGGGGCTGATTCGTGAAAGTGATTTACAGTATAATCGTAAACCTCGAAAAACTACTCACTTCTAAATCTTTTGTAGTCATTTTTGTATTACTTTAGTATAAATACATGTTAATTTGGATTCATATGTTGTTTTTTTCTGACTTTATGTGAACGAAAAGACACAAATTCGCCGGTTTTCTCATTGGAAATAGGTAAATTTCAAAATATCACTGTCCTGGTCACAAAAGCAAAGTTTGTGGGGAATAATAGCCATTTTCTATACTTTTGAGGCATAAGCAATTAGGAAATGACACTTACAAAAATTGTGTTACATAGTGTATTCTATATATTTATTGACATATAACAATGATCATACCAAAAGCATTGGGAATATGTTTGTCAGACAGCAAAGGGATCGCAGTCTCTGGTAAATCTGTATGTGTGTGGATGATCTTCAAATGCCGTTCTGCATATTGTCCTTTCACAGTTAACATTTCTCCATTATGTACTTCCTATAGAGGATGGTCCACCCCCATGACCTTGCCATTTTGCGTACTCCTATGAAATAGCTTCTTAGCTGGTTTTAGTTCTATTTTTGTACAGGGCTTTCAGGCGATTCAATTACAAAGGCCACTCTATAGAACCCACATTCTATTAGATCTATTTAATGATGTTTTATGGCTTATGAGTTTCCAGTTACTATTTTGCAGATCTGTACATAATGACTCATAAGTTCACATTTTACTCAATTATTGTCTTCACTCCATCTGCTCTCATTATTTTCTGTCTCATCGTTTTTATTTTATGAAATACTGGCTGGCAATGTAAAATGCTGTATAATGAAATTCCTGTGGTATCGGTCAACATTAGAAGTGACTTCTACGAATAAGACCAGGGCTCTTCAGTGTTTTTAGAGATTTTGAAATATCTGCCGAAACACTGTCAATAAGATGCACAGCCACCAAGGACAGCCAGGACGTCACCAATTTAGAAATGCATTAATTTTAATTAAATGATAAAAGTTTTGAATAAAATTATTTTTGAATGTCTTCAGTTGAATGACCATTCTTCACTGTTAGTTACCCCCGCTAATTTCTTCAGGGATTGTAAAGATGAAAATCTGCAGCATAAAACCTATAAAGCAGGGGTGTCAAACTCAAGGGCCAGTGACAAAATCAGTGAGGCATAGAGACGTGGTTTTAAAACTGCTATGAGTGATTCCAGACTTCATTTCCTAGTGTCTTTTACCATCCCCTTATCTTTTATGTTTGTAAATATTTTCAAACCAAGCAGGTTTGAAGGAACTGTTGCATAATCTTCAATACAAATGAAATATTCACATTTCTATGTTGTGGGGCTTTGTCCTGAACTACAGAAATCTGTGTCAAGTTGTTTTCACCTGCACTCAGGAGCTGCTCTTTACTTCCAGTCGCCCAGCATGTAACCTAGGCTGGATCAGTCAAAGTGTCTTTCTACAAGTCTGCGCCATTATCTGCCATTATCTTCAGAAACAAGTTTCCTTTAGTCTTTGCTGGCAATATGTATTTATAAATATCATAAGGGAGATACTGAAATTGAAGAAGGGAACTATGAAAAAGACCTAGGAGTTTATGTTGACTCAGAAATGTCTTCATCTAGACAATGTGGGGAAGCTATAAAAAAGGCCAACAAGATGCTCGGATATATTGTGGGAAGTGTTGAATTTAAATCAAGGAAAGTAATGTTAAAACTTTACAATGCATTAGTAAGACCTCACCTAGAATATTGTGTTCAGTTCTGGTCACCTCGTTACAAAAAGGATATTGCTGCTCTAGAAAGAGTGCAAAGAAGAGTGACCAGAATTATCCCAGGCTTAAAAGGCATGTCGTATGCAGACAGGCTAAAAGAATTGAATCTATTCAGTCTTGAACAAAGAAGACTACTCGGCGATCTGATTCAAACATTCAAAATCCTAAAAAGTATAGACAATGTCGACCCAGGGGACTTTTTTGACCTGAAAAAAGAAACAAGGACCACTGGTCATAAATGGAGATTAGATAAAGGGGCATTCAGAACAGAAATTAGGAGGCACTTTTTTACACAGAGAATTGTGAGGGTCTGGAACCAACTCCCCAGTAATGTTGTTGAAGCTGACACCCTGGGATCCTTCAAGAAGCTGCTTGATGAGATTCTGGGATCAATAAGCTACTAACAACCAAATGAGCAAGATGGGCTGAATGGCCTCCTCTCGTTTGTAAACTTTCTTATGTTCTTATGTTCTTACTTGTACCATCCAGTCCCCTCTGACAGGTTCTCACCTATAATAATAAATGATAGCAGCCTGCAGACATTACTCACATTTACTTGTGTTATACATCCATCACAGTATGGTAAAGAACTTGTTAAAACAAATTACTAATACTAAACAGTTAGTATTTTCAAAGGGTCTTTTACTTTGGTGTTGTGAGGCTCGTAAATATATAAAGATACATCAATGTGAAGAACATGTCTGATGCATGTATAGCGCTTGCGATGGCATTGGTTACACTCCAATAGCACAGTAATTACACACATGGTTGTTTATTAAAATTCTTAAATACAAAATGAAAAATGTTGGCAGTTTTATATAATAGCACTGTTTTTCACATGTGGTTGTGTATTTACAATGTAAGTACTTAGTAGACACACATGCAATTTATATGTAGTTATAGTGTAGTTCGAGAGACTTCATCTGATGTGTTACTTGTGTGTCACCCCAGGTAAATCATATAATAAATAATAATAATGATGATAAAAAAGAAAAAGAAAACATTTAGTTAAAAAGCAGGTTTATATATATATATATATATATATATATATATATATATATATATATATATATATATATATATATACAGCGTTTCATTTTTTAATAGAGTCAAAGCCTTGCTGTCAGGATAAGCTCATATTTTTTTTTTATTAAATTCTTACCTACCTTTCATTATCAACTGACAAGCTGGAAGCAAGCTGATATACTGATGACAGGTTTTGGTGCATTTTCTTTCTTATCCGTTGATAGCAAGAGCTGAAGAATACCTTCACGGGAAATTGGATGTTGATGTTTAGGGGAGGTGGATCAGACTGTCTTAATTTTCATTTATCACCTTTGCACTGATGAAGTGTTCAAACTAGATACGGCCGTTATGAAGAATTTTTATTTTAGGAGCAGCCCTGTATCAGACATGGCTTTTAAAACATGGAGCCCTGCATCCTGATAGCCCTTAGAAAACCATTTGGAGCCTGATAAAAACCATACTACTGATCAATACCGTATTTCTGTGAGACAGAGAGCAGTTTATTTTGATGAAAGTGACTTTTATATATTTCTTTCTACAAAACAACTAAGGTAGGCAACTATGTTTGCTTTTTGTCCTCGTACTAACATGTATTTTTCATTGCTTGGCAAAAGAAAGCGACCCAATGTTTTTACATGGCTGAGAGCTCAAGAGAGGCTGCTGAAGAGCAGACATCCAGTGGAACAGACCCTCTATCTAACAGTGAAGGAGTAAAAGCAATCAACCTGATTTGAAACCAGCTGGGTATCCAGAGACATCCTTGCTGTGCAGACAACCGTAGACTTGACAAGGTGCATTTCACTTATTGATGAGCTCCAGCATGAGGCTGGGGTTTCTCAGCTGGAAAAGGGGAAAGGGGAAATAAATACAATTAAATCAATACTTCATAAAATAGCAGGTGTTCCGTTGGCTAGTTGTGGGTGAGATAATAAACAACAGGTAAGGACTGGCCTATCCTCTGCCAAGACAGACCGCTACCTTCCTTGCAGTCTAATTACAACGACACAGAGTCTGTCTGTATCCAAGTCTTTGAGTTCTTTCCCGTGTAAAAGTTTCAGGGATATGACACTTCCTTGATGGTTTAAAAAAAATACACCCAAAGAAAGAGATATGGACCAGATGATTTGTGTCTTTCTATGGAAGTACACTGTCTGGTAATTCTAGGTGAGCATAACACAGCAGTCATAGCAGCAGACATCCGTGATATGCTGCTTGTCATGGTAGTACTCTCTTTCACTATAACTAGCTACTCAACCTCTGATTCGCAATGTATTCAGACAGTTCTTCTAGTCAGTAGGCGCAGTAACAAGAGGAGTTAATTGGCCACTGTTGACTGCAGTCGCCCCTGTAGAAAATGCCAGCTTACTGTTGTTAACTTTGGTCAACAGTGAAGACCTGTTACTTCTGGTTCAAAACAATCATAAACCAGCAAAGTAACACAGAGTAAATATGCACTTTTTTAATTTAGAGGGCCTGATTATTTTACCCCTGTTTTTCCCTCAAATTTAGAATGTCTGGTTATGTTCCCTCACTACAGCAACTCCCCACTACAGCTCAGGAGAACAGAAGGTCAATGGGTGTCCTCTGATACCACCACCAAGCCAATTGCCTCTTTACACCCAGAAGCTCAACAGCAGATATTGACAATGTACCAGATTGTAGCAAAGAGCTAATGCGACGCTCCTGTGCAACCCCTAACGAAGAACGTTAACTTCACACAGACAGGATGTGAACCTGTGCTACCCTCACTGTATGACTCTCCTGCACATCATCTGGTTGTGTCTTATCCTGGTGAGCCTTTCTGGGACTCCAGTTTTCTTTCTCTTTTAAAAAATGTAATCGTTGTATGTTTATACTTAGTTGCTATGCCATGTTTTAAAGATCAAGGCACACAAAAAAAGAGATGTGGGTTGGCTGTGGGGTCCAGTGGTTAAAGAACAGGGCTTGTAACCAGGAGGTCCCCGGTTCAAATCCCACTGACTCATTGTGTGACTTTGAGCAAGTCACTTAACCTCCTTGTGCTCCGTCTTTCGGGTGAGATGTAATTGTAAGTGACTCTGCAGCTGATGCATAGTTCACACACCCTAGTCTCTGTAAGTCGCCTTGGATAAAGGTGTCTGCTAAATAAGCTAATAATAAAAGATGATTTTCTGCAAGCTACACTTTATTGTTTTGCTTCCCATTAATCTTGACCAGATCTCCAACTACAGTGAAAAATGGGACTATAAAACCTCCCTCTGTGTTTTACAGTACCATGCAGCCACACACAAGAGCTTGTCGTTCCTGTATTAGGACCAATTTTTATGCTTTTTTTTTTTAAGCATCATATTTTTATTCCAATATTTTGAATTACAAAAAAGATTCATGTTAATTGTAAAGCCATGGGTGTGTCTACATTGTGTTGTAGTGCGTTCAATAATGCAGGCTGACACAGTAGATGGTTGCAAGATACAGTTTATCTTTTGTTCTTTCCTTTGTGGATGTTACAGAATACGCTTCTTTCATCAGAAGTTTAAATTAATTAAAATATCAGCAATATAGAATACTTCAGACCAGGGCCGGATTAACCCATCACTGGGCCCTAGGCAAGCATACACTTGTGGGCCCCCAACCCCTGAACAAACAGCCACATACAGTACTGTGCAAAAGTTTTAGGCAGGTGTGAAAAAAATGCTGTAAAGTAAGAATGCTTTCAAAAATAGACATGTTAATAGATTATATTTATCAATTAACTAAATGCAAAGTGAGTGAACAGAAGACAAATCTAAATCAAATCCATATTTGGTGTGACCACCCTTTGCCTTCAAAACAGCATCAATTCTTCTAGGTACACTTGCACAAAGTCAGGGATTTTGTAGGCATATAGTCAGGTGTATGATTAAACAATTATACCAAACAGGTGCTAATGATCATCAATTCAATATGTAGGTTGAAACACAATCATTAACTGAAACAGAAACAGCTGTGTAGGAGGAATAAAACTGGGTGAGGAACAGCCAAACTCAGCTAACAAGGTGAGGTTGCTGAAGACAGTTTACTGTCAAGAGTCATACACCATGGCAAGACTGAGCACAGCAACAAGACACAAGGTAGTTATACTGCATCAGCAAGGTCTCTCTCAGGCAGAAATTTCAAGGCAGACAGGGGTTTCCAGATGTGCTGTCCAAGCTCTTTTGAAGAAGCACAAAGAAACGGGCAACGTTGAGGACCGTAGACGCAGTGGTCGGCCAAGGAAACTTACTGCAGCAGATGAAAGACACATCATGCTTACTTCCCTTCGCAATTGGAAGATGTCCAGCAGTGCCATCAGCTCAGAATTGGCAGAAAACAGTGGGACCCTGGTACACCCATCTACTGTCCAGAGAAGTCTGGTCAGAAGTGGCCTTCATGGAAGACTTGCGGCCAAAAAGCCATACCTCTGACGTGGAAACAAGGCCAAGAGACTCAACTATGCACTAAAACACAGGAACTGGGGTGCAGAAAAATGGCAGCAGGTGCTCTGGACTGATGAGTCAAAATTTGAAATATTTGGCTGTAGCAGAAGGCAGTTTGTTCGCCGAAGGGCTGGAGAGCGGTACACGAATGAGTGTCTGCAGGCAACAGTGAAGCATGGTGGAGGTTCCTTGCAAGTTTGGGGCTGCATTTCTGCAAATGGAGTTGGGGATTTGGTCAGAATTAATAGTCTCCTCAATGCTGAGAAGTACAGGCAGATACTTATCCATCATGCAATACCATCAGGGAGGCATCTGATTGGCCCCAAATTTAGTCTGCAGCATGACAACGACCCCAAACATACAGCG
This sequence comes from Acipenser ruthenus, assembly GCF_902713425.1. Classification (NCBI taxonomy): domain Eukaryota; kingdom Metazoa; phylum Chordata; class Actinopteri; order Acipenseriformes; family Acipenseridae; genus Acipenser; species Acipenser ruthenus. The sequence continues at coordinate 107,355,684 of NC_081189.1, read as the reverse complement.
AAAGTCATTAAGAACTATCTTCGCGTAAAAAAGAACAAGGAGTCCTGGAAGTGATGGTATGGCCCCCACAGAGCCCTGATCTCAACATCATCGAGTCTGTCTGGGATTACATGAAGAGAGAGAAGCAACTGAGGCTGCCTAAATCCACAGAAGAACTGTGGTTAGTTCTCCAAGATGTTTGGGCCAACCTACTTGCCGAGTTCCTTCAAAAACTGTGTGCAAGTGTACCTAGAAGAATTGATGCTGTTTTGAAGGCAAAGGGTGGTCACACCAAATATTGATTTGATGTAGATTTTTCTTCTGTTCACTCACTTTGCATTTTGTTAATTGATAAATATAAACTATTAACATTTTTGAAAGCATTCTTACTTTACAGCATTTTTTCACACCTGCCTAAAACTTTTGCACAGTACTGTATATATAGATACACACAGCTCTATATACATTATAGCCTTTATAACTAGCCCTCCACCCTTTCACAACAGGTATAATTCACAGTTTTAAGTTATTATGAACAACTGAATGAATCTGACAGAAAATTAAACTGTAGGGTGTAAGCTAAATACATTTCAGAATAAAACCGTAAAAAAACAATGACTTTTCCTGATTTACTGAATAAAAAGTAACAGTTCAAACAAACAATGAACACCATATGACGTTGAAAAAGGTAATATATAGGAGGGTGCTCAAACTTTTTTTTCACTAAAGGTAGCTCCACAATATTCCACGAAAATAAAGTTTACTGCATGCAAAATCGTCAATGGTTCCTTGTTTTTTTGTTGATCGGGTGGGTTTTGACTTGCTTAATTAAAGAAAATGCCCTTTTCTCAAGAGCAGAGAAATCACCAATGTGTTGGCATACAAGTAAGTTTAGGTGTTACATATGGTAGGTGTCTGTACCCTTGATGATTCCACGCCGACAGCTGCATTTTTTCAAAAATCGCTGGATGTGAACGTTTGATGTTTCTGAACAGTATTTACATGTAATACAATGAAAATGTGTTTTAAAAGAAAAAAAAGTTCTATAAGGTTACTTCCATCAAGGGTTTCATAGCATTGAGCAACACGGGAGGCTGAACGTACTGTATATCTAGTGGTGTTAAATGTGCAGTTTTATTTTGCCACACAATTAGTTTTGTCTTGTTTATAATATTTGTTGCAAGCTGCAGCAGAACTCAATGGCAGTGCTTGAGAACACAATGGGACTCGAGCACAGAAATATCTTGCGTGCACGTCCAGCAATCTTTTAAAAACTGCATCTGCACAAGCATGGAATAATGTGGGGATACAGAATTCTATGGGGTAATGTTACAGAAATCTGCGTAACACCTGTCAGAACAATTTGATTTTGAGATACATGCCTCGGTTCAAATGTCAGTGAGTGGAATTTTTCCAGTCAAATCTGTATATGTAAAAAAAAAAAAAAAGGTTTGGGCCCTAGGCACATGCCTAGTTTGCCTCTGTGTTAATCCGGCCCTGTTTTAGAGACTGATATTTGACTGAGCTGTACTGTGGTTACAAAACAAAAATAAATTGCAGCTGTACAAACTACATGGATAAGTATAATAAGTATATATTATTTCAACCAATTTGAAATGTGTCCTTTAAAAAAAAAAAAAGCCTCAATTAGTTTTAGCACACAACAGTTGGTCTTTTTAACTGGGGTGTATAAATTGCAATCTAAACTGGCATAAAGATGAGAAAAATCCAGCCCCGTCTGCTGCTTTTTCATATGTTCAAAGTCAGAATCAGTTCAACTGTAAAACCTTATTGTTTACTGACATTGTTTCTCGTGACTCAGCAGCGTGGACTGAAAAGCCTTGCTTGAACGGGTAGATTTATTTGAAGTCTTTGCAACACCACTGCTCAGTAAGTATTTTTCAGAAACATGCAGTATTGTTTATTATTTCTTTTTTCTGCTTTCATTATTTCTTTTTTCTGCTTTAAGTCATCTGACTGCTGGCTGAAATTTTGCCAGTGTAAGTCATAAGTCTGAAAAGCAGTCATTCTCTTCATGCAGAGAAGTTGTAAAGAGATTTTTTTTTGGTGACTCAAGCACTTTCCATTCTTGTTAAATTACATTCTGCAATGCATTCAGCAAATATGTGCATATCCTAATTTCTTATTTTCCTGTAAGGAGAGCTGAAGCAGTTCAAGCATGCCAATTACAGTAGCCAAAGGGCTCCACAAAAGGCTGGTGATGTCAGAAGGAAGCTGTGACAGGATGAGTCGTCCTCAGTCTCAAAGTGGTGTTTCCCTGCGCAGGAACGGGTTGATATCAGTTGGGGTTAAGCCTGTGCTGAGCTGCCCTTTCACTGCTTCCCCAGTAAAAAGTATCATAGATTTTCTGTGCTAATTAATGTGTGTTTATAGCTCTCTTTATTACTTGTGTTACAAATTAAACCTGCAAAGGTTGCTGGCATTGCTTATAGTGATTATGTTTTAGTGATGTAGCAATTGGCCCAGGAATCTCTATGCCAAATAATAAAATCTGCAAAACATTGATTTTCAGTGTTGGAAATATGCTGAGAATAATCAATGAGAGAATCAGTCATTTTTGATAATTTGTCCTGAAAAATGGTGTGTTTCAAATACTGTTCCCAAGGGCATTGTAATGCCCACAGTAGGAAATGCGGTCAATGCATCAAGTTAATAACCTTTATTTTCTGCTATTACTCTATACTTATCTTACATTTACAGCTCAAAAGACTGTAAAAAGCAAAGCACAAGCAACCTGCAGTAGACCAAACACAGCAGCAAATGCTCTGCAGCATCTCTATGAACAGAACTTTTAGCAATTTGTGAGAAACCCAATGACAGAAAGCAAACCTAGCAATTCATTTAGCAAGGATAAAGGATGCGATACAACAAACACCACCAGCTGAACAGATGAAAATTAGTGCCCAAAATATTACCCTTAGAAACAACCTCATCTCTCTACAGGAGCTACATCCAAGGATATCTGGGTCCTACTTTCAAGTGTAATTACTGAGTAATTATCAGAAAACAGCATAAAAGTCAGGCCAGTTTAATCATTCGGTAATTTGTAGCTACTTTACAGTAACTTAATAAGTGCTGGTTTATATTGTATGAGTTATACAGTGATTAGAAATTCCATATATTAGTGTTTGTTTTCTAATTATCTTATTACTTGCTAGTAAGATAATTAGAAAACAAACACTAACTACTGCTACATACTGTATGAGATATTCCCTGCAACTAAAAGCTAATTTTGGTAGTTTAACAGAGCAGAGGCTGGGCACAAACCAGCAACCTCACACACCACAAGGGAGCATCTCATTGTAACAGGTAATGCTGTTACGGACTGATCCCCTGTATAGTATTAAGGTGCTCGTTTGTGGTGAGCACGATTTCCAGTTTGTACCTCCGTCCAAAAGAGACCCCCCCTTTACCTTGGCAGTACATTTCCTTCAGGTTTGAAGTAATGAAGCCCTGCATACAAATGGAAAGAAGAGAGTCAAGTTAAATAGGAAGACAATCACAGTTTGTCAAATAATGCAAATTCTAATTGTTCTGGGGCATTGCTGGCACCCAGGGGATCCCTGCAGATGAGACTGTGTGTGTCAGTGACCTACCTGGCAAATTATTCGAAATAAACATCCATTTCTGCAGTTCTGATATTCCACCAGAGGATACCCTGTGTCCTAGCTGCCAGTAATATCCCCGTCCCTTTGAGCTCATGTGTCCTTTCGCTCTGTAACGAACCCATACATTGTTATCACTCTGTATCGTATTGCAAAGTTCCTCCTGCTAAAGTGAACTAACAGTGCTATGCTTGTGAGGTTTTTTTTTTTCTGCGCTGAGCAAATAAAATGGTCCTAAGTGACATCTACACAAGGTCAGTCATTTATTGAGTATAACTGCCTTGGCTATGCACCTGTAAAATTAACACCTTGTGGGAGGTAGAGGTTGCAGTCTGTTGTTCATTACAGAGGTATGGTGTTCTTCAGGAACCATTTAGCCTCTTTGTTTGTTTTTGTTAGTTTTTTTCTACACTAGTGCAACATATATGTTGACTAATAATAGTAAAAGTGTAATAGTAAAAGTTTTAGATTGTGGATCGCTTCATCTCCATAAACATGCATACTACTACCTACACAAGTTTTCCACACACTTCCCAGATTATGGTCCTCCATCACCTGGCCTTGGCTAACCTTTGACTGTCAGGTGAAAGACCTTAACTCACCTAAACCTGCAGACTGCTCCAGTAGTATCAGAAAGATAACCCCACTCAAACCAGCAGACGAGTAAACTGACATAATACAGTTCTAAATCTATATAAACATTTACTCTGCCCATTTGTATTCCTTTTTCAGAATAAAACATTTTCAAAAAGTTATCCAGGTGTACTCTTTAAGTTGCATAGTGCTGTAGGAGTTAAGAACATTGCAGGTCTGCTGTAGGTTCAGACAAAACTGAAAATCTGAACAGAGCCATCCTGTAGGGAGCTGCTGGGGTCGTGGTGTAAATATTCAGAAAGCCACACTCTCCCTGGAGGCTCACAGGCTCCCTACATGGTGCTGCCATTAAAATGTATACTCGCCTGGCTCACTGAGAAAGCCTTGATATAGTTCAGTGATGCCAGCCTTAAGTGCCTCCACTCTTATGTTGGCAGCCATGTGAACTGTGCTCTCAGATACCTGCTTACACAGTAGAGGAACCAGCTTGCTGTCCACTGTGAATGCACGCTGTTTTAAACAGCTGTGTGCCAGCAGAGTTACAACCCACTCTTTCCTTTGGGATATTTCCCTTTTTAGTGTTTTTTCAATCCAATTATTATTTTTATATCAGTAACAGCTGCTGTTTAATGGTGCTTAGTGATGTGTTTGTGACAGAGAGCTTTTACTTTGCCCTGCTGTGTGTGGCACGTTCTCTTGGTATATCCTGGGTACCTTGAGTATTCTGGAAGGCCAAACTGATGCTGTAGTTTACTTAATCAAAATAAAACAATTGTATTGTGCCATTAAAATAACTTTTCTGTACTGTTGCATTATTGATTTAATCAGTGGTGTACTCCTAAATCTTAAAGTACTGGAACGCCAATTAAAATATTGATTTTTCTAAAACAAATTATACGAATTCACATTTTATTTGTACGTTGAACTTGATCAGTGCTGCCAGATTGGCGTTTTAAGAACTGTACCAGTACAATTAGAATGTTTTTTTTCAATTTATTTTTAAAGACTATATGCCAACAGTTCTGGACAATGTAATTTTACACTATATTCTGAATATCTTTTTTTTTTTTTTTTTTTTTCCTGGACCTAGTGCATTAGATCTCACCAGATAAAAAAAAAAACACAGCAGTTCTGGTACTGCAGGCTGTGAGAAAAAAAAAAACAAGCAAAGCAGACACATAAATAAATAGTTTATAACTTTAATTACCAGTGTTTTTTATTATTATTTTAAATAAATGTGTAGCACTTATTTCTGATTTTGTAATATATATTAAATCTTAACAGCAAGGCAAGTCTTTTATTCCAAACCCCAGGTCTCCACACTGACCGATATATAAAGAAGTTTTTATGGACACAGTGCACTTTTGTTGCCTTTCTTGTCAGCATTTTTACAAAAAAAAAATGGTTAGCCTTCTTAAAGTAGCACTGTAGTTTGTAATAGAAGTCCGGAATGTTCTCCTCATTGCATCACAAAGACGACTGACTGAAATCAGATGATTGTGCAGGTGGAAAAATAAAAACAAATTAAGTGTAACACATGGTGTTAGTTTCTTTTCTTCTTTTGTTTTCAAATTATAGTCAATTTACTGAACCATTTAATATACAGTGCCTTGCAAAAGTATTCAGACCCCTGACCAATTCTCTCATATTACTGAATTACAAATGGTATATTGAAATTTCGTTCTGTTTGATATTTTATTTTAAAACACTGAAACTCAAAATCAATTATTGTAAGGTGACATTGGTTTTATGTTGGGAAATATTTTTAAGAAAAATAAAAAACTGAAATATCTTGCTTGCATAAGTATTCAACCCCTGTGCTGTGGAAGCTCCCAGTTTACACCGATGAAAGAAATTGCCCTAATGAGGACACAATTACCTTACCATTGGCCTCCACCTGTGAACCATTAAAGTTGCTGTCATATTTTCTGGACAAAAACCCCGCTGTTGAAGGATCATTGGTCAGGCTGTGAATCTGAAGGAATAAATGAAGACCAAAGAGCATTCTACAGAAGTTAGAGATAAAGTAATACAAATGCATAGGTTAGGGAAAGCGTACAAAATAATATCCAGGTGTTTGGATATCCCAGTGAGCACAGTTGGATCAATAATCAGGAAGTGGAAGCTGCATCACACCACCCAGGCACTGCCAAGAAAAGGCCGTCCCTCAAAACTCAGCGCTCAAACAAGAAGGAGACTTGTGAGAGAAGCCACAGAGAGGCCAACAATCACTTTGAAGGAGCTACAGAGTTCAGTGGCTGGGAGTGGAGTAATGGTGCACCAGTCAACCATATCAAGAGCTCTGCATTACACTGGCCTGTATGGGAGGGTGGCAAGAAAGAAGCCGTTACTCAAAAAGTACCATCTGAAAGCACGTCTGGTGTTTGCCAGAAAGCATGAGAGTGACCCAGCTGTGATGTGGGAAAAGGTTTTGTGGTCAGATGAGACCAAGATAGAGCTTTTTGGCCAAAACTCAAAGCGCTATGTGTGGCGCAAACCTAACACTGCCCATGCCTCAAGACACACCATCCCTACAGTGAAGTATGGTGGTGGCAGCATCATGCTGTGGGGATGCTTCTCATCAGCAGGGACTGGGCATCTTGTTAAAATTGAAGGAAGAATGGATGGAGCAAAATACAGGGAAATACTGCAAGAGAACCTGCTTCAGTCCGCTAAAAAGCTGAAGCTTGGGAGGAAATTCACCTTTCAGCAGGACAATGATTCCAAGCACAAGGCCAAAGCAACATTGGAGTGGCTCAAGAACAAAAAGGTGAATGTCCTACAGTGGCCCAGTCAAAGTCCTGATCTCAATCCCATTGAGAATCTGTGGCACTACTTGAAAATTGCGGTCCACAAGCGTCGTCCAACCAACCTGAACAACCTGGAGCAAATCTGCCAAGAAGAATGGGCCAAAGCTGGTACATACTTACCCCAAAAGACTTAAAGCTGTTATTGCAGCGAAAGGTGGCTCTACCAAATATTAATGTGTGGGGGTTGAATACTTATGCAAGCAAGATATTTCAGTTTTTTATTTTTCCTAAAAATATTTTCCAACATAAAACCAATGTCAACTTACAATAAATGATTTTGAGTTTCAGTGTTTTAAAATAAAATATCAAACAGAACGAAATTTCAATCTACCATTTGTAATTCAGTAATATGAGAGAATTGGTCAGGGGTCTGAATACTTTTGCAAGGCACTGTATATATATATATATATATATATATATATATATATATATATATATATATATATATATATATATATTGATTGAGCATTAAAAGAAATGTACCACTATTATAACACATTTATTTTTGAAAAAAAAATACGGTATATAAAGGATGGACATTGACGAAATGTTTTTGGTTTCTTGTTTAATCACTCGATCATTCATCCTTGACCATGACACGCTTGAGTAACTATGACTGAAGCATATGCACTTAATCACCTAATTAGTGTGTACTGTGGCTCGCCGTCTTGGGTGCTCACAGCCAGAAATTTCAAACCTGGCAAGACAGTATAACCAGACACACTCTGTCAATGACAGGCCACGAACTGGGAGACCAAGAGTCACAACACCTGCCCACGATCGACAGATCATTTTGCAGCATCTTCGTGATGTCAATTGTTAATCAGCACAATAAAAAGTCACTGCACCTGCTCTAAAACATAATTTTTCGATCACATCTAGTGAATTTCTATCCAAATATAAGTGATAAGATTATTTTGATGCTCAAATATAAGTGGTATGTTTCTTTTAATGCTCAAATATAAGTGATAAGATTCTTTTGATATATATACTGTAGATAGATAGATAGACAGATAGATAGATGGATTGATCCCTCCTAAAGCCCAACTTCCACTGGCAAGTGGCAAGAGGGAGACAATGGGTTCTCAAGACGAAGTACAGCGGAGTCCCCTGACTTTGACAGGTTCAAAGTCTGGAGACATGACATGCCATGCTGTGAAAGCTTGAGTAACATACTCAGCCAAAGTGGAGGGGGCACTCACCAACCCGCCTGGCCAGCGTGGTGAGTTATGGCCAAACCCCCCATGATGAAAGCACAGACAAAAACATGGCCCTCATTCCCTGGAGGCTGGATTGCCGCCGACCAAAGCAGTGGCCAGTTAGGCATGAAGGCAGAGGGTGCGAAGTATCACCGGGTTACGATTTTAGGCTGCCACAGAACACTGACCCTGGCCATGTACAACTGCAGATCTCTTTCAGGTGAAGCAAGACTTCAAGAGTTAGAAGAAGAACTTGGAAGAATCAAGTGGGACATCATAGGACTAAGACAAAGGACTACTAGAACTCAAGAGTGGACATCTCTTCTACCGAGGCACTACAGATGGATGAACAGGAGGCGTTGGATTCATTGTCCACAAAAGAATCAAGAATAATGTAGTAGAGATTGACAGCGCATCAGAGAGGTCTGCAAGACTGATAGTGAAAGTTTCAAGGAAGTATGAACTTCAGGTCATCCAAGTATATGCACCAACAACAAGCTACTTGGATGAAGAAGTCAAAAAATTTTATGAAGAAGTACAAGAACTATATGAAAATGGGAAGAGCCACTATAAATTCATCATCGGTGACTTCAACGCCAAAATAGGAGCCCAGCAAGAAGAGAATTCGGTCTGCAAATTTGGACATGGCGACAGGAACGAGAGGGGCGACAGACTAGTCGAATTTGCAGGGAACAAGAACTTATTCATCATGAACACCTTCTTCACGATCTGCAAAAAGATGAAGCAATTGAGGTAAAGAAAATCAGTGAGGAAGTGACGCAAGTAATTGCAGAAACAGCAAAAAATATCGCTGGAACAGAGAGTATAAAATGTGACCACAAGATCATGCAAGAGACAAAAGACCTCATGAAGAAAAGAAGGGAAATGAAACAAACAGCAGCTCTGAAGTCAAAGATTGAATACATTGAGATCTGCAAGACAGTAAGAAAGCGCATTACTGAGCATACACGGTCGTTCAACTGTAGGTTGGTAGGAAAAACTATTGAAAACAACCTAAGCATGAAGAAAGCAAAACAAAGACTGATCATTGGGGGAAAAAAATGATTTTAGCAATCAAACAAAAGGACGGGACTGTCATCAAGAACCGCAAATTGATTTTAAAGAGAGTCGAAGACTTTTACAGAAAATGATATCAAGATGAAAAGAGCAACGTTGCAGATGATGAAGACGAGACGGAAAAACACAACCCAAGGAAGAAGTGAAACATGCTATCAAACATATGAAGACAGGAAAGGCACCCGGAGAAGACGGGATAACGACTGACATCGTGAAAGAAGACGGTGAAGAAGAAGTGATAAAAAAACAACTGGAACATTGTATCTGTTATACTTTTACATAAGAAAGGAGATAAAGAAGACCTCAAGAACCACAGACCTATTACCTTACTTACATTTTCAAAACACTGGATTGGGAAAATAAGGGGCTGAAGATCAATGGAGCCTACTTGAATCACCTATGATTTGCTGACGACATCCTCATATTAACAACGTGCCCAGAAGAATTACAAACAAGAATACAAGAACTACACGAGGCTAGCATCAAAGCAGGTTTGAAAATAAACCTTAAGAAGACACAAGTCATGTTCAATAAATATACCACTCCACAGGCAATTGAAGTCAATGGGATCAAGCTTGAAGAAGTCAATAACTACGTATACTTAGGACAGTTCATTTCGGCACCGGAGAACCAAATGTGCGAAAATCAACAGAATAGCAAAAATGGTCTGGAGTGCCTTTGGAAGATTAAGCATGGTTCTGAAAGGGAACATACCCTTATGCCTCAAGAGGAAGTCTTCGACCAATGCGTGCTGCCAGTGCTAACTTACGGATGCGAGACCTGGACCCTCAATTAAAAAATGACTCAAAAATTACAAACAACTCAACGGAGTATGGAAAGATGCATGCTGGGAATAACAAGAGACAGGAAAAGGAAGGAATGGATAACAGTGCAAACAAAAGTATGCAATTTTATTATAAGAGCAAAAAAAACTGAAATGGCAGTGGGCCGGACATGCAGCAAGAAGAAAAGACCATCGCTGGACCAAAAAGATACTAGACTGGATCCCAAGAGATATAAAGCGACCAAGAAGAAGACCTCCAGGAAGATGGCAAGATGGAATTAGGAAACACGCTGGAGCGACGTGGATGAGGAGCACAGCAGACAGGCTTTTGTGGAAGAATCTTAGGGATGCCTTCATCCAGCAGTGGATTGAAAAAGGCTGAAGATGATGATGATGAGATAGATAGATAGATAGATAGATAGATATTTTATCACAGTGAAAGTGCTTGGGTGGCAGGTCACACCACCAAAATACACAAGTTTTAAGACCCTCAGAAGCTTCAACAGCTAGGAGTGCAGGTGGCCTTGAATCTCTGGAGCACCATTTGCACATGGCTAAGGTAAATCGAATTTGTTGCTTCGCAACTAAACCATCACAAAACCTCCTTTTGATGGGGATACGTCCAGGGTAGACTTGGGGAATACCCGTGGGACAACGTGGAGCAGCTAACATTGCTATTACTTCTCTCGGTCACAAATCCATCACATTCCATGGACACCAAATTCCTCAAAACATTTTTAAAAGATTACAAAAACAGGTTTTGTGACATTAACGTCTCCTTTCACAGATGTAATCGTTTAAAGACATAGTACACAGATCTATTTTGTACCAACAATGTTATAAGTATGTTATCTTAACTACTTGTTAATTGTTGTTAGTAGCCATATTTTGTAGTAATCATGTAATTCATTATTTCATGTGTGCAATGCTTTTAATGTTTTATATCTGTCTGGTTTTAGAAAGGGCAGATGTTGTGAATTCAGTGGAGACCTGCGCTGGTACAGTAATTTGGTATGGGACTTCAGTAAAGAAATGTGTTGTGTTTGCACTGAACCATGGTACATAAGTTGCTAATTTAACTTCAGTGGGGGCTGTATGTATGACGCCATGGCTATTATTACATGCTAAACAGTATAAGTGCATGGCTGAGGGAATGTGCAATACTCATACAACATTTACATGCCTGGGAGGGATTTCTGCTGATGCTGCATAAGAAATTAATGTTTGCTCCTACTGGCTGAAATGACCTTGAGACCTTGTATGTAGGTTTAGATGATATTAACACAAGGTATTAATACTATGTAATACAGTGTGCACCCTTTTAGCACTTATTTTTGATAATATATATCCCTTGCTAAAATATAAATCCCCTTTTATAGCTCTATATTTTGCAAAAACAGATTTGTCATCAAGCACAAATCAAAAAACAGGTCAAACAGCGTTTGTCAGCAACAAACAATCCAAGAGTCCTTCCCTGAGAGGGAAGCTTGGCAGGCTGGTGTTAAATGTTGCTTTTGGTTATTTTAACAATGTGATACTGTGTTAGGTCATTTGTGAGCTACTGGCTCCATCTTGTGGCTGAATATCAGAAAGAAAAGGAGCCTGTCCTTTAGCCACAGAACATAGCTTTCCCTTTTCTCGTAAACAGAAGATGCTCCATTAAAATGAATAATTTATTTAACTTTAATTATTCATCGACTGATTTCTCTTTATTTACTCTTAGGTTATTAAAAAAAAGTCAAAGTACTTTGCCAAGTCATCCAGTGGCGGCATTGTCAAACATCTCTCTCACCTTTTTATTGCCTCAGTTCAATCTCCTATTAGGTCAGTGCCGGGAAGCAATTATGAATGTGATGACTTGATCAATTTTCCAAATAACTGCTTTTAATGTACTATCTGATGGGTTATATAAAGAAGCACACAAGGACAAAATCTAGACCTTTCAGAGTTTGCTTAAGGTAGATGTTGTTAAATTCTTGCTGTTTCTTTTTACAATTACATAAAATAAGTTTGCTTTTATAAAGACGGTACAACAACTTTTATTGAAGTCAACCCCTACAAGAAAAAGCATCCCTAGAACATACCAAATTTTGGACTCTCCCATAAACCTTCCAGACCAGATTTATTCTGTTACTCCTTTAAGATTCCAAAACAAGACACTAAATCCTGACAGAGGTAAAGCCCAGAGATACCGGTGTACCAGAAACCTCACCAGAAGCAAACAGTGTTAGCAGTGTTAGTGTTTCTACACACAGTTTGTATGATGCTCAGTGGTGACAGTTATCCTTTAATATCTGCTGAAATCCTTGGGATTAACTAGAAAAGCAGGCTTAATATTCAGAAATATCTCGTGCATTACCCTGAAGAAACCCTATCCGAACTAGAAGCAGAGTGACAATGCAAACACAACTGCTTTGGATTAATATTGCACAATGGTCCTTCATATCTGGTGGCACTTAGGACCCTACTTACAAAGAACTCCAGAGTAATTTCCATTGTGTCAGTGTGGTACGGCCCCACCTCCACAGAGAATAAACCAAATGAAATAGAACACATAAAATAAGGACTGCTTCACATGTGATATTGGAATATGAATCGAATGTTTGAGTTTAGAAGTAACACCCATACATTTAAACATGAGCATTTCCTTTGGGAACAGTGCTATGGAATTTTAGACAGGTTTATTGTACATAATTAATGACTAAAAAATAACCTGCACAAAAAAATGTATACATAAGAAACTGAAGAAGAAAACAAACATATTTGTATTACTAATATTGTGTTTGTAAAATAGACTGCCAGGTATGATGGAATGTATTTATTCTGTTTATACAGTAAATGTAAAGAAATTAATCTCACCAAGAACAGAGACTGGTTGTAAGACATTTGGGGGAAAGTGTGGATTTGGTTGCAAAACTAAAATCTATATTTAATTTCTTGCCAGTTTGTTTGTAATCTGTAAACTTCTCTATTGTTGTTTCTGCTTAGATGATTATTTACCATGTTTACCAACTGTTTAAGCAAAAGCTCTTCTGAAAAGACTCTGATTTTTTTTTTTTGCACTGAAGCCTTTGCAATGCAAATATGACATGCTCTGCATTTTCACATTTCACTCAAGAAGGCGCCACAGTCTCAGTTAGACATGAAGCAGCCCTTTGAAGTTATCTAATTAGAAACTGAGTTTGTGTTTTTCCATTACAGCTGTATATGACATTTCACTGACTGGTGGCTGCCTTCTTGCTTGGGTGATATTATGACATTGCAAAACAACACAGACCTGCACACAGGATGGGAAAGGGGAGTAGTAAAAATACATCTTTAAATAGCCTGTGTAGCTTTATCTTCTCTAAGTCAATAGAGAAAGAAAGTATTCAGCTTTTTTTTTTTAATTATCCCTGTAGAAGACCTGTAACAACAATTCAAAATTTGGACCAAGCCACTTGGACTTGGATAACAACAGGCTCGGAAACGAGGTAAATCTTAAAAAGGGATTGCAAGGACTCCTGATTCCACTATTGTGATTTGTCAGTTGACCAACTTATTCATTGTTCTGGACCTCCAAATGTGGCAAAACTAAATGAACAGCACAGCATTTAGGCCCATTCAAATCCTTGGCCTCTATACAAGCCTGTCTACTAAGGTGCCCAGTTACTTTATATATTGCCCAAACTAACTGCTGCTCTGTGGGTAAAAAATCTTCATACTGTAGTGTGGCAATGTGCCCCGCCCCTGTGTGCATTTGTGTGTTATATGTTGTATGTTGCGTGTGTTAATGTTGGTGTATAGATATGGCTGCACAGGATATAAATGGGTGTGTGCAGCACGAGTTATTTAAAATGTATAATTGTATTTAGGCACGGGATTGCACATCACTTCACGTGCATTTAAAGTATATAATATGTGAGCACGAGGTTGCACATAATTAATTCACGTGCTGGGATTCAAGTGAATAATTAATTAGTAATTGAATCCCGGCACAACAGTATATATAGATGCATGTTTCACTCACTCGGGGTTGGGTGTTCGGTGAGTAGTGAACGGGAGAGAGAGGAGGAGAACTAAAGTTAAATAAAAAGATAACAATTGCTATTGTGTGCTGGTAGGACCAGCACGATACTTGTTTGTTTATTTAAACTCACCGTGTTTGTGTGTCTGTCCGTGCTCCGTTTGTTAAGTGTTAGTACGTTTTGTTTGTCTATTTATTTTGGCCTCAAGTGCCGTGTCCTGTGTTTTGTTTTGTTCAAACCTTTTATTTTACAATAAAACGGCGCAAGCAAGCGCATTACCATTTCATCCACCGTCTGTCTGTGTACTCCTTTCTGGTCTGACGTCAGTCACAAAGCCACCCTGTGACACGTGGTGTCAGAACCGGGACAACAGCGCCTCCAAGACTCAGGCCAGAAGGAGTACTGTTTATTTAAAAAAAAAAAATAATAATAATAATAATAAAAAAATAAAAAAAAAGATGGGAAAGAACGGCAGAAGGCCGCAGCCACAACACCAGCCGGAGGAACAGCAGCCCGGGTGTTACTGCTGCGCTGAGCCTGGGCATTCCAGCACAAACTGCCCCTGGTACCCCCTCGGACAGCTACCCCAACTATGCCCCATCTGCGGAGGTGAGCACTATGTGGCCCGCTGCCCTGTCCATCAGGAGAGGGAGAAGCAGGGGTCGCCTCAGTCTCCACCACCAGCAGGGGGAGGTAGACTACTGCTCCCACCGCCCCAACAACAACTGCAACAGCGGCCAGAGGAGCCAGAGAACCTGTTCCCCTGGTGCACCTGGTGCGGAAAGGTGGATCACCGCTGGAGGCACTGCTCCGAGGTGCCACCGAGCTGGTGCGGGCGATGTGAGGAAGGGGGACACGACTGGTCGGGATGCCCCTATGCCAGCTCGTCAGTGCCCAGACGGGGGGAGCACGAGCTTCCAATGCCAGGAGAGGAGCCACTGCTGGTTTCGGCTTCCGAGCTAGAGGGAGCGCCACACCAGTCCCCTGTAATAGAGGGGACACCACACCAGTCCCTTGCAATAGGGGGAGAGTCGCACCAGTCCCCTGCAATAGGGGGAGAGCCGCACCAGTCCCCTGCAATAGGGGGAGAGCCGCACCAGTCCCCTGCAATAGGGGGAGACTACAAACTGCTCCGACCTTCGTCGCCAGGAGACTACACGCTGCTCCCACCTTCGTCGCCAGGAGACTACACGCTGCTCCCACCTTCACCGGCAGGAGCAGAGCAGCGGGAGCTGCCTCTACCTCCGCCACCTCCACCGCCAGGAGCAGAGCAGCAGGAGCTGCCTCTATCTCTGCCACTTCCACCAGCAGAGGGTGAATGCCTGCTGGGTCCACTTCCACCAGCAGAGGGTCAATGCCTGCTGGGTCCACTTCCACCAGCAGAGGGTCAATGCCTGCTGGGTCCACTGCCACCAGCAGAGGGTCAATGCCTGCTGGGTCCACTGCCACCAGCAGAGGGTCAATGCCTGCTGGTATCACTTCCCCGACCGCCATCTTCACCCCCAAGAGGAGAGGAGCAGGAGTTACCTCTGCCTCCATCACCACCAGGGGAAGAGGTGCAGGAGCTACCTCTCCCTTCACAAGAAGTAGTACCAGGACTTGATGCTGGCATTCCTCAGCAACCACTGCATAGTCTGCTGAGGGGAGCACAGCGGAAAACAGCCCGGCCGCAGCGGCTACGTAGAGGGCCAGCACCGCCTCAGCCACTGCCACAGTGGCCAACCACAGCACCACGACTGGTCCTGACTCCGGCACCGCCCAAGGATGCCAACCTCGCTTCGCCCAAGGATGCCAGCCTCGCTTCGCCCAAGGATGCCAGCCTCGCTTCGCCCAAGGATGCTTGCCTTGCATCGCCTGGGGCTGCCTGTTGCTCCACATCGCCTGGGGCTGCCTGTTGCTCCGCATCGCAGCAGGAAGTACTGTGGCCGGAACCCCACCAAGGGGAGCTGCCGGCCACGAAGAAGGGTGAGGAGGTCTGGAGACCACCAACCCCAGCAGCAGTTTCGCTGCCGGAGATCATGGGGGAGGTCAGGAGACCTGCTCCCACTGCAGCACTTTCGCTGCTGGAAGTACTGTGGCCGGAGCCCCACCAAGGGGAGCTGCCGGCTTTGAAGAAGGGGGAGGAGGTCCGGCGACCACCAACCCCAGCAGCAGTTTTGCTGCCGGAGATTGTGGGGGAGGTCAGGAGACCTGCTCCCACTGCAGCACGTGCGCTGCAGGAAGTACTGTGGCCGGAGCCCCACAAAAGGGAGCTGCCGGCTACGAAGAAGGGGGGAGGTCAGGAGACCACCCCCCAAGCAGCCTTTCCGCTGCCAGGACTGCCCCGGCTGAAGGAGTCAGTCTGGGAGCTGTCAGCACGTCTGCTGACAGCATGGCCAGTAGCAACCTGGCTACTGGCAACATTGCCACCCATGAACCCCTTGAAGTCCCTGTTCTTGGCCCAGGACTTTGAGCGAGACTTTTGGGATTTTAAGAGGGGAGGTGGCCATTGAGGCCATGTGTGCTGCGCACAAGGGGGATATATGTGGCAATGTGCCCCGCCCCTGTGTGCATTTGTGTGTTATATGTTGTATGTTGCGTGTGTTAATGTTGGTGTATAGATATGGCTGCACAGGATATAAATGGGTGTGTGCAGCACGAGTTATTTAAAATGTATAATTGTATTTAGGCACGGGATTGCACATCACTTCACATGCATTTAAAGTATATAATATGTGAGCACGAGGTTGCACATAATTAATTCACGTGCTGGGATTCAAGTGAATAATTAATTAGTAATTGAATCCCGGCACAACAGTATATATAGATGCACGTTTCACTCACTCGGGGTTGGGTGTTCGGTGAGTAGTGAACGGGAGAGAGAGGAGGAGAACTAAAGTTAAATAAAAAGATAACAATTGCTATTGCGTGCTGGTAGGACCAGCACGATACTTGTTTATTTATTTAAACTCACCGTGTTTGTGTGTCTGTCCGTGCTCCGTTTGTTAAGTGTTAGTACGTTTTGTTTGTCTATTTATTTTGGCCTCAAGTGTCGTGTCCTGTGTTTTGTTTTGTTCAAACCTTTTATTTTACAATAAAACGGCGCAAGCAAGCGCATTACCATTTCATCCACCGTCTGTCTGTGTACTCCTTTCTGGTCTGACGTCAGTCACAAAGCCACCCTGTGACAGTAGTTAACACTTTATTACCCCCAAAATTATTTTGTCTCTCTTTCTCGGCGAGCCACAGTACGCTGCCCTAGTTCAGCCTCCAACATGCCGATTGCATGAAGGCGCTGCTCTCTTGACAGACGTGGCATATTGTTTTTTTTCTATGATTTTCTTTATTGCTTTTATTCAACCTTTCAATTCAACAACTGAAATCACAAATAAAGTGGCAGTTTGTCATGGAATTTAGAATGTACTGGTGCATAGTGATTTATTTAGTGTGAAGTGGCTCATTGGTATGCAAGCCATGCTATGCACTATATATACGCACAGTCATGTGATGTTGTTTAACCAATCAGAGGTTGTTAGTTTTCCAAGCCGTATTATAATAATCAACATTCAATTTTATCAAAGCACTATAAATTTGTCAGTCCAACCATTTTCTCTGTGGGCATCCATTTTTGATCAATAAATACAGTGTTTATAGTACCTTATTACACTATGTAACACAATTTTTGTTCCTGGGTAGTAAGTGTTATTTCCTAATTGCTTATGCCTCAAAAGTATAGAAAATGGCTATTATTCCCCACAAACTTTGCTTTTGTGACCAGGACAGTGATATTTTGAAATTTACCTATTTCCAATGAGAAAACGGGTATTTGTGTCTTTTCGTTCACATAAAGTCAGAAAAAAACAACATATGAATCCAAATTAACATGTATTTATACTAAAGTAATACAAAAATGACTACAAAAGATTTAGAAGTGAGTAGTTTTTCGAGATTTATGATTATACTGTAAATCACTTTCACGAATCAGCCCCCAAATGTAGTCTCCCATCATGTTCTCGTTATACTGTCCTTGATAGCGGCGTTCAAAGTCCAGTATATCCTGGTGGAAGCGCTCGCCTTGCTCCTCCGAGTACGCTCCCATGTTCTCCTTGAATTTATCAAGATGAGCATCAAGGATATGGACTTTGAGGGACATCCTACAGCCCATTGTGCCGTAGTTCTTCACCAGAGTCTCAACCAGCTCCACATAGTTTTCGGCCTTGTGATTGCCCAGGAAGCCCCGAACCACTGCGACAAAGCTGTTCCAAGCCGCTTTCTCCTTACTCGTGAGCTTCTTGGGGAATTCATTGCACTCCAGGATCTTCTTTATCTGTGGTCCGACGAAGACACCGGCTTTGACCTTTGCCTCAGACAGCTTAGGGAAGAAGTCTTGAAGGTACTTGAAGGCTGCCGACTCCTTATCTAGAGCTCTGACAAATTGTTTCATAAGGCCCAATTTGATGTGCAGTGGTGGCATCAGCACCTTCCGGAGGTCCACTGGTGGCTCCCACTTGACGTTGTTCCTCCCCACAGAGAACTCGCTCCGCTGTGGCCAGTCCCGCCTGTGGTAGTGCGCCTTGGTGTCCCTGCTGTCCCAAAGGCAAAGATAGCAGGGAAACTTGGTAAAACTGCCTTGGAGACCCATCAGGAATGCCACCATTTTGAAGTCTCCTATGACCTTGATGCCATCTCAGAAAAATGCAGATATGTATCCACTTAGGCAGCTGGAACTAAACTGAACTAAACTACTATTTATATTACTGGAAAGCTCTAGAAAGTTCTAGAAGTTACTCCAAGTTTACTCAGCACTGAATCTATCTGGAATGTTCTGGAAAATAGGTCAATTTCAAAATATCACTGTCCTGGTCACAAAAGCAAAGTTTGTGGGGAATAATAGCCATTTTCTATACTTTTGAGGAATAAGCAATTAGGAAATAACACTTACTACCCAGGAACCAAAAAAAAAAAAAAAAAAAATTGTTACACAGTGTTATTCAGCTGCAGTTTCCTCTTTTTATTTTTCCAATGTTCTTTGTTAACCTTTTTATCTTTGTACTCTTGCAGTTTTATGTAAAAATAGTTCTGACCATCGTGTTGATTTTGGTTTAGGTCACAAGTAAAATTATGTTGGAGGTGTTAGCCTAGCCTTCAGCAAACAACAGTCTCTCACAAGACCACCAATGTTTGTGCAATGCTTACAATGCTTATCTGTCATTTCACCATCTGTGAAACAAAGGAGACAATGTTTTTTGCTTAAACTGTACACTGTAATTTACCTTACAAAGGTTTACTGCAGTATGCAATGGTAAAAGCATAGCACAGTGTAGCATAGTGTAGTAAAGACACTAGCTATGCTTATACCATTGATAAGGTTAATTACAGTGTACAGTTTAAGCAAAAAACATGGGCTCCTCTAATCATGGTTTACTCTCCCAATTTGCTTCAGGCGTTAAAGCTCAGCTGGCCCCATCTACTATCTCTGTAAATGTTGAGTCTGTAGGGCTGGCAGAGTTGAAAGGTCATATTGTCACAAAAACTGAATGGAATGAGGATGGCTGTTCAGTCCCAGGATTTAGGACTCTCCAGATAAGCTCATAGTCAGCTCAAAAACAAATAACTGCAGATTTAGAGAAAAATGATAATAATTCAATGAGTTTCCCCAAAGTAACGGCAGATTTAGAGAAAAATGATAATAATTCAATGAGTTTCCCCAAAGTAACGGCAGATTTAGAGAAAAATGATAATAATTCAATGAGTTTCCCCAAAGTAACGGCAGATTTAGAGAAAAATGATAATAATTCAGTGAGTTTCCCCAGGTTTTGACCAGTTTCTCTGGGTTTTGATGGTAGCAATCAAAAAAAGATTTTTAATAACAGTGAGCTTAGGAAAAAACAGTTATAATGCTGTAATTGTAAACACGTTCCCATGTATTCAGTTGATCATTTCTAAGGGTCTGAACTGTACACAATAGTCAGTAAATATTCATCTAAAAACGGGTTACAACTGGACCAATTAAGCAGCACTAATTACCTTGACCAGATTTAAAGATCACAAAATTAGCATTTGTCATTTACTAGCTAATGTACAATATCAACTTCGGAAAAAGGAGTAGAAAGCTAAAAACAATTAAACTGACAAAATGTCATGAAGATTTTCTAAAGCTCTTTGTAGCTCTTGTTCTGCTGCTTAAATTAAAGTATGACTCATCAGGAACACTTGATATGGTTTTAACCCTTTGTTCTAGATATCCCTATAGTTTATATAGTGGAACCTTGCTATTAAGGCCAGTAAATGGACCAGCAAAATGCAGCTAAATAGGGACAAAATCAAAACAGCAAAGATTTTTAAAAATCAAAACAACAGCAAAGAATTTTATTAGGATTTCTTTAAGTAAACTGTTGTGCTTATTTAGTTTCGCCTGTATTTTTTTTTTCTAATCTAAATCCAATGTGCAAGTGAGTCATGTTGCATCAGAGGTTTGCTAGTTTACAGCATGTCTTATTATAGGGGTAATCTAATAGTGGCTCCTTAATGCTGAATACAGCACTGCAAAAAAAGTGGCCTTAATTGAGAGCTGGCCTTTTCACTGAAGTGGCCTTAAAGAGAGATAAAGTTGTATTTCAGCTAACACTTGCTACTACCACTGCAGTGGTATTGAAGAAATAAAAAAGAGGCAATGCCAATGCCTTTTTTAATGGTTTAATTCCTGTGTTGTGGATATTGTGAACATGTTATAAACACCAACTCTACAACAATTAGTGTGAAGATTGAAATCAGAAACGAACCGAAGAAAGGCAAGGCTCTGGCTTTTGCTTTTTTTTCCCCACTTACAATAGAAAATTCAAGAAATACACATTTTTCAAAGGCACAGCACAAAATACAGCAGTACAGACTCCACTGTTTGCCTATTGGAGGCACAATCTTTCTTTATGTTTATATACTGTATATATATTTAAAATTCTGATACCAATGTGCCATGCTTGACTCCCAGACAAAGCACCACCAGGTCTCTGCTGTTGAAATTACTGTAGCCTGGGAGACTAAAGCTACATTCAAAATGTGGAACTTGCACGGCAGTACTGATAAACATGTATTCAGTATGCCAATGCATATGGATACAGCCATCAGTGATTAGACCCTGTCTATAGAAACCTAGTTAGAGCTCACATCTCAAGTACAGACAGTGGTGTGTGTGTCATGTCCCCCCCCCCCCCCCCCCCCAAAAAAAAACTACTTTCCATCCTGTTGCAATGAAAAGCTAAACATCATTGTGTAGAAACAGATGGAATCGTTGGGGAAAAAAAGAAAAAACTTGATTTCTTATCAATACCCTTTATTTTGCAGCCGGACTCATAAGCACAACCCTCAGAGAAATAGGATTGAAATGCAATCAGTTCTACCACCTGCATCCCATACCTGCAAGGCACAGATAATAGTGAAGAGACGTTTTTCAATTCAGAAACACACCTGTCAATATGCCAGTGTGGTGGGCTTTTGTTTTTGGCTGAAAAAAAATGGGTATTTTTTGCCATTCTATTCTTCTTTGTTCCATAGCCTTCTGTAATATGTTAAGCTATACCTACATTTAACAGCCTCTTTAATGATCCACACAAGATCAGATAGGATATTCTAATTTCTTGTGTCTATAACATTTTCTTTAATCTCTAAGAGATGGCTGTTTATTTTCTCTATTTTCCCGCAGATTGTATGATTATTCTTATTTATACAAAATAAAATAAAAACATGGCAAAGAGTGTCACCTAGTGGTGAATTAAGGTAATACACAATTCAGTTTCTAAACACAATGCAATACAAATGTAACAGATAACTGATAATGATATATATTTTAATAAATAGTATCATAGATTTACATGAATATTAATAAATATGTGTTCTCGCATATACATTTTCTTATGGACTATTATACTATTATATAGCTGACATAAAGGGTATATAACACATCACCTTAACAACCAAGGTTTTAATAGTTCACCCATCCCCATAGCTATTTATGTATCGTATACTTAGCGTTTGCAGTGGCCCATTGAATTCTAATGAAGCCTGTGCGGCAGTGTGGCGGAGTGTCCCGCCCCTATTTATTATTATTTGTATTTTTGTTTGCGGCGCGGGTAAAAGCGCCGCGTCTTTTATTATTATATTTAAAAACCCCGTGAGGATGCATGGCTGATCAGCTACTGATTATTTAACTAGCTGACAGTCATGCATCCTTACCAAACGCGTGCAGACTCTGGCCGAGGGATAATAAGATAATTAACAACTAGTTAATCCCTCGGCCAGAGTATATAAACCTGCAGCTCTCTGCACTCGGGGTGGAGTGTTGGAGTAGAGAGTACGGGAGAGCGGAGAGAGAGCGCGTAGAAGACATAGAAACAATTGCTAAAACGTGCTGGTTTAGCCAGCACGCCACTTACTTGTTTGTCTGTTTATTCGTTTGGCCCTCGTGCCATTTTGTTTCTGTTTTGTTTAAATATTTTGTTTTATTGATTAATAAATACACTGAGTGCCATTGCACTCAGCTTAATCCGCCCATCCATTGTTTGTGATTCAGTTACTTCCTGGTCCGTGACGTCATCACACTCACCACTGCCAGCCAGACTGTCACAGGCAGTCTTCAAATCTTGAGATTCCAGATCACAGCTTCTAAAGCGCGGCCCACGGGACACCTGTGTCTTCTGGTTTTCATTCAGACTGAGCTCTCAGTTACTTAACTAAACTCTTAATTGAACTAATCATTTGATGAATTAGGCTTTTTTAATTGTTTTCAAAATTGGGAGGTTTCAAGTTAACAATAACAAAAGTGTATAAGTAAATTGAAACATTTTAGCAGCAGAAAACAATTAAAAAGGTCCAGTTAAGAGTTTAGTTAAGTAATTGAGATCTTTAAATTAGTCGATGTGAGAAATGAATGTTTGGGATGTGATGAGACTCAGCAGGTGACATGGGGTCATTTGCAGTGTTAGACTCTGGGGTGGACGCACACAGTCCACTTACTTTTTTGGAAGGGTGGACTCAGTCCACCCATTATTTTTGGTGAAACAGCATTTTTCGAACAGTCTTCATTGTTATTTATCTTAAATGGTAACCTATTTTATTTCTCCCAATACGTCATCCTTTAATGTTCCCGACGCAGCTTTCCTTGTATTGCGTGTGAGTCTGCTCTCTGGAGCACACACAGTCTGTCACTGGAGCCTTTGTACTGAAATTGACAAGCGGCACCGTGAACTAAAATTGACGTGACAACAGTTTTGGGCGAATAAATTTTTTTTTTGTTTTTGTAAAGAATGTAATCACATGATAATGATGTGTTGAGTCAGTTAAGGCATTTCTAGTGAACTAAGTGAAAATTAGCATACAGCTGACCTTGTTTTTGTTTTTTGTTTTCTTCCAAAACTGCCTCTATCATCGATCCTGCTTTCCTAGCAAGGTCTCTCGATTTGCTGAAAATAATTGTGAATGTTTATAATATAGCAAGTTATTTAATATCATATCACACCCATTTTTATAGGCTATAATATAACGCATTCCGTTCTTTATTGTATTGCATACATTTTGTCATGTTATTTTTTATTTTGTGACCTGCTATTTTGTCTGATTTGTATTTTTTTTTTTTTTTTTTTTAATCATGCATTCGGTTTGCCTGTTTCTTATTTCAGTGATCTGTGATACTATATTGTATGTAAAAAGGGCACAAGTGTTTGGTTATTATTAGTTTTTATTTGCAATCTGCAGTTACATGGTCTTTTTTTACGGCATTTTCTTTGTAAGAGCTTTAAGATCCTTATAATGAAAGACGCTATCTAACAAAGATAATTATTATTAATTATTATTAATTATTAACATAATTATTATTATTATTATTATTATTATTATTATTATTATTATTAAATAATACACCGATGAAAAAAAAGCAGGAAGGATGTTCTTCCTTATAGTGAATATATGACTTCAAGGCCTTGTTATTTGCCTCTCTCTTTATATATCTTTGTTCTCCGATTTTAAATAATCATTGTGTAATCCTAACACTTTTCTTAAACATTATACCAGACATTTTCTTGTAAATGTTTAAACACTTTTCTTTGGGACCAGTTAGGAGATGTGAATAGTCAGATTGTTTTCCAAATGATTTCATGATGTGGGCACAACAGTCATTAACATTTTTGAAAATCCAGTATTGGACCGAATATAGCCTTGCAGCTGAAAAAATATTTCTCAAAAACAGGCAAGGATAGGCCTCCTAGTTTAAAGAGTGAGAGTCTCCTTTTCTTTATTCTGGGCTGGGAACCCTCCATAGACAACAGTGAGATTGGCAGCATTTTACAATTTAGCATGTGTTACTATTAGTTCTAATTATTATACGGATTATTGGTAGCCTAAAACAGTTACATTTTCCCATCCAACTAACAGTGTGATTTCTCATGGACCCAGGCTCCCCAATTATTAATATCGTCATCTTTTTAGGTGTAAAATTGACTGCACTGACACTGGAAATGTGAAAAAAATCCCCAGGGGGCTTTGTCCCTGGACCCCACTGGGGCCCTTATAGAACGACCCCTTGCGCAAAGTAAAACGAGCACTGTTGGTCCACATTGCGTAACCCCCTCTGGTTATTTGGGAAAATTAGAATGCAAAGATGGGAAACCTGCTAACAGAGTTCAGGTATCCTGCAGGTATCAGGTATTTGAGACTGTTACACACACTTGTGATGTTCTGCGCTGGATTCCGGACCCTGTTGTGGCTTCTAAGGAACCTTTAAGAACAGAACCAGAAAAGGATTTCAAGTCCTGATGGGAGAACTCCGATATCTTGGATGCAAACTGGATACTGTGTTCAACAGACCGTTGGGGGAAAAAAGTAACTGTTAAGGGCAATAATATTATTGTAAAGCTTTGTAATGGTTTATAAAATATTAAAAAGCTTAAAGCAGAATATTATTGCAGACCTGTCAACTCTGCTTTATTTGCCGGGACTCTCACGGTTTTTTAACACTTCCGGACAGATTTTCTCCCGTATTTTGCTAAAAACTCTACTGTTAAACCCCTCTGTCAGTTAACCTTTAACGTATGCAAAAGTCATGTACGGTCTGTAGTTACTGCAATCCCCGTCTGTACCTAGCAGGGTTTAGGACCCAGGGAAGCCCTGTGGCAGGCATGCATTCAGTGCACGAGGCAAGTTCACATACTTGACCATCTACGAAGGCTTTGTGTACGATCAGACAGGAGTAAATATATAATCTGATTTGTTAAACTTTTAATAACCGAGTCTGTGTGATTATTCTTGATTAACTGTTGTCTGGGTATGTGAAAATCTGTAAGCCAGTTCACAAACAAATCAGTGTAGGAGTTTGTGCAATCGATTTGTCCTCCTGTTTGCCTCCCCTTATTCTATTAGGGAATTAAAGAAGTGCTTGATCGTGACAGTATAGATATCAGGAGAGATCTTGAGAGACATGGTTTGCTTTTTTTGTGTGTCTGTTGGGATGAAAATCTTTTTATGTTCTGCATGATTTGCTTTGTATGAAAATTAATTTCACGGCCGCTGCACATTTCCATCTACACTGCCTATTAACCCTTACTGTGCCGACACATTTGTGTTTACTTCCTTTTAACCCTTCTGTTACACATTTTCAACTTGTTTGTTCTTTTAACCAAATATGTTATATATATATATATATATATATATATATATATATATATATATATATATATATATATATATATATATTCAATTAATATTTTATTACTTTCTTTTTAAATGTACAATCTTGTAAGAAAACATATTCAGTTCGTCTGCATACATGCAATAAATACATATTAAAATAATACATTAATGATTTACAAATGTCATCGACGAACCATATTAAACTCTCATACATTCCAGATATATATTAAATTAGGAAAAGTGGTCAAAATCAAAGGTTCCTACAACAATGGGTAGTTCATACATATACAGGGGTAGTTCATAGGTATACATGTACATTGGTATAGTATAACTCAAATTTAGTTCAAATCTGTATCCATAAAATAGGAGGTAGCTCTATTCCATATTTCAGTAAATTATGAATCCTTATCTAAAAAAGCATAGGTTATTCTTTCCAAGTTAATTACATCTAGTACAGAATTAATCCAAAGTGCCACAATGGGGGGTTCACTGTCCTTCCAAGAAGTTAGTATAATTTTCTTAGCAATAAGGAGTAAAGTAAGTAGTAATTTATACTGTGATTTTCTAAGTTGAAGATTTGACAAGTCTCCTAAGATTGCAATAGAAAGATTGTAGGGGATATGTAATTATAAACTATTTGAAATATGTCTATAAATTGCAGTCCAATAATCATTAAGCTTGTTGCAACTCCATAACATATGTAAAAGTGTGCCTTTTACAGAGTCACATCTCCAGCACTTGTCATCCTGCTTCAAACCACACTTTAATAATCGGACAGGAGTATAATGAATTCGGTTTATAATTTTGTACTGAATTGATCTCAATTTGGCATTTGGTGAAGACAGTTTTATATTCTTGTTGATCCTATTCCAGGATGATTCCATTATTGGAGTTGTTAATTCTGTCTCCCATTTGGACTTCAAACTAATGTTATTAGATGAACAATTACCTTTTAATAGTTTGTAAAACTTGGATACAAAACCTTCTAAATTCAATGGATTTAATAAAAATATCTCCAATTTAGTTGGGATCAGGACAGCGAAGTTGAGGGATTAAGTTGGTTAAAGAGTTTTTTATATGTTGGTAAATTCTTGTTTCTCCACTCGGGATATGATATCTATCCTTTATCAATCTTAAAGAAGAGAATACATTTTCTTCAAATAAATCACCAACCTTGTTAATGTCTGACTTACTCTATGTGAGATTAAATAGTGGTTTCCTATTATACAAAATTTTGGGGTTATTCCAGAGACCTGAACTGAAATAAATTATTTTTAAGTCTCTTAAAAGTAGGGCTGATCTTTAGAAAATGTTATGTGCAAATCTAAAAATAGAGCTACCCTGCATAGCAGATGGAGGGCTATGTAACAACAAGTCTTTTAAACTGTAGGGGGAGGCAATTTTTTCAACAATTGTTACCCACATTGGGGGATTATTTGATTTTACATGCCAATCTCTAAAATGTCTCATTTGATAAGATAAATAATACCAATATGAATTAGGAACATGCATACCTCCCTTATTATGACTATTATATAATTTATTGATTTTAATCCTTGCTTTCTTATAGCCCCATATAAACTTACTGAAGAGTGCATTCATTTGGTTAAAATAAGAGAATGGGATATGAAGTGGAAGCATGGCCAGTGTGTATGCCACCGTCGGCATAACTGACATTTTGATGGTCTCTATTCTGCCCCATAAGGATAATGGTAAATTATCCCAGGACTGTAATTTAACTGCAATCTTATCAATCAGAGGTGTCATGTTAAATTTAACAGTATCTTTGATATTTTTGGAAATTTTAATCCCCAAATATTTAATGCCTTGCGCAGGCCACCTGAAGCGATAGTTTTGATATGCAGTACTAAAACAATTTTTAGACAAGGGAATAGCTCCCGATTTTAACCAATTTACTTTTTATGGACCACACTGCAATATATAGCTCTTATAGGACAAGAAATATTTAGCATAGGCCTATAGAACAACATAGGCCTAATGTGCATTATGAATCTTAATAGTGCATGACGTCCACTTAAGTGGACATATGGTTTAACATAAACTGTGAAAAAAATAAAGTGACTATTAGAACAAAACATATACCATATTATTCCCTAAACATTACTTTCTTTGAAAGTATTTTTTTTTCCTGCTGTGCTCTTTTTGTGTAAAATGATTTTACAGAAATCCCTGAGGTGCTCAGTGCTGCTGAACTTTTCTCTGCCATTGTACTGTCACCTTTATGTGTTTTGTAGTACCTATCAAATGCCACTAGATGGCAGGCGTTTTAATTTCGGTAGGCGTCCACTGAAGAGGATACCATGCATCAGTGATGTCAAAACAGAGTTTCTATAGGAGATAATCACTTAAAAATAGCTGTCCACTGTAGTGACCTCTATGCGTGAAAGGGCTAGACCGAAATACAGCAGTCATTGAGATCTCAAAACAATGGGAATGAATAACACTAACCACGAACACCGCAAAAAACACAAACCCCACTAACAAACATCGTTTTGGTCCTGATGCCATATCTCTCGACATAGCATCCCTCCCAGACTAAATTTATGTTAACTAATTAAAAAAGTAATTGATTAAAATCCTGTTTTCTATACGATAACTAAATGGTAGTATTATTTAAATTAGTAAATTAATGACAAAGTGGTTGTACATAAATTTCAATACCGACGTCATTGCATAAAATAATATTCTCAATGAATAATTCATAAGAAGACCTACCGGTACTATATCCTATCAAAATTATGATAAATGGGTAAATAAATAATAAAAATAAATTAATGAAATAATGTCTAATACGTGTCATATAGCCTACATACACATTTATAAGCATGTACACACAACATGCACATACATACATACATACATACATACATACATACATACATACATACATACATACATACAAACATACATATATGCATACATACACATACACATACACATAAGAAAGACCCAAGTAGGCCTACAATATCAGAATGCTGTCACCTTTAATGTATGGTCTTCTCTTCGAAATGTCACGGAGGATCTCCAGTATAGTTATTGTTGGTCATTTTAACTACAGATTTCAAAACTACATTTACAGTCTTACATGTTATTGTTTTCCTCCAGTGAAATGTTGTAATTCTCGAATATAAATGCGCTGGCCTCCACTGTTTTAAGAAGCACAGAACGATTTCCATAGGTCACTTTCAATGTTGCTGGATAGATCAAGCCGTATCTCACGTTCTTCTCTCGCATGCGCTTCCTGATAGGGGTGTATTTTCTTGTCTTAGCCTGCAGCTCTGCTGAAAAGTCGGGGTATATGGAGATGAGTTTTCCCGACATCTTCTTAGGTAGCTGTGAGCGAGCTAAGTCCAGAATTTTTTGCCTGTCCTGAAACCTGAGCAACCGGACAATAAGTGGTCGTGGGCGCTCCCTGTCCCGAGGTTTTGGCGCCAAAGAGCGGTGGGCACGTTCAATTTCCAATGGCCTCTCTTTTTCCAAAACGTCTACACCAAGCAATTCACATAAAAGACGTCTTACATATTCTGAACAATTATTCCTTTCAAGTCCTTCGGTCACGCCAATAATCCTGATGTTGTTGCGTCTGGAACGGTTCTCCAAATCCTGCATTTTCTCGTTGTTTTTTGTTGCCTCAGAACTTAATTCCTTCACTTGGTTTTCAAGACGAAACACGTTATCTTCCAGTTTTGATATTCTGTCTTGTCTACCGGTACCCCTTTTCTCAATCCCAGTTATATTTTCTTGGAGTTTCTGTTGTGACTCTATCAAGCTTTGTAACATTTGTTTAACTGTTAAACGTACATTAGTACACTTTATAGCAGTTTATTATGATTAAATCAATACAAATTAAAAGTCTAGGACAGCTTTTCTGACCTCCCCTCAGCAAGCATCACGTGACACACACACACACACATATATATATATATATAGACACACACACACACACACACACACACACACACACATATGTTACAGGCATATTATGAAATCAGGCTGTGACAGGGAACCGGGTCGCTGGTTCCTGCGCAAGTGTGTGCCTGCAGAAAATCAGCTGCGACGCGCAGTTGGAGACGCGTTGCTAAGCAACCAGTTGAGTGGCAGGCTAGTCCTGAGCTAAAGTGATCGGGAGGTCTGGATTGGCTGGGGGGCGTGCCTGGGGATGCTGCGCAGAGCTCAAAAAGCGGCTGCGCTGCAGCTCGGGGCTGCTGCAAGGCCATTGCTGTATAGACGGGCGCTGAGTGAGTTTGTTTACATCCAGGAGGGAAGCGTCCGCTCTGCGGGAACGACACTACGGAGCCCTTTAACTGCAAGACGGGGCCTGTGAACGCGACTGCCCAGCCAGGACCGTCAGAATGGCCCGGAGTCGCTGGGAGGCCAGGACTTCAGAAATAACACAACAGAAGTAGGTCAGCTTAGGGGAGGTGGATCCCAAAACAGTATAAAGAGGGTTACCGTAGAGTCGTAGGTTCCTGGAGCGGGACGTTCCTTTTAGTGGGACTAGCGCTCGTCATTTTGTGTGGCAAACTTTTATTTTTAGCTTTTGTTTCTTTGTTTTTCATTGCTTTATTAAATGTGACACTAGGTCTACCGTCGCTGGTACCCTCGTGTCAGTTTGGTGTTAAAATTAAATCTGCGCGCCTGAGCGGCGTATCAGAGGTATGACACAGGCCAGGTTTTTGGGATGGAACCGCATAATAGTCTCGCGTTTTGATTGGTCCATGTCTGTCACATGAATGTCGTCACACGAGTGGAAAAGCGTGCAGGTATTTTTAACATTGTGATCAGATAGAGAGAGTGATCTGCTTTCCACAACCTTACCATTAAAATATAATTGTATGACTTATATTGTAACACTTGAATGTATTTGTATTTGCTTGCGATTGTAAGTCGCCCTGGATAAGGGCGTCTGCTAAGAAATAAATAAAAATAATAATGTGGTATTACACTGTACTGATATTACAAACTATGAGGAATTACTTTATATAAATTATCATGTTATGCACGAATGTAAGAATTGGCTTTCTGTGGTGGTGTACTTTTTCTTTCAAGTAGCATATATCTATAATCGTGTTTGCGATATATTTTAATATAAAACATATACGCTATTGCAGTTTTGTTACAGGATACATTAGTTTATCTCCAATGTAATCACAGTTTTACATATAGACTGACCCTGTTTTCATTTACGTCCCAAATTCTGGGCCGCTTTGCTTTTCATATAATGTCCCAAATTCTGGGCAGCCTTGGTTTTTAGATAACATCCCAAATTCTGGGCCGCTTTGCATTTCCGAATTCAGCCCAGTTTTGGGGAATCAGCTGACAGCCGAGTTTCTAAGTCATGCATGCACAGTTTACCATAAACTGGATCGTGAATTCATTTGAGAGTAACCCTTAGTACATTAATCAAAGTTCATGTATTTTTTACTCTCCCCAGAAATCTTTTTTTTTTTTTTTTTTAATGAAAAAAACAAAAATGTAAATGTTAAACGTATTTCTTATTACATGAAGAAACTACATTGCACTGAAATAGATACATGAAAATTAATTTAAGCAGTCGTTTTCCTTTATTAAATGCTAATATTAAAACACATTTTTGGGAAGGAACATGGTATTCCGAAAAAAGGACATCTCGTTTTCTTATGTAACGTCCATCAATATATTGTAGTGTTTCAGGTTCTTTTCGGACAGAAATGAGACTGCAACTGTGAGTAGATGAAGGCCGTTTATTTTGACAATAATTAATCACAAAATAAAATCATAAAGTGAGGGAAAGGAGACTGGGAGTCGAAAGTGAAAATAAATGATTGTAGTAATTTTTCTTTTACCCTACCCTTCCCAGTCTTTTCCCCGCCCCTCTTGTGCGCAAAACCTGAACTCCAATTCCCCTCCACACATGTGTACCACCATGCAACCCCTGCACGCATACACCCACCATGCAACCCCTGCACGCATACACCCACCATGCAACCCCTGCACGCATACACCCACCATGCAACCCCTGCACGCATACACCCACCATGCAACCCCTGCACGCATACACCCACCATGCAACCCCTGCACGCATACACCCACCATGCAACCCCTGCACGCATACACCCACCATGCAACCCCTGCACGCACACACCACCATGCAACCCCTGCACGCACACACCACCATGCAACCCCTGCACGCATACACCCACCGTAGCAATTCTTTGCAAAATATATTTTCGGGTATTCAGCCCCATTCTTGTCTATGGCAGTGTTATAAAACACATTTTTAGGCATATCTCTCGAACCCGAGCACGTAGAACCACCATTCAAAGTGATATAGACTCAGGGGAGCACCCCAAACCACCCCCTAAAAAGGTTTGGTGGTTCACCCAAAAACTCATGTCATGACGAAAAAATTCACTTTGCCAAGCCGTCCTGGCATTTGAACCATGAAAATGGTGACTCCTTGTGCGGGGCCTCATGGGGCCCCCAACGCAAAAAAAAAAATCAAGTTCCTAACCCCCACAGAACCCGAGATACGCCCTGTCAAAAATGTCCAAAAACTACCCTTTTCGGGGTCATATCTCCATGACCCCGGGGCCTAGAAACCGGGTTGAACTTCCTAGGGTCATGTCTGGGGGCCCTCTTTCACAGGGAGCCACCCGTTTTCAAATGCTACATTTTCAACAAATTTTCACATTTTCAGCATGATGGCATGTCGTTGCATTTCCAATAGCTTTTGAGCTCCAGGTTGGCAAAAAAAGTCTAAACTGGTGTCCTTTCTAGCTGGGGACACGTCACTTGGAGGGATCGACAGGGGCCCCGAGGCGGACCTCCATACCGATTTTCAAGTTTTGGGAACCCCCGGAACAATGAAAAATGTCTATGGGAAATCCCATTATAAAACCCCTTTGGGGCAACGCCCACCATCTGGCGGTGGGGTGGCGTTTGAACCCGTGGCTGATATCTTTCTTTAGCTAAAACTCTTGTGCACGCAAAGAATGTCCTTCTGAGTTTGTTGGCCCAGGGGACGTGGAGATACGGGTACGATAAGAGACCACCCCCTTCCCTATGGCAAATCCCATTATAAAAACACCATCGGGGTAAGGCTCAGCTAATGGCGGTCGTGGGTCTTACGAACTCGAAGGAACCCATTTTCTTTAGCTAAGATTGTTGTGCATCTAAAGACTACAGAAGCACCAATTTAAGTCCATTCCAAGTGTTTTGTGATCACAGTATCAGCCTGAGTGTATCGGAGCACAGTTTTGCTCCAAAAGCGAGGGGAGGCGAAAAAAAGCACTATATACCCTATTCTTTAAGATATCACTTTGCAGTGCAAATTTGAGGAACGCAACCACTTAGCAACTTGCAAATTGGTACTGCAATTTAAAGGCCTGTAGTGTCAGACTGGTAGTGCCTAACTGATTCAAGTGTTTTTGGAATGATTCTTGCAAAGACTGATTTATAAGAAAAAAGAGAGATTGACAAACAGCATTTTGCTTTATATGCAGAAACGGGCAACTACAAGAGGGTGTCAAACAAGCTGTGAATGTCCCAGGAGGCTACAGAGTACCTCTGAGTATGAATCCAGATGCTCGCAGTACCTGTTCTTAGATGTCCGAAACCACTGTATCGCTGTATAACTGTATACCCTATAAATATCACTTGTTATTGTGTATTTGAGGAACACAACCAATTACAAACTTCATTTGAATTGCTGTGCTATCAGAATATCAGTGTATAACTTTGCTATGTATTGCAGTGTATGCTGGGTATCAAAAGGCCTTCAGACTTTTACAAAAGGCCGTCAAAGTTACAAAAAAATAGGTGTGCTCCTAACCCAATACTTGTCTTTTTAATTCTGTGCATCCAAATACTTGTAGTTAAAAGTTTTAAGAATTAAGCTTACTGTTTGTTGTTCTGTCCTAAACCAGCAGTTTGTCATCCAGATTTATTAAGTAAACGGGGGGGGGGTCATCAGATTATTCTCCATTTTATTGTAACTGAGGTACCGTTCAGTTGAGCGAAAATTATAAAGGGGTACTCGAGCTGAAACCTCCAGATAGAAGGGGTACAGTTTCAAAAAAAGGTTGAAAACCCCTGACCTACAGTATAAATGATCAGGAATAGATAAGGGAAATGCTGACTAATACAATACAATAGGATTTATTTGAAGTTGTTGAAGGGCACTGGTCTCTTAAACCCAGAAGTTCTGATAAACCCCTATGCCTCACTATATATTGATGGACATTACATAAGCAAATGAGATAACCTTTTTTTTTTTTTTTTGGTATACCATGTTCCTAAATGTTTTCTGAGGAGAGTAAAAAATACATTAACTTTGATTCATGTACTCTTAAATGAATTAACGGTCCAGTTTATGGTAAACTGTGCATGCATAACTTAGAAACTCGGCTGTCAGCTAAGCAGAATATCTCAAAAACTGGCCTGAATTCGAAAATGCAGAATTCGGAACGTTATCTGAAAACCAGAGCAGCCCAGAAATTGGGATGTTATCAAAGCGGCCCAGAATTTGGGACGTTATCTAAAAACCAAAGCGGCCCAGAATTTGCGACGTAAATGAAAACAGGGGCAGTCTATATGTAAAACTTTAGAGATTACATTACATTAGAGATAAACTAATGTATCCTGTAACAAAACTGCAATAGCGTATATGTTTTATATTAAAATATATCGCAAAAACGATTATAGATATACAGCCGTGCTCAAATTTGTTGGTACCCCTCCACAAAAAACAAAGAATGCACAATTGTCTCTGAAATGTCTTGAAACTGACAAAAGTAATTGGCATCCACCATTGTTTATTCCATATTTAATAGAAATCAGACTTTGCTTTTGATTTTTTATTCAACATAATATTGTAAATAATAAAACAAATGAAAATGGCATGGACAAAAATGATGGGACTGCTAACCTAATATTTTGTTGCACAACCTTTAGAGGCAATCACTGCAATCAAACGTTTTCTGTAGCTCTCAATGAGACTTCTGCACCTGTTAACAGGTAGTTTGGCCCACTCTTCCTGAGCAAACTGCTCCAGCTGTCTCAGGTTTGATGGGTGCCTTCTCCAGACTGCAAGTTTCAGCTCTTTCCATAGATGTTCGATAGGATTCAGATCAGGACTCATAGAAGGCCACTTCAGAATAGTCCAATGTTTTGTTCTTATCCATTCTTGGGTGCTTTTAGCTGTGTGTTTTGGGTCATTATCCTGTTGGAGGACCCATGACCTGCGACTGAGACAGAGCTTTCTGACACTGGGCAGTACGTTTCGCTCCAGAATGCCTTGATAGTCTTGAGATTTCATTGTGCCCTGCACAGATTCAAGGCACCCTGTGCCAGGCGCAGCAAAGCAGCCCCAAAACATAACCGAGCCTCCTCCATGTTTCACTGTAGGTATGGTGTTCTTTTCTTTGAAAGCTTCATTTTTTCGTCTGTGAACTGATGTGACTTGCCAAAAAGCTCCAGTTTTGACTCATCTGTCCAAAGGACATTCTCCCAGAAGGATTGTAGCTTGTCAATATGCATTTTAGCAAATTCCAGTCTGGCTTTTTTATGTTTCTTTCAAAAGTGGAGTCCTCCTGGGTCTTCTTCCATGGAGCCCACTTTCGCTCAAAAAGCGACGGATGGTGCGATCAGAAACTGACGTACCTTCACCTTGGAGTTCAGCTTGTATCTCTTTGGCAGTTATCCTTGGTTCTTTTTCTACCATTTGCACTATCCTTCTGTTCAATCTGGGGTCGATTTTCCTCTTGCGGCCGCGCCCAGGGAGGTTGGCTACAGTTCCATGGATCTTAAACTTCTTAATATTTGCAACTGTTGTCACAGGAACATCAAGCTGCTTGGAGATGGTCTTGTAGCCTTTACCTGTACCATGCTTGTCTATTATTTTCTTTCTGATCTCCTCAGACAACTCTCTCCTTTGCTTTCTCTGGTCCATGTTCAGTGTGGTGCACACAATGATACCAAACAGCACAGTGACTACTTTTCTCCATTTAAATAGGCTGAATGACTGATTACAAGATTGGAGACATGTGTGATACTAAATACTAAAACTAATTAGTTTGAAATATCACTATAATCCAATTATTTATCTTTTCTAAGGGGTACCAACAAATGTGTCCAGGCCATTTTAGAATATCTTTGTAGAATAAGCAATAATTCATCTCTTTTCACAGCTTCTTTGCTTTATTCTATGACATACCAAAGGCATGCAAGTATACATGATAAAATAGCTTTTAATTTAATCACTTTTCAGGAGGAATGAAGCATTATTTCAATGAGCTGTAAGGGTACCAACAAATTTGAGCACCTCTGTACTTGAAAGAAAAAAGTACACCACCACAGAAAGCCAATTCTTACATTCGTGCATAACATGATAATTTATATAAAGTAATTCCTCATAGTTTGTAATATCAGTACAGTGTAATACCACATTATATTTTAATGGTAAGTGTCACAAAGACGGCCGGAGTGGGTGGCGTCAGACCAGAAACAGGAACACAAACGACAGAGAGATGGGGTTTTGGTGAGGCTGAACGCGTGATCGCGTTCAGCATTTAATAAACAGAACAGAAAATAAAAGGTTGGAACAGACAAAAACACTGGACACGGCACTTGTAGCCAAAAGAAACATATAAACAAAACGGACTACCACTAAACAAACGGTGCACGGACAGACAAACAGACAAACACGGTGAGTGAAAACAACTACTAATTCTTGCTCTTTTCATTAACATTTACCTCCGCTCCAATCCCGTTCTCCACTCACCGAACACCTAACCCTGAGTGCAAGAAATGTGCGTCTATATATACTATTGTGCTGGGATTCAATTACTAATTAATTATTCACTTGAATCCCAGCACGTGAATTAATTCTGTGCAACCCCGTGCTCACATATTACATTTAACCAGCACGTGAAGTGATTTGTGCTCTCCTCGTGCCTAAATACAAATCTACACTTTTTAAATACACGTGAAACACAGACCCGTTTATATCCCGTGTACCAATCTATACACCAACATTTACACACGCACGCATACACACAAATGCACACAGGGACGGGGCACATTGCCACATATACCCCCCCTTGTGCGCAGCACACATGGCCTCAACGGCCACCTCCCCCCTTAAAAACCCAGCAGTCCAGGACAAAGTCTCAGGCTGGGAAGGGAGGCTTCAGTGGGCCCATGGCTGGCCATGCTGTCAGCACCCCTGCCGGTAGTGGCACGGCTGACAGCCTGTTGGTCCCGTCCTGCAGCGAAAAAGCTGCGGGGGCAGGTGGTCCCCCGACCTCCCCCTTCTTCGTAGCCGGCAGCTCCCTCCTGTGGGGCTCCGGCCACAAGAACTCCTGCAGCGAAACTGCTGCTGGGGAAAGTGGTCTCCAGACCTCGTCCCCCTTCTTTGTAGCCGGTAGCTCCCTTTGGTGGGGCTCCGACCACAGTACTGCCGGCAGCGAAGAAGCTGCAGTGGGAGCAGGTCTCCGGACCTCCCCCACGATCTCCGGCTGCGAAACTGCTGCTGGGGTTGGTGGTCTCCAGACCTCCTCCCCCTTCGTGGCCGGCAGCTCCCCTTTCTGGGGCTCCGGCCACCGTACTCCCTGCGGAGGTACGGGCAGCAGAGGCAGCTCCTGCTCCTCTGCTCCGGGCGGTGGTGGAGGCAGAGGCAGCTCCAGCTCCTCTGCTCCTGGCGGTGGTGGAACCAGCAGGCATTCACCCTCTGCTGGTGGAGGTGGAACCAGCAGGCATTCACCCTCTGCTGGTGGAGGTGGGACCAGCAGGTATTCACCCTCTGCTGGTGGAGGTGGGAGGGGCAAGCAGTCCTCCCACTGCGGTGGAGGTGGAACCAGCAGGTATTCACCCTCTGCTGGTGGAGGTGGGAGGGGCAAGCAGTCCTCCCACTGCGGTGGAGGTGGCGGAGGTAGAGGCGATGGGGCTGATGCTGGCCACTCAGAGGGAGGCTGTGGCGGTGCTGGCTCCCTCTGCTGTGGCGGCTGGGCATGTGCGCGCCGTGCTGCCTTCAGCAGCATAGCTAGAGGCTGCTGGGGGACACCAGCATCCTGCCCTTCTCCCCCCCAAAAATTTTCAGGGGGTTGAGCCTGTAACTCCTCCCCTTCTGGCTCTTGGGACGGCACCAGCAGGTATTCACCCTCTGCTGGTGGAGGTGGGACCAGCAGGCATTCTCCCTCTGCTGGCAGCTTGGGTCCTACGGCTGTGGAAGCCCCGACTTCCCTCTTTTTGGGCTGTGGACGCACCGACTCCTCCCTTTTGGGCTGTGGACGCACCGACTCCTCCCTTTTGGGCTGTGGATGCACCGACTCCTCCCTTTTGGGCTGTGGACGCACCGACTCCTCCCTTTTGGGCTGTGGACGCACCGACTCCCCCCTCTTGGGCTGTGGACGTTCGGGCTCCCCCCACTTAGGCGTAGGACGTTCGGGCTCCTCCCACTCAGGCGTAGGACGTTCGGGCTCCTCCCACTCAGGCGTAGGACGTTCGGGCTCCTCCCACTCAGGCGTAGGACGTTCGGGCTCCTCCCGCTTGGGCTGTGGACGCTCAGGCTCCTCCCGCTTGGGCTGTGGACGCTCGGGTTCCTCCCGCTCGGGCTGTGGACGCTCAGGCTCCTCCCATTTGGGCTGTGGAGGCAAAACCAGCAGGCATTCACCCTCTGCTGGTGGAGATGGGGACAGCAGGTACTCACCCTCTGCTGGTGGAGATGGGGACAGCAGGTACTCCTCTGCTGGTGGTCCTGCTACCTGGGCTGCTGTTCCGTTTATGGTTGCCTCCAGGTAGCGGAGGACAAACTCCACACCTTCCTCCAAGGTGTTTGGGGTGTGTTCCTCCTGATATGCCTCCCATCTCTCACTGTCCATCATCCACAGGGCCCGGACGACCATGGGCAGAGACTGGGCCTCCAGCCCAGCATTCTCCAGGAACCAGCCCCGCAGTTTGATGGCGTCTTCTGCCATTGACTTTTTTTCTTCTTTTTTTTTTTTTTTTCCCCAAAACAATATTTGTAATCTTTTTTTTTTTTTTTTTTTTTTTTTTTAAATCCAGACCCCTCCTGGTCTGACGCTTGGAGGCGCGGCTATCCCACGAAGACACCACGTGTCACAAAGACGGCCGGAGTGGGTGGCGTCAGACCAGAAACAGGAACACAAACGACAGAGAGATGGGGTTTTGGTGAGGCTGAACGCGTGATCGCGTTCAGCATTTAATAAACAGAACAGAAAATAAAAGGTTGGAACAGACAAAAACACTGGACACGGCACTTGTAGCCAAAAGAAACATATAAACAAAACGGACTACCACTAAACAAACGGTGCACGGACAGACAAACAGACAAACACGGTGAGTGAAAACAACTACTAATTCTTACTCTTTTCATTAACATTTACCTCCGCTCCAATCCCGTTCTCCACTCACCGAACACCTAACCCTGAGTGCAAGAAATGTGCGTCTATATATACTATTGTGCTGGGATTCAATTACTAATTAATTATTCACTTGAATCCCAGCACGTGAATTAATTCTGTGCAACCCCGTGCTCACATATGACATTTAACCAGCACGTGAAGTGATTTGTGCTCTCCTCGTGCCTAAATACAAATCTACACTTTTTAAATACACGTGAAACACAGACCCGTTTATATCCCGTGTACCAATCTATACACCAACATTTACACACGCACGCATACACACAAATGCACACAGGGACGGGGCACATTGCCACAGTAAGGTTGTGGAAAGCAGGTCACTCTCTCTATCTGATCACAATGTTAAAAATGCCTGCACGCTTTTCCACTCGTGTGACGACGTATTCATGTGACAGACATGGACCAATCAAAACGCGAGACTGTTATGCGGTTCCATCCCAAAAACCGGGCCTGTGTCATACCTCACGTATCAACACCAATGCTCTGTGTCTGTCAGTATTTCAGTGACTACACACACATGTAACACTTCACCCTGTTACACAGGCATTTCGCGAAATGACTGATTTTAGGAGCATCCCATTACACTATTTGCTTGTTTTACTCAGCATGTTGCAAAATGGCTCCTGTTACAGGCATTCTATTACATTATTTGACTGATTAAAGGTTTTCAGTCATTTTGTGCAATGACTGTTTAACTCGGTTATTACATGAAATGCATCAAAGTGGTATTGCATTTCATGAAATGACTGGTGTTAAGGGCATTCTATTACACGATTTGACAGATTAAAGCTTAATTAACCAGTGAGGCGAATCTGTCATTTTTTGTGTTGGCATTGATTAGGCTACGTGATTTTGTCAATGTAAAATTTTCTGAATGTTTGTTTATTTGTGGTTTGTAATAAACGATGACTATAATGAGAGATTACAATTAGGGGTTCACATAACTTTCATCATTAGGTTCTCACATGAGTACAAGCAGAAATGGTTTGGTACTCAACAAAATTTGGGGTCATTATCCAATGTCTAGCTCCACCTCCTGCGCAGACAGTTCAAACAATTGGCATGTCAAAGATCAGGGGTGTAAATTTGGAGCTAGATTCTAGCTTCATAGCGAGAGCGACATTGAATTCTGGCGCCAGTAGACGCTTAATTTATTGTTATACTGTTTTTATATATATATATATATATATATATATATATATATATATATATATATATATATATATATATATATATATTATATATGTATTATATATAAATATATAATGTGTGTGTGTATAATATATATTATGTTGTAGCTATCTCTTTTTATTCGTTAGCAACCATAGATGATGATAGTCTGAGCTACTCAAAAGACCCACCCACACTCATCCATATAAAATATTATTTTTAGTGTAATGCTTAAGTAAATGTATTTTTTAAACTTGTTTAAATTACATTTAATGGCTCTCAAACACCGACACTTCCTCTCATCCGCGCTTGGTAAACGAGCTTCCACATCGCCACTCTACGCAACTACATCGCTCTTCTCTGAATGGACAGCTATATCGAGATCCCTGCTATCATTTGGTTGTTTCAAGTCTCCATTAGAAGAAAATTATTGATGTTATGAACTAGAGTGATTCCATATCGTTCTCCTTATATAATATATATATATATATATATATAACGTGAAGCAGCCAATGATAGAACTAGCAGGAATGGCTTTTTTTGTGAATTGGAACCCTTCAGCCTGCTTCTCTCATGGTGTAAGGACTCAGTTTGGGCAGCCAGAACTTTATAGACCCAAACTACAAAGAACGTGTGTCTTATACCAGAAGGTTCAGAAGGGGCATCTCTCACACTACATACATACTTTATGAAGTGATTAATGTTTTGTTTTTTTTGCCACGAATATCTTAGTGTTGTACATATAATGAAATAATATACTACTACCAGTTTAACAGTTCGCCAACATTTCTGGAGCAAAATAGGTTTTATGGGTATGATTCACCAAATATTTTAGTCGGAAATGTTAATGGCTTCACAGTATTGTAGCGATTTGTGCATTTATGTGATGGTGTTTTGTGTACTGTGATCCCCACTGTGTTGTGTTCCTTTCCCCTCTGTATTCCTGCAGTTGCTTGTTTAGCTTTGCTATGCTCTCCCGCCACAAACCTAGTTTACTACTTGACCAACTTGACGCTCCTCCGGTTGCATCCGGCCCTCTCCTCCTTCTCTCCTCCTTCTCTCCTCTCTCCATTGCTGATGTTTCCGGCTTACTGTTGAAATAAACTACTACCACTTGCCCCCTGGACCCCTGGACAACTAACCTTGTCTGTCTTTGTGCTTCTGATCTTGCTCCCTCCATTGTGCACACTCTCAACCTGTCCCTGGACTCTGGCTCGGTTTCTGCTGCCCTTAAGCTTGCCCGAGTTACGCCAGTACTCAAAACACCCTCCCTTGACCCGGCTGACTTATCTAATTTCCATCCCATCTCCAATCTCCCTTTTCTCTAAAAAAAACTCTTGAAAGGGCTGTAACCAGTCAGCTGATGAAACATCCCACAGACAACAATCTGTTGAATCTGCAACAATCTGCTCTACTTTAAACTCGATACTTTGTCATGCATTTGTCTCCTCTCGACTCGACTACTGCAATTCTCTATATGGTGGTCTCCCGGCACGCACCATAAACTGACTGCAGCTTGTTCAGAATGCCGGTGCCAGGATCCTTACCAGATGTAAAAAATGTAATCACATCACCCCTTGTCTTGCCCAGCTGCACTGGCTACCTGTAAAGTTCAGGATTATTTTCAAAACTATCCTGCTCACCTACAATGCCCTTCATCACACAGGTCCCGAGTACCACCTCAACTTGCTGACCCGCTATGTCCATGCCCACAAGCTGAGATCCTCTGACTCTGGCTTGCTTGTTTATACCACACTCTTTTAGCTTCATGGCCCTGACTCTCTGGAACTCTCTCCCAGCTTTGGTGCGTGATGCTCCCACCCTCGCTCGCTTTAAATCAACTCTCAAGACCCACCTGTTCTCTTTTGCTTTCCATGCTCTTTAAGCCTGATATCTGCTATTAGCTTTTTTTTTTTTTTTTTTTTACTGTGTATCATGTATTATGCATTTCTCTATATTTAAAGTATTATGGATTTTCTTGTTACTGCATCTTGTAAAGCGCTTTGTGATGGTTGTCCACTATGAAAGGTGCTATATAAAATAAAAATTGATTGATTGATTGATCATAAAGGGGCTGAGATATGCTATAAAAAGGGCGCTGCACACCCAATATTGTGTGTGTGGTTCAAGAGAGCAGTGGACTCTGAGAGGGTGTTTGGAGATAGCGTCTTAAATAAAGAAAAGCCTTTTGAACTGATTTCAGTGTGTTGTCTCCCTTCTTCCCTGCCTGCCTGTGCAGAACGCTACAGTATTTTGTTTAAATATAGCTGATACAGCATAAGTAAATAACAGAAAATGTTTTTGAAGTTCATACCACAAGTTTTTTTATTTTCTTTTTGTAGTATGTTTTGTATTTATATTTTCTGTTAGGTCACAGAATTGCCATTCAGCAGTTTTTTCATTCAGCCATTTTATCTTTGTCTGGTGGTGTAAGAATGTGAGCAAGGTTGCCAGATTTCTGACAGAAAAATAGCGACATCGTTCTTCAAAACAAACACAAACAAGACCAAAACAAGCACAACCCATTTTAGAGTATGGGCGTTTATGCAAACTCCAACCCGTGACTCTCAAATTCCAACCGCGACTCTCAAAAAAACAAGCCCACTCCCGCTTATTATAAGCG
This sequence comes from Acipenser ruthenus, assembly GCF_902713425.1. NCBI lineage: Eukaryota > Metazoa > Chordata > Actinopteri > Acipenseriformes > Acipenseridae > Acipenser > Acipenser ruthenus. The sequence continues at coordinate 107,312,715 of NC_081189.1, read as the reverse complement.
GACTTGGCAACTCTGGATGTGAGGGCAATAGTTCAATCTATTTTTGCTCCTATGATGAGGTTTTAACCAATCAAAGGCCAGAATTTCAAAGCACTGACACACACACACACAAGAGTGACATCTCTCTTGAATCCCCATGTCATACACCCCAAAGCCAGACTGCACTGAAGATTACAATTGCTGTGTACTGGATGGTGTTGACAAGACCATTTTTGTTAATCTGGCCTATAATCGTTTGGTCACACTGCTATGGACAACAAAATGATAGAGGAAGGATTGGATCAACCTGTTGTGAAGTACCATAGCCTTGTTACCGCATTCCAGCAAAAGTGTTCTGCTAATGCCTTTATCAGTGCTGTCAGCCTATAATAAAATTTACAGTGGACCGATTTTCTTGTGATAGAATTCAAAGAAAGCTGCATTTAGGTCACCTCAAAAATCTATACCACTTTAGCACTTGGTGGATGGTAATAGGAAGCTCCACAGTGACACCTACTAGTTTATTATCCCCTACAATAATGAGATCAGATGGCTGGTAGAGCTAAGTGCAGCTAACTAGCCATTACTCTCCCTGACTCTTCCCTAGTGGGGGACGCTGTCAGACCTTTAATATGTTTGACCTTTCACTGGAATGCTGGTCCCATGTTTTCTATCCCAATCATCTTCCCCATGAAACTCAAGAAGATTGCTTTTTTTTCAGCAGGGTCTTGCCACCTTAACAGATCACTAAGCGTAACCAACTCAGTAACTTAAATGTGTATCCCCCAAGGTTTTAAACTGACGTGCCCTACCCTTTATTACCCTCTCTGCCATGTTCAATGCTCCCCTTATCACTGTGCAGCACTATAACGCAGGCCTACAAGAGGTGGCAAGAATGATTTGCTGGACAGAGTCACTTTCTTGTTAGAATTCCACTGCATCACATGTTGTGCTGTCATGTCATCAATACTGAGACTGTGGAACAGGTGAATGCTTTTTTCTCTGTAAAGACCAAGAAGAGGTAGTTGCTCTGTAGTGGTTAGGGGTGTAACCCCTTACGAAAATAACCTATAGGTTTCTATAGACCTATCGGCCAAATGTCCCAATTTTCTATAGGCACCTATAGGTTTATATAGCCTATAGGCCAAATGTCCAAATTCTCTATAAAAACCTATACGTTCAATACAATAGCCTATAGGTCTTCTATAGAATTCTATAGGTAACCTATAAGCTATTTTCATAAGGGACAATACTGTAATAGTGTGACCCATGGATTGTCACAAAAGTGCAAGATTTTTTTGAACAAACAGATACAACAAACCAAGAACTCCCAACTGTATACAAACTAACAAAACAAAAAACATTTATCAAGTTAACCTATGCAAATATTTCACTAAGCAGTATAACAGGGTAAAGTAGCTATCCTCAATTAAGCAAAACTGCCATCATATATAGTCTAAGACCCTCCCTGGATTAAACCACCTGTTGGGGTCTAAATCTCATATTAACTAACCTAATAAATACATAAACCATATTAAACACAGACACGGTCCTGTAAAATAATCATATATAAGCATATAGGGCCTGAAAGCAAGCAATATAAAATAAACATTTCAAATTAACCCCCTCCTGCTTCCCATACTTGGTGCTGCCCTAATTGCAGGAAGTCAGCCCTGAAGCAGGGTACTAAAGGCTTCCTCACCTGAAATTGCAGTTTCTTCACTTCCTGTTTCAAAATGGAAGTCATTATGAACATGCCAAAGGTGAGTACAAACATTTTGAAACTAAACAAATATACAAAGTAAATGTTTAAAACAAATGTACATTTATAACACAGCTATAAAAAGTAAATGTTTAAAACCAATGTACATTTATAACACAGCTATTAATTTAACAATACAGGGTAAGAGAGAGTCAAACATAATGTCCATGCAGAGTTTACTATTTTATTTATTTTTTATTTTATTTATTTCTTAGCAGACGCCCTTATCCAGGGCGACTTACAATTGTTACAAGATATCACATTATACATTATTTCACATTCTACAGATATCACATTATTTTTACATACAATTACCATTTATACAGTTGGGTTTTTACTGGAGCAATCTAGGTAAAGTACCTTGCTCAAGGGTACAACAGCAGTGTCCCCCACTGGGGATTGAACCAACAACCCTTCGGCCAAGAGTCCAGAGCCCTAACCACTACTCCACACTGCTGCTTACTAATTGTGAGGGACCTTGCACTGTCACAAATACACTGTCACAATATGACACATATGATACATGTGAGGCTCCAGATTGACTATTTGTATGATGCATTATAAGATCAAATGAGCTTTTAACGATGGACTATTTTGTTAAAATTGACCAAGTTTGTACCGAAAGGGGCATAGGGTTTATGACACGAGCCAAAGTTTGAGTTATAGTTAATTTGAAAGCAGTACGCAAAGCTCTATCCACCCCAGAAACAAAATCCTGGCTACACCACTAAATCAGAGGCATAATTCCCTATAAAATCTGTTTGGAAACATGGTAATTTCACCCAGAATTGAAATAGTTCAAATAAACACATTTTTATTGTACAATGCTATTAGTAAATGTTGCCATGACACTGAGCTGTTAATAATGTACAGTAGTTGCAGCCTCTTGGGTCATGCATCTTGGGTATAACCCTTAAGTTTGATTGTGATCAGTTGCACTGCAATGTCCGCTCCAAGCTAGATGTCAAGATGTCAAACTTGTTGTCATAAGATTTGTTACTATAATGCTGAACAAATTATCTCAGTAATACAGTAAAAGTGGTTGCAAATCAAAGAAATTACCTTGGGATGTAAAATTATTGTGGGCTTGTAGCAAATTATATACATACATGAATCTTCTATTGATTTTCAAAATGATCATTAAGTAATGTGCTACCCCACCCCTCATTTATTTTTATTTTTTTTCTATTTTAAAACACTGTATATATTTACTCTGAGATATTGAGGGGCTGTTAAGCTTTACACTCCTATGCAAACCCGTTTAGGCAACCAAGGGAAAAGCTTGCCAGCTGTTGGATCTGAAACACATTGCATAGATACCAAGATTGAGGGTTACCATATGACTTCATGTATACAAGGACAGAGTGGGACAGTAAAGGCTTTTCAGCTCACACCAGAGCATTCTGGTAAGTGTAGTCCTGCGATGTGAGTTAAAGCCGGAACTGTCCTGTTGTACGTGGAGTAATAGGGTAACCCTACCAATGTTGTAATTGAGGGAGACAGTTAATGGGATGTACAGTACTGTAATTATAGGCCTTAAGACGATAACACAGCTTTGTGGCGAGAGACGTGAGAAAACAAAACAAAAAAACGACCGAATAGTTTTAATCACATTGGAGTAAACAAAGGCAAATAAAATACAAACGTAACCAAAGAAGCTAGCTACAATATACTTTATTATATTTACATTAGTAATGGGATCGGTATTCTATTAAACAATAACTAGTATTTACCAATGGGGTCAACACTGCATACGTTGAACAGTGGATTCTCTGAAAAACATATTCTTGGAAATTCGATTAAACTGTTTTTTTTTCCTGTGAAGTGGTGTTTGTTTGGAACCTACAGACTATTTTTTTTGTTTTTTTTTTTTTTTTTTGTTTTTTAAACGTCGCATAATTACAAACACACTTTTATAATGCAATCCGTATTTACAACCTTTTCAATCAGTGGTTATACAACGCATTTGTAGTTATGGCTATGTCCGGTTATATAATATATTTTGTGAAGTGCAGTTGCTACTGTAACAATGACGTCAATGGAGGGCGGTACTGTTTAATTCCATTCAAGCGGTCTGTGTCTGACGAATAGTTTTTGCTAATCTCCGGAAAAACTCACACGTGGCCATTCATTTTCAATAAAGGGTGTACACGCTGTTGAAAAAGCAGTGTTTAGTTTAAAATTGCCCATGTTATCACAGCTCACAATTAATTTTAAATATAAACTAAACGAGGGTATTTATTTAGCATCAGGTTTGAATTATGATACCACAATGAAAGAATCTAGTATTATTTTCCAGCTATAACCCCCCCTCCGGAAAAACATGGTAGCTTCTAATCTACGTCAACACTACCTGATGTAACACTTTCGCCGGGTGACTAGTGAAAGAATGAATTGGGAAGAGCTGCATTTTAATATGGTTGTAAACGTATTGTACTTGTAGGTTTAGTGTAGTAATAGTATGGTATAGATTCTATACAATATCCCTTGTGTTGAAGTAAACGTCTGCCTAATAATATACAAAGGGTAAGATATACTAGTACAACGGGATACAGGTGATTTTTTTCAGTTCAGTCAGCACGCGTTATGTATCCAGTCCGTCAGTGTTCGATCCTGCTACAGAGAGACATCCTGCTACATTGTTCCTCTTCGTTGGTGACCGGGTCACCTGTGAGAAGAGCGGCCGGGTTACAAAAGCTTTCTGCCCCGCCGGCTGCTTTGTTCTGCCAGACAGTTTGTATGGACAATCTACCCACCAACAAAGCAGCGACTGCAGCTACGGCCATCGCCGGAAGACCTTCTTTGCCTGTGTCGGTGTGCTCAAGAACAGGTGAGTCAGCAGCACTACACGTTTAAGTTATTATTCACAGCATACAGAATTTTATTCAGATACCTTTGGTGTAGATATTAGAAGTAGTAATCTCCCAGAAATGCAAACGTGAAATGAATTTACTGTATACCTGTGTGTGTGTATATATATATATATATATATATATATATATATATATATGGAGAGGGAGAGAGAGAGAGATCTAGTACAGACTATAGTACAGCACTACACATTTTTACAGACGTAAAGTATTGCGAGGGATCTGATTTCACTGGCGTACTGTACAATATATATATAGATATATAGATATATAGATATATATATATAGATATAGATTATATATAGATATATATATAGATATAGATAGATATAATATAGATATATAAATAATTTACCATCTCAGTAAATGTCTTCACTTTAAAATGTCTTTCATACTTCTACACCCCAAAGAACCAGTACAATTTGAAGACCACCTCAAACAGGAGCTTTGTTTCATTTATTTGAATGGGATTCGTTTATTTATATATATATATATATATATATATATATATATATATATATATATATATATATATATATATATATATATATATATAGTACAGTACGCCAGTGAAATCAGATCCCTCGCAATACTGCACTACACGTCTGTAAAAATGTGTAGTGCAGTACTATAGTCTGTACTAGTGTTATGAAAGGGGGGTTGATTTTAAAATGTTGTCTTTTTTTTAATTATTATTGGCCGCATCGTATTAATGTATTCTAAATCATCAAAAATTAAATGTATTCTAAATCCAAGGATGTTCATCAGGCTAGACTAAAGAAACAACTATTTCAGATCATTGAGATTTTGTTTTCAGAAAACAGATCCCATGTTCACCTTATACAAATCACACATTCGTCTTTCTGTAACTTATTCCAGTGCTCACCATTAGGTGGTATACTTTAGCTTTGTCTACTATGAACCTTGTACATTATTGAGCAGTAACACCAGTGAACATTGCGTTGTACTTTTTGTTTCTGTGAATTCCTGCAGCACAGCGGGTGTGTCTCCCAACAGCCAAGGTTATATGTACAATTTAGATTTTTAAAGGCGTGTGCTGTAGAGGATAAGCATCAAGTGGGGCAGTAAGATCTTGTGATCTGTTACTGGCAAGTAAGGAAGCATGCATGTTAACTATGTGAAATAGCCTACTGTATGCTTTTGATAAGGGTTTGCTGTTTTTATGAACATCGTTATTTTGGATGAATTGAAGATAATGGCTCCAGCTGGATTTAGAAGATTTTGAGTTGCTTAGTGTGGTTTAGTTAGAATCTAGGTCATAAATATTTGTAAGACATTACCCTAATATTGTTTGAAAAATCTGTCTTTCAGCTTCTGTACCTTTTTAATGGGATTGTACTGAATGTGATAATGTAGTATTGAGTTTTGCTTGTACAGTTTATTTTAAATATAGGGAAGCCTTTTAGAAATCAGGATTTCCATACAAACCAGGCATGTTAAAATGTGTTTTCTTCACGTGGGGACTTGATGAAGATCATCAGTATGCTTATTTGTAAAGCTAAAATATACAACAGGCTGCTGCACTGAATCTATTTGGGGCACTAAACACCGTTTACACAATTACGTTTAACTCTTAAATTTAGGTGATCCCTTTTCCTGCATATTAAAACTATTTTTTTATTGTGATTTACGAGTTTCACTGTACTTGCCCTTCTATCCGGCTTCTGACTCGAGAGCACACTGCTTGGGTGCAGGGCTGCATCCGGTTCCTGCTATTAATAGTCAAGACCGCTGGGTTTTCAGCCATGGGAAAGCATGTGATAACACAGGGCAGAGGCTGAAGATATCTTTAGGCAGCACCATGTCACCGAGATTGATGTTACAGAAGTTCCCTGCATGGCAAGTAATACAGAAGGGGGGAATTAAGTAACAAATCCTTTGTCCCATGGAAAGAGAATTCTACTGTTCCTGCTGTGAAATAAGGATTAGACGTGAGCAGTATGTTCTGACATTGGTGTTCAGAATTGATGAGTTGATTTGTAAATGCCAGGGAAACCATGTTCAGCTTACTTTTTGTTTCTTAAATGGCAAGATCATATAACTAGGGATAATGACATTTGAATTTTTTCAAATTGGGGTTACATACAATTAAAAAATAATAGATAAGAATATCTGACAGGTACTTTTTAATATAAAAAAACATTTTTAATAATTAAAATGTAAAGCTTCTGAAGTTATATTTAAGACTGATTTAAAAAAATTTAAAAAAATTCCTCCAAAATTCGAATTAAAACCAGTTTTTAGAAGTCCTAAATTTAACCCGAAATGCAAGGCCCATTTGGGAGCTGTTACCTATAAAATAAGATTTGCCCTGATTTAAGTTTTTCTGTGTGATCGTCATACTGCCTGAATATCATTTATCTCTGAAAAACACAAGGGGTAGCAAATGAGATGGAAAACTTGTGGGAGAAAAGCCAGGATGTGACCATGTAAGCTGAACGTTAAGATGCAAGAGACTTAGTCATGATACAGAAGAGTGTGTGAGTGGGCCATAAATAAATGTCGCTATGAATGCTGTCAGAAGTAACTATTTTAAGAAAAATGAATGTTAGATTAAGAGACAATGTCATCTTGAGGATTTGATAAGTGCACGTCACAGGAAGCTGAGGCTTAACCTCTTCTCATTTCAATAGGTTACAAGTATGTTGTATACAAGAAGAGGAACAAAACATTTTGATGACGACGATCCTTTTTAGCTTAAGATTACTGTTTGTCAGAAACATGATTACCAATTACCGTTAATAATTTTTTAGTACGTAATTGTCACACAAAAAATGAATAAAGGATTTATTGTATTAAAATAAACCCTTTGTTTTATTAAACCATTTGGCAAATCTTGGGTGGAGTTATGCGTGTGTGTGAGTGTGAATACAAACATCATACTGTGGAAGCAACTGCTATGCTTGGTACTACTGTACACACATACTAAATTATAGGACATTAGAAGCTGTACAGTATACCATCAGGTTATATACAGGCTCCGATGGACAGTGTAACACTGCATTTAAGAAATGTTTGCTTGTGATTTGGAATTGTGCTTGAAATAAGTTTTATTTATAGTTCCTGTAGAGAAATTGAGGTTGGAACGCAAGAGGTCACAATCTCACAGACATAGTAGCTCTGTGTTTCACTTTTGAGCAGATGTCTCACGCTGCAGCAGTAAAGAGGGTTTATTGTTGTTTTAGCTCATAAAGAAACAGAGCACCCTTTTATTCAGTTTTTTCCCATCCTTCCAAACTTCACTGTGGTGTCAATTCACAAATCTGCATTGTCTTTCTATGAATATCAAAGTGAAGTTGCCTACTTAATATTGTATTTTTACGTGTTTTTGGGAGGCTGCATTGAAGTATAGAAGCAAAAAGACAATTATTACATATAACTGAAATAGCACAAAACCCTCATTTAGTTCTGTGTTGGTTAATAAGGCACCATGTGAAAAACAGCTTCCATTGACCTAGCACACAGTTGTTCTTGGACTCTGTTCTCTAGGAATGTGCCCTGATTGTCAGGGCTGATGTTTTTCAGTGAACACCTCTGAATTCTGCTGGCCCCACTAGAGGTTGTCAAAAGGTTGGGAGGACACTCCACAGGATATTGACCTATACAACTTGTTGTCTCAGGCGTTTTTTGCAAAAATACTTTTTGTGCTTTATGTTCCTCTTTCTATATAAGATGAAGACATGCTGAGATAGATATTTGAGATTCTGCAGTTCAGAAAAAAATACTTAACTAGTTTTGCAACTGCCTGGCATTTTAGTGTTAATAGTGTCTATCTTGAGCACTGCAAGAAAACCTAAAAGTAGGTTCTAAATAATCACAGCTTTGTTTTTTAATCTCTCTCTCTCATATATATATATATATATATATATATATATATATATATATATATATATATGAAATAGGGTGAAACATGTATGCAGTTACTGTGCTCTGACTTATAAAACACTGAGAATGTAGAAGCCTTTTGGCAACTTTCACGCTTGTAATACTGAAATTTGTATATATATATACAGTGCCTTGCAAAAGTATTCAGACCCCTGACCAATTCTCTCATATTACTGAATTACAAATGGTACATTGAAATTTCATTCTGTTTGATATTTTGTTTTAAAACACTGAAACTCAAAATCAATTATTGTAAGGTGACATTGGTTTTATGTTGGGAAATATTTTTAAGAAATAAAAAACTGAAATATCTTGCTTGCATAAGTATTCAACCCCCACACATTAATATTTGGTAGAGCCACCTTTCACTGCAATAACAGCTTTAAGTCTTTTGGGGTAAGTATGTAACAGCTTTGCACACAGTGTCAGAGTGATTTTTGGCCCATTCTTCTTGGCAGATTTGCTCTAGGTTGTTCAGCTAGGTTGGATGACGCTTGTTGACCACAATTTTCAAATAGTGCTACAGATTTCCAATGGGATTGAGATCAGGACTTTGACTGGGCCACTGTAGGACATTCACCTTTTTGTTCTTGAGCCACTCCAATGTTGCTTTGGCCTGGTGCTTGGGATCATTGTCCTGCTGAAAGGTGAATTTCCTCCCAAGCGTCAGTTTTTTAGCAGACTGAAGCAGGTTCTCTTGCAGTATTTCCCTGTATTTTGCTCCATCCATTCTTCCTTCAATTTTAACAAGATGCCCAGTCCATACTGATGAGAAGCATCCCCACAGCATGATGCTGCCACCACCATACTTCACTGTAGGGATGGTGTGTCTTGAGGCATGGGCAGTGTTAGCTTTGCGCCACACATAGCGCTTTGAGTTTTGGCCAAAAATCTATCTTGGTCTCATCTGACCACAAAACCTTTTCCCACATCACAGCTGGGTCACTCTCATGCTTTCTGGCAAACTCTAGACGTGCTTTCAGATGGTACTTTTTGAGTAACGGCTTCTTTCTTGCCACCCTCCCATACAGGCCAGTGTTATGCAGAGCTCTTGATATGGTTGACTGGTGCACCATTACTCCAATCCCAGCCACTGAACTCTGTAGCTCCTTCAAAGTGATTGTTGGCCTCTCTGTGGCTTCTCTCACAAGTCTCCTTGTTTGAGCGCTGAGTTTTGAGGGAAAGCCTTTTCTTGGCAGTGCCTGGGTGGTGTGATGCAGCTTCCACTTCCTGATTATTGATCCAACTGTGCTCACTGGGATATCCAAACACTTGGATATTAGTTTGTACCCTTTCCCTAATCTATGCATTTGTATCACTTTATCTCTAACTTCTGTAGAATGCTTTTTGGTCTTCATTTTCCTTCAAATTCACAGCCTAACCAATGATCCTTCAACAGTGGGGTTTTTATCCAGGAAATGTGACAGCAACTTTAATGGTTCACAGGTGGAGGCCAATGGTAAGGTAATTGTGTCCTCGTTAGGGCAATTTCTTTCATCGGTGTTAACTGGGAGCTTCTACAGCACAGGGGTTGAATACTAATGCAAGCAAGATATTTCAGTTTTTTATTTTTCTTAAATATTTCCCAACATAAAACCAATGTCCCCTTACAATAATTGATTTTGAGTTTCAGTGTTTTAAAATAAAACATCAAACAGAACGAAATTTCAATGTACCATTTGTATGAGAGAATTGGTCAGGGGTCTGAATACTTTTGCAAGGCACTGTAGATTATATATATATATATATATATATATATATATAATGAGAGAGAGAGAGAGAAAAAAGACACATGTTAGAAGCAACCATAAGTGATAATGCTGATCTTCCATATCCATATCTTTGCACTTCCTGTTATGTGGTGGCTGTGGTGCAGTATTGTGACCTGTCATTTCAACATGATTTCTTGTGTAGAGATGTTCATCTGATTTGGTGACGTACTTTCGTAATCCCAGCTTTGAACACTGACGTTCTAGCAGATGTCATACTGGCTTAAGAACAATGGTCACGTGCTGGCATGTTATAAGAGCTGGACAGTATTAATATTTGGCAGAACTCATTGTCAGTCAGAACCTGTTGACGTTCGATACAATAATACTAAACTGTACAAAGTAAACTCGAAGATGGAAGTTGTGGGTGAGTTTATATATATTATATTGAATTCATATTAAAAAATCAAGATATGTATGTGTGTGTCTATCTAATATATATATATATATATATATATATATATATTACATACATACAATGTGTGTGTTTTTATTTTCAAAGAATAGACATTGAATCCAAAATACTTCTGATTTTTCTTGGTCTTGTCATGCAATCTTTTATACTATATTGGATTGCAAAATAGCCTACTATTGCAACATGTTTTTGGACTGTTTGTCATTTATTTCAATGTTCTTTTAATTTATTATTATTATTATTATTATTATTATTATTATTATTATTATAAACTAAATGTTTGTGTGTAGCCGGTACACAAATGTTTTAGTAACGGCATATCAATTTTAAAAGACAAATAGGACCGAATTGTAATTAAAAATGTAAACTAAATGAGTGCTGTAGCACTGCTGAAAATGTGTTTCCTGTACTAAAGAGGATGTAAAAGCAGGAAGGGTAGCTTTTGCCCAAGCCTGCCTCTTATTTTGTAATCCAGTTTGTTGCTTACCTTTTAGCACCCTATGTACAAAGTGTTGCTAGTCTCAGACCTGGCTGCCTAATCCCATTACACAGTGTAATCTATATCCAGTAATCCTGGCCCTGAGTAATGATAGAGTGGCAGAGTTTGAGAGAGAATATCTTTATCTTTATTTTTATTTCTTTGGGGGGGGGAATTCACAGTAATTACAGTAGGTGTCCACATCCGGTAAAGGCCAAAATAAATTACGCCCTACATGATTGATTACTGTTCTTACTTCTTAATTCAAGAGTATGCCATGTTGCTGTTCTGCCTGTTAATGGGTTTTACTTTGTTCTGTTAACTCAGTGTGTTCCATGGGCAACAGCACCAGCAGACTGTACAGCGCCCTGGCCCAGACGTTAAGCAGCAGTCCCGCTCCCCAGCAGGAGGAGTACAGTGAGCAGCCTGCCGATGTGGTGTCCATTGACCCAGATGACCTCCTCAAGGAGTGCGAGATGGTCCTGCACAACCGGCCGGCCAGAGTGCAGCGGGCCTTTGCCTTCCCTAGAAACAACATGCCCAGCACCCACCACCGGCCAATCAGAGTTATGCAGTGGAACATCCTCGCACAAGGTACACCTGGGAAGAATTCGAAATAATTCAGCACATTCTGTCTCTCTCTTTAGTGCTAATTATATCAACAAAACCAGGGTCTGTAAATTTGTTGATTTATGTTCTTTCTCTGTTGGTATCATTAGACAGAGTTTTTAAATTAATTACTACAGACCTACTTGGTAATCTAAAATATTTCTCTCTGGCATCAGTTGCCAGGTCAGCGAATAAGCATAACAAGTAAATAACAAAGGTCAAAAAGCAGTGTTATGGGGCTCCCGAGTGGCGCTGCCTGTAAAGGCGCTCCACGTGGCATGCAGGATGCTCCCAAAAGCCTGGACGTCTCCGGTTCGAGTCCAGACTATTCCACTGCCGACCGTGGACGGGAGCTCCCAGGGGGCTGCGTTGTCCTCTGATGCTGTAGCTCTGAGGTGGCTGCATGGTGGGTCTGCAGTGTGAAAAGAAGTTGTCGGCTGACGACACACGCTTCGGAGGACAGCGTTTGTTTGTCTTCGCCGCTGCAGAGTCAGCGCAGTGGTGAGCTAAGCTTAAAAATAATTGGCTATTCTAAATTGGAAGGAAATGATAAACAATTGTTTAAGCATTCTACTGCCTCCTTGTATCTTAGAAATCATTTCAGATTCAGATCTTGCACGGTCATGTGACTTTTTACCATATGTATGACGCATTGTTCTATATAAATATAAAAAGTGTAATTTGTTTACACCCCAAAAGGAACTGGGTACAGTGGACTTCATAGAAATCTGGGCATTTATAATAAAGATTTTTTAAATCCTTTGCCAATGTGGTGTTTCTCTCCTTTTTTTTCCAGCTCTTGGGGAAGGAAAGGACAATTTTGTTCAGTGTCCGCTGGATGCTTTGAACTGGGCAGAGCGCAAGTACCTCATCCTTGAGGAGATTCTCATGCACAGGCCAGATATCTTGTGCCTGCAGGAAGTAGATCACTACTTTGACACCTTCCAGCCTATCCTGAACAGCATGGGCTACCACTCCAGCTTCTTACCCAAGCCCTGGTCACCCTGCCTGGACGTGGAGCACAACAACGGACCAGATGGCTGCGCTTTGTTCTTTAATCGAGACAGGTTTGAACTGGTGGACAGTGTTAACATACGTCTGGTAGCCATGATGCTGAAGACCAACCAGGTGGCTATAGCTCAGACCCTGAGGTGCAAGGAGACAGGGAGGCTGTTTTGTGTTGTCGTCACGCACCTCAAAGCTCGCAGTGGCTGGGAGAGGTTCCGCTCTTCCCAGGGCTCTGACCTCCTTAAGAATCTGCAGTCCATCACAGAGGGGACTGGCATCCCCTTTCTGATTTGTGGGGACTTCAATGCAGAGCCCACTGAGGATGTCTATAGAAACTTTGCGACCTCCAGCCTCAACCTGAACAGCGCCTACAAGCTGCTCAGCGAGGACGGACAGTGTGAGCCCCCCTACACCACATGGAAGATCCGCCCGTCTGGGGAAAGCTGCCACACGCTGGATTACATCTGGTACTCCCAGCATGCCTTCAGTGTGGACTCCGTTCTGGACTTCCCCACAGAGGAGCAGATCGGACCCAATAGGCTGCCGTCCTATAACTATCCTTCAGACCACCTGTCACTAGTCTGTGACTTTAGTTTTAACGATGAACCAGACAGACTTTTATAGGCTTAAGACTTCACAGCACTTTGTATGCACTTCTTTTTAAATGTTTTTATTTATATTATATATATATATATATATATATATATATATATATATATAGTGCTGCTAATCTTAAAAGGTATAGGGTATCATCTATTCTGTTTTAAGCAACAGCACTGATATCTTTATTACTGGTAAAGGCTGTGGAAAGTATAGCCAAGTCTTAAGGTGTGCTGCTAAAACGAGAAAAATTAAGATCTTGTTTGCGAAAATACAGTAAATGACTGAGCACAAAGGAATTCAGAAATGTATTTTTTGTTACTGTTTTGTGGACACATTTGTGTTGCATTTTTATATATAGCTCAAAAGCAATATATTATAAAAAATATATATTAAAATCGCAGGTGGTGGGGTAAAGCTTAAAATAAACCATATTTTAACACTTCCAATACTCTCTATGTAAAACTTTATAAACAAATGTGATTTTGAATTTATGGTTTATACAAATAGAATGCATTTGCAATGCTACTTTAATTTGTTGATATTTCACTATTTAAAAATGTTAATTTGATTTGGGATTAATTGCCTTAGTGTACATGGGCCTATATTTTCCACTGTGGACAAAATGCCCCACGGTGTACTGCAACACAGCTGCCTCTACTTCTACTTTTAAAACACATTCACACTTTAGTAAAGTTGTTTAGGTACACACAGACATTTCACAGTATTTGTATGCTTATGGACTTAAATAAAAACGTCCTATAAAGCATCCTAGAGTAAGCATTGCATGCATCTGCTGGTTTGTGGTGCTCATTAGCTTCTTACTTCATATCTAAGGATGGCTGAATAGACAACTGCCTGATCGTTGAATACATTATGCAAATTATTTGAATGAGTAAGCCTTCTTATTCAGGGACACCATGATAAAGTATTTTGTAAGTAAACTGGTTGGTTGAAATGAGCAACACATTTATTCACGCCCAGGAACCAAAACCTTTTCCTCTGTACACACTGTAGCCTTCCAACAGTAAAATATGTGGCAGTGAAAATCTGTTAAATAAATTAATTAAATGAACTTGCCCAATAATAAAGTTTTACATATGTAGGTTTTGAAATGTACAGTAATTGAAATGTGTGTTTGTTGCTATTTTAAATTTAAAGACAATCTGCTTAATATAACTCTGCACAAGTAAATACTGTGTCCCCCTGGCCTTGCAGATGGACATATCTGCACATATTTGTTTGAATTGATGCTAAAATAATTGAGACTGAGACATGATTCATAATCTGCTATTTTACAGATTTTTTTTTTGCTATGGGTTAATTTTCACCATTCATTTATGATATTGATGTAGGATATATAATATAATAAGTGAGATGCTGCATCTCCAGGAATTTCTTTGTGTCTTAAGCGGTTAAATAATGATCAGCTGCTGACGAACCATCACAAACAGAAATCGGGAGTCATGGGAGTTACTCCAGGCTAAGTAACACTAAAGGATGGAGGAAAACGTTAGGTTATTATCATAACCCTTGTTCCCTGAAATAGAAATGTAACCATTACTGTATGGGTATTTACCTCTTAAAGACCCAAAACCTTCAAGCCTGCTGCAATCATGGATGTAACGACCTTAAAGATTAATGGTTACATTTTCAAGTATACCAAAGCCGTCGCAAGGGCAGTATTGCAGAACGACTGCAATGGTACAAGGCTGAGCCAAGAGGCTGCCTTGTGCATTAATATATGGAACCTCAGTAACAAGTAGCTAGGGATAAAAACATTGAAGGAGAAACTCACCTCCATGCCTGTGTTGTAAGGGTCGACTGAGAAGCCGTCCTTAATGCTAGTTCCAAAACCAGGGTTTTGAGGATCCAGGACATGAAGTCTGTACAACCTAGTAAAGTCATGGGGTGTAGTCCACACCACTGAATTGCAAATTTCCTTGACAGATGCACCCTGGAATAAAGCCCACAAAGTTGAAAAGCCCTTGGTGGAATGGGTAGCAAGCTTTTGTGGAGGGGGCAAGTTGGCCAGCTCATAGGCAGTGCATTAAGCAATACATATTTCAGCTCAGCTGAGTGCATTAAGCACCACGTTTAATCTCCAGCAAAGAACAATGTCCTTCATAGGTGGCCGAAGCCACCAAGCCCCTTTTAAAAATTGCCCTGCCAGGAAGTGAGCTCCTGGGAGATAGTCAGTGTTGACATGGCAAGCCAAAATGGCTGCCAGATAGCCCGTTAACGTGGAGGGGGATTTCCCCTCGACAAAAAGATCCTGCAAAAAATGCAGTGGGACAGGTCATGGGGTCGAACCCACATGGTAGACACCATGTCTGAAAAACATACCATTTGTACCGGTACTGGGAACACGTGGACGGTGCTCTGGCATTCTGCAGGATGTCAATGACCCTATTAGAAAGCCCCAGACAGCTAAAATGCAGCCATCCAGTTGCCAGAGCTGCAAGCTTGATGGGTCAGGATGCCATAAGGTACCCCGTGCCTGACTGAGCAGGTTGCTGCGCTTGGGCTGGTTGCTCAGGAGCTGCATCAGGGTTGAAAACCAAGCTCCTGTGCCAATAAGGGGCTACAAGGAACACCTTGGCCCGATCCTGCCTGATTTTCTCCAGACACAGCAGGAGCACTGGAAGGCATATAACAGTTGCCTCAGCCACTGGTGTGCCAAGGCATCTATTGCCAGCAGGTCCCCTCCTTCTATTATGGAGAACCAGAGGGGAGAGTGGGTTGAGTCCTGGGAGGCAAAGACATCTATCTCTACTCTTCTGAACCTCTCCCAAATGAGGCTCACCACCTCGGGGTCAAACCGGTTTGGTGATTTTAGCACCGGGTCAGTACGGTAGCAAGTCGACACTGTTGTGGTAACCTCGGTCCCAGTATAGTACTGGGTCGTTGACCTCGGTAACGTACGGTACAGGTCCACTGGTTCGCAGTTACTGCAAGTAGCAATGTACAAGGATGCCCACCTGTACGAGCCACTGGCAAAATCAGTCAGTCAGTACTCACATGAGACTGAGGGAAGCCTGCTTGTTAGAATGAACAAACAGCCCTCATAATGGTGATGCAAAAGCTGTCACCAAACCGGCATCAAGATACTGTGGGAGAGATTGCAAGCAGCCACAACCAAAGCAAGTATCTTGGTCCTGCGCAGTGCTGCTGAACCCAGCAGCATCTGTCACTACATGTGTGCTTGCAGCACTGCAGAACGGTCTGTGCTTAATCCCTGTGAAAACAGAAAAACAGAATGAGAAAAAAGAAAATGTTTTCTCAACAAAATACAGTAATAACAATTACTAAAAATATACAAACCATCTCGTAATTTTAGCCAAAGCCAAAACGAGAATAAAATATCTCCAGCTGGAGCTATTGCAGCCTGGAGGGAAAGCACAAAGTCAGCCGACTTATGTTGCTTGACCTCTGGGAAGGAGCTACTCAAGCTGCTGGCTTCACACAGGGCGCAAGGCCACAATGGGACGTAACAAATAACAAGTTGTAGTGCTCAATTATGCGTAATTAGTAAAACTAATACAGCGATTATTTTTAATATCACATATCATTTATGTAAAACACAATAAATGTGAAATATATAGCAGAAAAAGTGACAAGTACTTATCTGAAACAGCTCTCGTGTCAGGTCAGTTCTTGAAAGGAAAAATTGTGTTGAGGTCTGTAACTACAGTATTTTTATCCTAGGGGGCAGGCCATGACTGCATCACAGGCTCATCAAGCAGCTTTGATAGATCTTATTCAGATTTCGGGTGTTTAAGTGGTAAACACCCATATGGTAATGGTTACATTTTGGACTTGAAAGGGAACTTCCTTAACTACATATACAGGACTTCCAAACATTCCAATAATTTACATCTCTGGATATATTGTGAGAGATACACTCTCAAAGTTTAAAAAAAAATATTGTTGTTCTTGTTGCAGAAGCAAAATACTAAATTAGACTTATCTTCATGAAACTATACTTATGGGGAATGGACTAGGGCAGGGATTTTCAACCAGGGGTATGTATAGAGGGTATTTAGAGTCATAGGGGGTACGCATGACAACTCAGAAATAAAAAAAATAATAATAAAATTGAAAGTAAAAGAAAATAATGATCTTGAATTGATTTAGTTAACAGTATTATGTAATATCTCTAAACCACTATGCATACAAATTTCACTTTTGTTTAGCAGCTCAAAGTTTAGTCTGATCATCCACCTGTACGCATGTGTGATTTCAATTAAGTACATACAGATTATCCTGTGTCGTTTCTCAAGTCAAAAAATGGATATATTTCAACTTGCAAAAGAAAATCAAAGGAAGAAAACACAAGAGTCAACAGAAAGTGGAAAGCAACAAAGTTATACTCCCTTTGGTTCATTTTTATTTGGGCTTTAATAGTTCATTGTTATCATTGTTAGTTATAGTTTTATATTAAGGTAAATGTTGTAAACTTTTTAAATGGCACACAATTATGCTGAGATGGGAAGTAAATGGTAACATTTTACTGCAAACTATTTTTGATTATTTATAATAACTTTGCTGAATAGAAAGTAAGTAAGTGTGTTTTCTCAAATACTATCTTAAATCTGTGCATCCAAAGATAAAAAAAGAAATTTAAAAAAATATGGTTTGGTATTCTGTCCTAAACCAGCAGTGTGCCAGTCCCTAACTGGTGTCACAAATTATATATTAAATAAAACCAGAGAAAAAAAATGAATTTCTTAAAACAGATTATTCTGCCTTTTATTGCAACTGTGGTACCATTCAGCTGAGCAAAAATTGTAAAGGTGTACTTGAACTGAAACCTTCAGATAAAAGGGGTACAGTTTAATAAAAAAAAAAAAAAGGTTGAAAACCAATTTTCTAGGGAATGAAATTTAAACTTAAAACTTTTGGGGGGGGCTTGAATTGACATATGTAATCACCTCATATGGCCACTAGGGGCTGCAAACCGACAAAAGCTGGTCTCCCTTTGTGCTTAATGGTTTTTGCCTTGTTTTTTTACTTGGGAGATATGCTGATCTTAACTTTCACATTATGCAGCAGCTTTTAAAAAAAAATTAAAAACATATTTCTAGTTTTGTATTACATCCTTTGTAAGACTTTGCATGACTTTTCTAATAAGAGGCAAGAAACTTGATTTTAAAGCCTTGGTTACCATACCTTTACGTACTTCAGCTTAATACTGCTGATTTGTTTAAAATTATTTTAAAGCTTTCTTTGGATAATGGGGGGTTTACTGTAAATCTGATCTGTCCACACTCTCTGGTACTATATTAGGTTATTAAACTCTGCTTGCCACCCTTTCGGGTACTCCGCAATGGTTTCCCATATCCCATGTTTCAGCATGTCACTGGCTACAATGCATTAGGGAAGCAGCTGGTTTAAAACAGGGTTGAAGAGATGGAGACAATTTCACTCAAGGGGAAATGACCAAATCAGCACAAGACTACCTGAAAATAAGGCATATAAACAAGGCTTTCTTTTATACATAGTACAGAACCTGATAGTGTTTATAGAAATGGGAGTTCTTGAATGGGATTTTGAAAACTGCACATTTGAGCAATAGCGAATGGAAAAGCACAACAGCTAAGATTTATTTATTATTTTGTTACTTACAAACACTTTAACAGAAACATGAAACCTCTGTTCAGTTGCACCCCCCCCCCCCCCAGTTTAACTATAAATTAATAGACAACACTTTTTTTTTTTTTTTTTTTTTTTTTATATTTCATTAAAATCTACTTGAATACACTTTGAAACAAGAGTACAACAAAATAGAATATACTTCAAATATTGAATATACAAACTAGTTCAGTCTGAACACTGGAACTTTTTTTCTCTCGCTCAATATCAACTAAAAAAGGAAAAAAGAAATAAACAGAACATTTAGAACTAGCTGCAAGAATTCATGCTGAGTGACCTTTTAAAGCGGCAGAAACTCTGAAACTGAAATTTCTGTACAGACGACAAGGCAACATGACAGGCAAAAATTGCAGCAAAACACTGCTGAAACTGAAATCCAGACAAGTATATATTATAAACTACAATACAAAATAAGTTTGCCTTATTTCTATAATACTGTGCTTGGTACAAGGTATCAAAAAAAGTACTTACACAAAAAGCTAGTTTGCTTATATATATATATATATATATATATATATATATATATATATATATATATATATATATTTTATTTTTTAGAAATGGAAAATAGACAAATGTAGATTAATCTAAGGCTCCTTGTTTGAATTATTTTTAAACTGGTTTTGAAGACATAGACAAAGTCCCTTCTTGTCACTTCCCTCACACAGAAGCTGCCAATGCAATTTTAACCGCAACATTACTCCCAACATTCTGGATCTGTGAAGCTTTTACATAGCACCAAGACAGTAGGTACTGTGTGCACACAGTGATAGTCAAACTGCAAAATGTTATGCAAAAATCATAATAGACGAGTGTTAAAAAGATTAAATTGTCCGCCCCCCACCCCCCCCCCCAAAAAAAATAATAAGTTTGCTTTCTTTTACTAATATATAATACATTTACCTTAGTGTTTTGAGTCTTTAGTGTCTGGGAAAAACTGTCATGAACTGACTTGGTCCCTTTTCTGATAGATTGTGGTTTCTTTTTTTTTTTTTTCAAATCACTGAATCATATCAGTCACCAATAATAATAATTATTATTATATTATGAAATGCATGTGGTTCAAAATCCCACAAAAAGCATGGGACTGCTGAAGTCTTTTGCTTTCATTTTTTTTTTTCCTTTAGTCTGTTTGACAGCTGTACATTACAAAATTAATTGCCAAAATGTTTTAATGTCAGAACGACCAGTTTCACCCCACCGCCCCTGTATACAACAGCAAGTAGTCTCTAACTGGTGCAACTAATAAAAGTGTATGTTTCATTTGTAATAATCCTCCTCTTCCATTCTCAACCGTCACTTCCTTCTGTTTTTACTGTGACAGGGAACGTGAGAGTTACTGGCTTGGTGCTCATGACATTCTTCACTTCCACTTCATGTTGTCGTTGCTTCACAGTGCTGGGGGCTCCACCCTCTTGCTTGATCTCCGGCCTCTTGATGACGGCATTGATGAACCGTGTGGGGTTGTGGCTGGTGACCTGGTGATGCTGCTGCTGTGTAGGCAAGGCCAGTCTCACGATGGAGGTCCCCTGCGCTAACGATACAGGGGTAAGTGCTCTGACGGCCAATGGGGCCCCCATTATGTTGATGCTGGATGCCCCAGTCATGCCACTCTTAGCCTGCAGCTGGTACTGGGCAAGCTGGGAAGCAGGGATGGTGATGATCTTGGCGAGCTGCACGGTGATCTTGTCACCGTTCTCTGCTGTCGCGGGCATCATGGTGGGTATGGTCTGGATAACCACCTTGGGGGCATTGCCCGTGGTGGGGCTGGTGTTGGTGAGGACAGAAGAGCTGGCAGACTGCACCGCCATGGTCGAGATCTTCTGGCCCAAAGATGTGGTCATCACCACCGGCACCTGCATAGCCACTCGAACCGTTCTGCAGGAAGAGATACAGACTGGATCAAAACTTCCTTTCAGTAAGGAGCAAACAACAAAGACTGATGAATCTGGGAAGATCCCTATCATTTCCAGTATCAACTGCACCAATTAAATACAATGTTGTTTTTGTCATTTAAAACACTGAACTGAAATTAGTTTACTTCTTTATCTGAAAATTATTAAGATATTAACACCTGATGCTGGATATTATAGTTGCTTTATAATAAACATTGATTGCATGTTCTATATTTGCAACATTGTAATTCATTTGACATTCACTCAACTCAAATCATATAATGAATCTATATAACAACATTACAAGCCTAATTCTGATGGCTCAGAAATAAAACGCTGTTTTTTTAAGCTCCCTATTGTTCTGCTGGTGGTCCCATTTAGCACTATGCAACAGCTGCACTGGTCCCAAATAAAGTCATTTTTTTTGTTTTTAAATTAGATTGATATTTTCAATTACTTAAGGTTTTATTTATTTATTTATTTATTTATTTATTTATTTTTCATTGAAATGTGTGACAAGGGAGTTTGGCATGAGGCCACAAAGGCATTGCAGATATTAGTGATCTCTTGGTTCCATGCTGACCATGTAGAAAGTGGTTGGAGTTTCAACTGTTAAAAGGGATCATTTTGAGGTCTGTTGGCTGTTTTATACCTGAAACTAAGGAGCAAAGAGCAGACAGATGCTATCTAAGCACTTGACTTTCCCCAGCTCAAGGACAACACTGTCACCAGATGGATGTTTGATCCTGTTTGTAGACACTGAAAATCTCTAGGAATGTTTATATATTATATATATACAGACGTGCTCAAATTTGTTGGTACCCTTACAGCTCATTGAAATAATGCTTCATTCCTCCTGAAAAGTGATGAAATTAAAAGCTATTTTATCATGTATACTTGCATGCCTTTGGTATGTCATAGAATAAAGCAAAGAAGCTGTGAAAAGAGATTCATTATTGCTTATTCTACAAAGATATTCTAAAATGGCCATCGACACATTTGTTGGTACCCCTTAGAAAAGATAATAAATAATTGGATTATAGTGATATTTCAAACGAATTAGTTTCTTTAATTAGTATCACACATGTCTCCAATCTTGTAATCAGTCATTCAGCCTATTTAAATGGAGAAAAGTAGTCACTCTGGTTTGGTATCACTGTGTGCACCACACTGAACATGGACCAGAGAAAGCAAAGGAGAGAGTTGTCTGAGGAGATCAGAAAGAAAATAATAGACAAGCATGGTAAAGGTAAAGGCTACAAGACCATCTCCAAGCAGCTTGATGTTCCTGTGACAACAGTTGCAAATATTATTAAGAAGTTTAAGGTCCATGGAACTGTAGCCAACCTCCCTGGGCGCGGCCGCAAGAGGAAACTCGACCCCAGATTGAACAGAAGGATAGTGCGAATGGTAGAAAAAGAACCAAGGATAACTGCCAAAAAGATACAAGCTGAACTCCAAGGTGAAGGTACGTCAGTTTCTGATTGCACCATCCGTCGCTTTTTGAGCGAAAGTGGGCTCCATGGAAGAAGACCCAGGAGGACTCCACTTTTGAAAGAAAAACATAAAAAAGCCAGACTGGAATTTGCTAAAATGCACATTGACAGGCCACAATCCTTCTGGGAGAATGTCCTTTGGACAGATGAGTCAAAACTGGAGTTTTTTGGCAAGTCACATCAGCTCTATGTTCACAGACGAAAAAATGAAGCTTTCAAAGAAAAGAACACCATACCTACAGTGAAACATGGAGGAGGCTCGGTTATGTTTTGGGGCTGCTTTGCTGCGCCTGGCACAGGGTGCCTTGAATCTGTGCAGGGCACAATGAAATCTCAAGACTATCAAGGCATTCTGGAGCGAAACGTACTGCCCAGTGTCAGAAAGCTCTGTCTCAGTCGCAGGTCATGGGTCCTCCAACAGGATAATGACCCAAAACACACAGCTAAAAGCACCCAAGAATGGATAAGAACAAAACATTGGACTATTCTGAAGTGGCCTTCTATGAGTCCTGATCTGAATCCTATCGAACATCTATGGAAAGAGCTGAAACTTGCAGTCTGGAGAAGGCACCCATCAAACCTGAGACAGCTGGAGCAGTTTGCTCAGGAAGAGTGGGCCAAACTACCTGTTAACAGGTGCAGAAGTCTCATTGAGAGCTACAGAAAACATTTGATTGCAGTGATTGCCTCTAAAGGTTGTGCAACAAAATATTAGGTTAGCGGTCCCATGATTTTTGTCCATGCCATTTTCATTTGTTGTATTATTTACAATATTATGTTGAATTTTTTGTCAGTTATTTCAGAGAAAATTGTGCATTCTTCGTTTTTTGTGGAGGGGTACCAACAAATTTGAGCACGTTTGTACATATATATATATATATATATATATATATAATCAGTGCCTTGCATAAGTATTCACCCCCCTTGGACTTTTCCACATTTTGTAGTGTTACAATCTGGAATTAAAATGGATTTAATTGGGATTTTTTCCATTTAATTTACACAACATACTTAACACTTTGAAGGTGCAAAATATTTTTTGTGACACAAAAGTTAATTAAACAAAAAAAAAAAAAAAAAAAAAAAGACATTTGTTAGTTGCATAAGTATTCACCCCCGAGTCAATACTTGGTAGAAGCACCTTTGGCAGCAATTACAGCTGTGAGTCTTTTTGGGTAAGTCTCTACCAGCTTTGCACATCTGGATCTTAATTTTTGCCCATTTTTCTTGGCAAAATTGCTCAAGCTCTGTCAAGTTGGATGGGGACCGTTGGTGAACAGCAATTTTCAAGTCTTGCCACAGATTCTCAATCGGATTGAGGTCTGGGCTTTGACTGGGCCATTCTAAGACATTCAGGTTCTTGTTTTTAAACCACTCCAGTGTAGCTTTGGCTGTGTGTTTAGGGTCATTGTCCTGCTGGAAGGTGTACCCCCGCCCCAGTACCAGGTCTCTTGCAGACTGAAACAGGTTTTCCTCTAGAATTTCCCTGTATTTGGCTCCATCCATCTTGCCCTCAATCCTGACCAGTTTCCCAGTCCCTGCCGATGAAAAGCATCCCCATAACATGATGCTGCCACCACCATGCTTCACCGTGGGGATGGTGTTCTCAGGGTGATGAGCAGTGTTGGCTTTGCGCCACACATAGCGTTTTGCGCTAAGGCCAAAAAGTTCAATTTTGGTCTCATCAGACCAGAGAATCTTTTTACATATGTTTGCTGTGTCTCCCACATGCCTTTTGGCAAAATCCAAACGGGATTTTATATGGGTTTTTTTCAGCAATGGCTTTCTTCTCGCCACTCTTCCATAAAGCCAGCTTTGTGGAGCGTCCGGGTTATAGTTGTCCCATGGACGGTTTCTCCCATCTCCGCTGTGGATCTCTCCAGCTCCTTCAGAGTTACCACTGGCCTCTTGGTTGCTTCTCTGACTAATGCCCTCCTTACCTGGTCACTGAGTTTTGGTGGATGGCCCTCTCTAGGCAGAGTCGCGGTTGTGCCATATTCTTTCCATTTTTTAATAATGGATTTAACGGTGTCCCGGGGGATGTTCAAAGTTTGGGATATTTTTTTATAACCCAACCCTGATTGGTGCTTCTCCAGAACTTTATCCCAGACTTGTTTTGATAGCTCCTTGGTCTTCATGATGCTGTTTGTTTAGATATGCTCGCTAACAAACTCTGGGGCCTTCCAGAAACAGGTGTAGTTAATCTGAGATCATGTGACACTTTAATTGCACACAGATGGACTCCATTCAACTAATTATGTGACTTCTGAAGGCAATTGGTTGCACCAGAGCTTATTTAGGGGTGTCACAGCAAAGGGGGTGAATACTTATGCAATCAAGACTTTTCAGTTTTTTATTTGTAAATAATTTTGAAAAATATGTAGATTTTTCCCCCCACTTCGACATTATGGACTATTTTGTGTAGATCAGTGACAAAAAATCCTAATTAAATCCATTTTAATTCCAGGTTGTAACACTAGAAAATGTGGAAAAGTCCAAGGGGGGTGAATACTTATGCAAGGCACTGTGTGTATATATATATATATATATATTTTTTTTTTTACAATGTACTGTCCATTTTATAGAATACAATTTACCCTTGCAGTGTGGAAGCATTGAAATATCTGTATATTTCCAAATTGAGGTATAAAATACAAGCAAATAATGTAGAGTAGTGGTTAGGGCTCTGGACTCTTGACTGGAGGGTCGAGGGTTCAATCCCAGCTGGGGGACACTGCTGCTGTACCCTTCAGCAAGGTACTTTACCTAGATTGCTCCAGTAAAAACCCAACTGTATAAATGGGTAATTGTATGTAAAAATAATGTATAAAAATAATGTAATTGTATGTAAAAATAATGTGATATCTTGTAACAATTGTAAGTCGCCCTGGATAAGGGCGTCTGCTAAGAAATTAACAATAATAATAATAAGCACACCTTTAAACAGCTAAAAATACAAACCTGGGCCCTGTTGTTGTTGGAATGATGGTGGTGGTGTGCGACTGCTCATTTGATATGTCGTGATGATGCGTGGCTGACATGACACTGACTACGCGAGGCTGGGGTGACATTGACGCTGTTGTTTTCACGGCCGCCGCTGGGCCCTGCAGTACCAGGCTCCTCCCTCCTCCTCCTCCTCGCAGGATCGCTGGAGTCTTGGACAGCTCCACCGACGTTAGGAAGCTTTCCGTGGACAGGGGCACTCGTTCAAAAGACTTATCGGCTGCGAGAAGGTCCTCGCTGCTGGGGTCTGATTTGTCATCATCTATCACGACAATGTTTTTTGGCATTTCTTTAAACTGATACACAAGGCGCTGACCCTCCACCTTCGCTAGAATACCTCTTTGGTAGTAATACCTGAAGGGAAGCAAAGGAAGATTATTTTAGGGTCCTTTCTTCTTTATGGGTACATAATACAGGTTGTTAACCGTTTGCTAGACTTAGGGATATTTAAAGGGCGATACATTTTTAACACATAGGTATTTTATTCTGAATGTTTTGTGTCAAACATGACTGGCTGGTCACACAGTATTAGCAGAACAAATTGTATAAAAAAGCCCTGCGTTGCATAAGTATTAAATGATGTGCTACCAGCTGGATCTGTTACAATTCTTGTTTGATACCAAGATAAGAGTCATATATAGGTCC
This sequence comes from Acipenser ruthenus, assembly GCF_902713425.1. Classification (NCBI taxonomy): domain Eukaryota; kingdom Metazoa; phylum Chordata; class Actinopteri; order Acipenseriformes; family Acipenseridae; genus Acipenser; species Acipenser ruthenus. The sequence continues at coordinate 107,286,625 of NC_081189.1, read as the reverse complement.
CTATTCACAAAGCATTAACACTTTGCGGTCCTATGTCGGACCTGGTCCGACATTGCAATTATTCCTATCCGGTCCAATGTCGGACCCTGTCCGACATCATCAAAAAGAAGCAAAAAACGGGTTTCTAGTCGTTTTTTCTCCGGAAAAAGCCGAGAACACCATTCAATGGCCGAGTGGGAGCGACAGGAGCCGAGACAAGCCGAAAAAACAAAAAAAACAAAAAGGGGCGTATCTCATGAATAGTCATACTTGCCCCTGGCATCTGATAATGGAGGTCATAAGGAAACAAGCTGGCTGGTAGTGCATCAGCGCTCCGAGAATATCACAGACATTTGCAGAGCTTTTTTGAGATGTTATAGTAATAAAATAATGACTTGGATTGCATTATTGAGGAGTTTGGTGATAAAACGAGTGATCAGGAGATGATTGATCGGTATGTACGACTATTATTATTATTATTTATTTCTTAGCATATGTGAAAGCTATAGGGAACGAAAGGGTGGGGCGGGGCTGGAGATGCCTAGTGAGTACTTTGTTGATATGCAGGGCCTTTTAAACCCGTTTGACTGTGGAAAAAAAAATACTTTTAAACAGCGCGTCTAAAATTAACTGCGCGTGTGAAAATAAATTGGACCTGACCCGCCTGACACGCACTTAATAAATGGACTGCAAAGGGCTAAAGTGATTTTTTTATAAATAAAAATAAAAATGCGATATTCAAATCAACTGTTCTACGACTTTTGTTGAAGACGCAAACAGTCTAAACCAGGGGTGTCCAATAAAGTGATATAACTAACTTTCAGGGTCTGGATGGAGGTTCAATTAAACCATTTAGAACAGGGTTGGAACAAAGGGCAGGAGTGCAAGTGCCCACTTTGGACACCCCTGCTCTAAACAGTTTCATGAACAACAATGTATGTTTTATTCATGTAACTTCAAAATAACTCACAAGTTAAAGCTTTGTGTATGGGGTCCAAAATATGACTCATGGAAAGTAAAAATGGTTCTCAAACAAAAGAAACATATACCTCAGTGCCCTTCCCATTGTCTCATAGTTCATGTCAGGCTTGTTCTTGTGTTTTCCCCACAGTTTGGACACCGCCTTGGAGTCAACCAGTTTAAAGATGCCTTTGTCTCTCTGAGTCCACTTGATATACCTGGGGCAGGTACTCTTGTCCTGGAGAAGGTCCAGGAGGAACTCCCATAAATAGGTGGTGTTCCCTGAAAATAAACGGCATACAAAACATCACAGGTGGAAAAGCACATCCCAACTTCCAATACTATATCCACAGACTGTAGAACACTCTCTCATAAAGGCTCATGCACAGCTCAACTCCTGGATTTACATTCTGACAACCGCATGAATTTGCAATAAGGATTTGCCACGCAAAGTTTACTTTTATTAAACTTCAGAATTCCGATTTATTTTTATATTTTGTTAACTACATTATAACATAATCCCCATCTGTTTCTGTAAATAAAAAATGAGATCCATCAGTATCATGTTAAAGTATGCTCCTTGTGCTAGACTGGCGCCTAAAAGAATTTGGATACCTCAAATGACATCGCTAAAGTGCATGCTGATCACTCACCTTTGCCTTCTCTGGGCTTCTTCTTTATACCCAGATCTGGAGAACCATTAAACACAGCTGCCTGCTGGATCTTTGGCTTACGGCCAGCTTTAAAAACAAACACACGAGATAGGCATGTTTAATGCATCACTGCATTTAGTTATTTAACACACAGTAAATTGTAATTTTTTTATTTTTATATTATAGGTGTGTTATAAAAGTCCTGCTCCCATACCGAGTTTTATAGTGACTAGGCTGGATTCCCTAAGCCTTGTGGAATGATAGCTGTATGCCCATTTCTTTCAAGGGACTGAACTCAAAACCTTGGTCATTACACATAGGCACTGCCAATTTCTAATTCAAACAGTGAACTTGCAAACACACTGAATAGCACAGCTGTGCTGCTATGAAAGGAGTAGGCTTTACCTTTTTTCTTTTTAGTAACAGGCTCCATTTCAGGGGCCTCTATTACAGTGCAGATCTCCATGGGCTCTGCCTCCTCAGTGGACACCTCCACCTCCGTCTCGGTGATCACATCAGGCCTCATGGCTGCATGGATGAACTCCGGGGTCGTTACACACGGGGGTACAAACACCTCCACTGCAGAAAGACACAGCAGACAGCAGGGCATGTTAGGGAGATATGCTTTTGTTTTTGCACTGACCATAGTTTCAACCATACCCGTGTAGCTGCAGACTAGTACATTACAAATCAGTATTAAAACAAGGAGATCCTAAAAAACCCTTTTGAGTCGCTGTTAAATATTTATACTGCTTATTATTACACTAAAGATTTCATGCATATAACAAAAAATGTAATGATTTAAAAAAAAAAGAAGAAGTAACAAATAAGCTGATTACACCACTATTGCACCACTCATACTAATGTATTATACAACTAGACAACGCAGAAAGAATAAAATAATGTTTTGAGACAAAACAGTTTTTTTTTTTTTATTATCTTCCTGGTACCCCCCTTTAAAATTAATTAACAACATGTTGGCTTCAAAGCGACAAGATGTTTGTCAGCATTTTAAAATCGTTTCTGACTAGGAAACACGACTAATTTAAAATGTCATCTAGATTTATGTCAGCAAAAAAAACTATTCAGAACTCGGGTTCACCGCCAGCCTCCAAAAAACGATCTAATTTAGTAAGCTGGTTTATTATGACCGGTTACTATAATACATTTGATTCTATGGATATGGCCCTTGCATTTGAATTCAATCAATAAGCCAATAGAATGCAGCAAATTGACCTCCTCACAGGAGCATTGAATTTAAAGAATCTTCCACACATTTGTACTGACTCTACACAGTTGGCTACAACTCCCCGTTGAATCCAGATGCTTAAGCACAGCCTTCCTCAAATTACTGTCAAGCATCCCTGTCGCTTGTTTTCTAGCTTTGCCCAGTTTACTGCTTATTCCTGTTTCACAATGGTCCAGGACCTCTTTAACATTATATTTTCTTTCAATAGTTTGAGCATTTGGTTGTTTTAGTCAGTTAAGCATCATTATTTAAATTTTGTATGAAGTCTAAATTAGGTTTACGCAGAGTAACTTAACAGACATGACAGACTCAACAACTTTTTCACTTCTTATGTAATATTTATACCTGTTAACACTAGCAAGTTGCTGTTTCCTGCGTTCTAAATACCTCTGTGTTCTTGAGAGAATAATGTGATTGTGGGTGGGGGTAAGCTCAGACCATCACCCCGTTACACACCATAACTATGAAGTCAAAATAGTCAATAATAGTTTTTTTAAATATATGCCATACAATTTCTACTGTGCTGCATTGAAAAAAATATATGCATAAGAAACACCTGCTACAAATCAAGGATTACTGTATATTCCGGTAGCTCTTCCATTCTGAGTGCAGGCTATCGTTCCAGAAAAAAATAAAAAATAAGGCAATTCGCCACATTTTAGGCCTGCTTTTCAGTCACGTGTGAATGCACAAAGGCACCTTAAACCGGAAATATGAACAGGGTTGCAGCCCTAAATCTGAGGCGGCCCTGGGCCAGCACAGTAGTGAACAGGGTCTTAGTTAGCGCAGACTGCTGGGTCGTTACATTATTATTATTATTATTATTATTATTATTATTATTATTATTATTATTACTACTAGTACACAATGTACTTCAAAATGGCCTTTTGTATTTTTTGTTTATCTTGCTTAATCTGCATTGGTTACAGGTGTATTCAGCGGCATTTTGAAGCAGAAATCGATTACTGTGCCGTCTTTAAATTAAATTCAAGTTTGATTAGATTTTTTTAACTTTTTGATAAAGTGAACAATTTAAGTTGTGCTGCATTTCTCCAAAACTCTTGAAAGGGATGTAGCCAACCAGCTGATGAAACATCTCACGGATAACAATCTGCTTGAATCTCTACAGTCTGGCTTCCGGCCACATCACAGTACAGAAACTGCTCTGCTCAGGATTGTAAATGATCTTCTGCTTAAAGCTGATGCTGCTGCTCCCTCTGTCCTTGTCCTCCTTGACCTAACTGCTGCTTTTCATACCATAGATCATAGCATTCTTCTTGACCGCCTTCAGAAGTATGCTGGGATCTCTGGAACCTGTCTCTCCTGGAGGTCCTCTTACCTATCTGGACGCATGCAGTCTGTTTTCTATGATGGAAGCAGTGCTGATACAAATCCGGTCACTTGCGGTGTCCCTGAAGAGTCTGTTTCTTGGGCCTCTTCTCTTCAACATCTACATGCTTCCCTTGGGTCACCTCATCCACCAACATAGCATCATATTTCACTCCTATACAGATGACACCCAGCTGTACCTAAAACTAGACCCTGGATGTCCCTCTGCCATGGTCCGGCTCTCAGCTTGCACTCAAGACATCGAGGCCTCGAAGTCTGCCAATTTTCTTCAGTTCAACACTAACAAATCTGAACAACTTCTAGTAGGATCGAAAACTTCCTTAACCCTTTGCGGTCCATTGTCGGACTGGGTCCGACATTGCAATTATTCCTCACAGGTCCTTTGTCGGACTGGGTCCGACATCATTATAGCAACGCAATAAACGGGTGTTTAGTCGTTTTTTCTCCGGAAAAAGCCGAGAAAACCATTCAATTGCCGAGTGGTAGCGACAGGAGCCGAGACAAGTCGGAAAAAAAAAAAAAAAAAAAAAAAAAGGCGTATTTCATGAATAGTCATACATGGTATCAGGTATTATGGGCGTCCATAATAAACAAGCTGGCTAAGTGCGTCAGCGCACTGAGACTATCATGGACATTTGCAGAGCTTTTTTCAGATGTTATAGTAATAAAATAATGACTTTGATCGCATTATTGAGGAGTTTGGTGATAAAACGAGTGATCTGGAGATGATCGATCGGTATGTACGACTATTATTATTATTATTATTTATTTCTTACACAGCTGAACGCTATAGCAAACAAAAGGCTGGGGAGGGGCTGGAGATGCCTAGTGTGTGCTTTGTTGATATGCAGGGCCATTTAAACCCGTTTGACTGTGAAAAAAAACACTTTTAAACAGCGCGTATAAAATTAACTGCGCGTGTGAAAATTAATTATTCCTGGCGTGCCTGACGCGCGATTAATAAATGGACCGCAAAGGGTTAAACCTTGAAAACTGTCTGCTGTTGCCCCCACTGTACGAAGCCATTACATTGGTTTACTTCTGGATAGTAACCTCTCCTTTGATTCCCAAATCTCCTCTGTAGTCAAATCTTCCTTCTACCACCTCTGAAACATCTCAAAGGTATGTCCCTACCTTTCCCTCCTGGATGCAGAGATACTCTGTCATGCATTCATCTCCTCTCGACTCAACTACTGCAACTCTCTCTATGGTGGTCTTCCGTCACACTCCATAAACCGATTGCACCTGGTTCAAAATGCAGCTGCTAGGATCCTTAGCAGATGTAAAAAAACATGATCACATTACCCCGTCTTGCCCAGCTGCACTGGCTACCTGTAAAGTTCAGGATTACTTTCAAAACTCTCCTGCTCACCTACAATGCCCTTCATCACACAGGTCCCGAGTACCTCCTCAACCTTTTGACCCGCTATGTCCCTGCACATAAGCTGAGGTCCTCTGACTCTGGCTTGCTTGGTATACCCAAGCAAAAGTGCACCACACTCGGTGAGCATTCTTTTAGTTTCGTGGCCCCGACTCTCTGGAACTTTCTCCCAGCTTTAGTGCATGTAGCTCCCCCAGTCGCTCGCTTCAAATCAACTCTCAAGACCCACCTGTTCTCTCTTGCTTTCAATGCTCTTTAAGCCTGATATCTGTTATTAGCTTTTGTCTAAATTGCTATTTCAGGTTTTTAACTCCATCTTATTTGTATTATTCTGTATGACACACTCATTCACAATGTTTAAAATTCACATCCTAGCCCTGTATTTAATGTATTATGCATGTATTTAATGTATTTGCATTTTTTTTACTGTTTGTATTTAATGTACTATGCCCTGTATTTCACTGTATTTAATGTATTATGAATTGTTCCTCACTATCTTAAAATAAAGATTGATCGATTGATTGATTAACATTTATAAATTATAAAATAGTTTAAATATAGGCTTTATGCCTTGTTCTAGTAGTTTACAATAGCTTACCTGCACTATCTCTTATTAATCGGTATCGGCCATATGGGTAGATAACCATCGGCTATCGGTATTGGCCAAGAAAATCTTTAAATCGGTGCACCCCTAATATATATATTCTTTTTTTTCTGTCAAACAACTGAATTGCAATGCAAGCTTCTGTATGGTTATGCAGTTCCATCTTGTGGCCCTTATTTGTTATCTGCCTATGGTTCACATTTGTGCGCAAGCTGCTCCTTAGTGCCCCAGATTGAGTCTAGACCTAAAACCTGTAAATAGGAAACAAACTAGAGCACAACCCAAAGCAAATGTCTTGCAGTCCCTGACTAACACCTGAACATCGGCTACTAGGGCTGTAACGAAGGGTACATTTTGACCTTCGAAGGTTTGGAACACATTACCGAATGAAGGTTCGAACCTTCGATGGTACTAATTTGCATAATTTACTGGTGACGTCACCATAGCTACTAGTTTATATTTGATTGAAAATCCTATTATCATACAGGTAATCCATATAAATGGAATAAAACATTAACATGTAGTTTAAAAAAACGTTATATAGAACAGTAATCATGTTTTTATTTAAATAAAAATAAATTCATGTTGTTTATGTATACGTAATTGATGCTGCTTGCGACAGTAGCGTTGGACGATAATGCAATTTTCTGTTATAGATTATCGGCTGTAAATAATCATGAGTATCAGCTGAATAAATACAATATAACATTTCTTGTAACATGTCTTGTCATTGCTAGCTAATTTACAAAATAAAAAAATGCTTTCCAGTTCATACAAGTTTCACATTCCAAACACAGATCGGATGTTACTGTAACCCCCCGGTTGAGATCTTCATATACAGCTCTTGCTAATTTATGTTTTAACCCAAAAAGTAGGGTTGCAAATACTTAAACTTTTTTTGCACAACACAGGGTACCCCGATGTATCTTTATAACATGTATTCCCCTGGTCCCACCCTAGTCTGTTGAAAATAAATGCAAATTTTCTCCAAAACAAAAACACAGCTCAACAAAATACTTCAGGCAAAATGTTTGTAAACTAGGTAAGAAGTTTCTGTTTTTCTGTCTTCTATCTTTCTGAAACCAGTTTCTAAGACACGTGCCTGCCTCTGTGCTGTGACCTTTCAACTGTGGTTTGTTTATTTTTTTTAAAGGGACAGTGCTTTAGCCTACTCAGTGCTCAGTTTTCAAAATAAAAATGATCAGTGTTAGCATATATTTTATGTTTCATACTTACCTACCATAACACTTCTCTTACATCTTGTACACTAGGTATTCAGTACATATTTTACTGAAGCAACTCCCCCAGTGACCAGCGGCGGCATCATTGATAAACAGGTGCTACTAATAACTATCTGGTAGTGGATTTTTATACAACACCTTTTGTTTAAGTAATAGGCATTATATAAAATCAAAAGACCACATTTTGCAGTGACATTTAATGTGTGATTTATAGTCACACATTGTCATATGGTTTCGCTAACTGAGAAAAAAAACAAAAAACAAAACACATGACAGTGCATGAATGCCGAACAAACCTTCGAAGGATCAGAACTACTTTTGAATTCCTGGCTAGTGAACAAACTTTCAAACAGCCCTACTGGCTACTGTGACAGGTCTCTTACCAGGACTTCGGTCATCCCTCAGGCTGGTTGGAGAGTCCATATGGAGCAAGGCTTCAGCTGCCTCAATGGTTTTGTCCGAGCAGTGGACACTACTGCCATGCACTGATGCTTCCACTGAAAGAGACCAAATATGTCTTAAAACAAACAAAAAAGCAACTGTTACATAATACATGCTGTCATTTCTGAACTAAAAGGATAACTTGATTTAGAGCAGACTGACAAGCCAGTGCTACTGTACATAATATTTTCTCCTAAAAGACCAACAATGCTGTCCACCTTCAACCTGGCCTGTGAGATTTCACTTGCAACTAGTGGAGGACAGAGATAGCTTAAAACCAGGTTTAAAATTAGGGTTGGGACAATATTGAAAATCACTGAAATTATAAATTGCAGGATAAAAAGCATTGGATAATTGCAATTATCATGGGGTTTGCTCATTTAGATTCCGCTGTTTATACAAATATAAAATACAGCAGCCTCGCTAAACCGAGGACAGGTTACCTGGGATAATTAAGTGTCCGGTTTAAAAAAAAGCACACACATTTATACTGCTCAATTTATTTTAAATTTCCGTTTTCGCTAAAACATCATTTCTGTGTTGTGTTCTTTGTACACATTACAGTAAGAATGACTGTACAGTATACAGACAGTAAAATCAAATGAATACCCAATGTATTGTTTTACTTTAGCCTGTAACAGGGGTGTGCAATTTGTATCGCCCGACACCTGGGACAACAAGATTTCTGTGAGGGACAATAGTCTTTATTTTTCCTATGCTCGTTCTGTTGCTAGATAGACACTCCGGGTATATTTTTAGACAGCCACGCAAGTTTCTGAAAACTGAATTGCGTAAGTCTAGCACCTACACACAAACATTTTTAAAACTGTTTACGACCCACCCCTATCACTTCTGATTGGCTAGCTGTGGGGAAAAGCTAATTTTCTATTGGTTACAAAGAAACCCAGAAATGTCTGCTAAGAGAGCCTCTGGCAATGCACAGACTAATCTTTTAAAATACAAGGCATTATTTACGTTTTTTGTAAATTAGCTGCTTTCTTAATTCATGAACCTGACATTTAAATGCAGCAATCTAGTAAAGTTACAACAAACAAACAAACAAACAAACGTCGGTATTAGGTATTAGCAGATTAGAAAAAATAGTGTTGTGTAATTTATGTTGTGTCAATTTTGTGGTCAAGCGTGTTCAGTACTTGTTGGAATGTTTAAAAAAAACTAAGTTTACTGTTTAGAAGCATTTAGACTTTCCTTGACAATTTTTTTTTTCTTTCTATTTTACTGTTGCCAAGCTCATCAGGGTTTGAAACCAGGCTCACCCTGCTGCAGCAGTGTTCCAGATAGCCATCATGGGACAAGACGTTAGAGGAGGAAAAATAGCTGTAGAATGTTGTACACTTAAAAAAAAAAAAAAAAAAAAAAGTATATAATAAAAGAAAAAAACATTTTGTGTCTGCAGAATTTGATGGAGCCTACTGTAAATATGGCATGCATTTTGGTAGAAAAACTGAAAAAAAAATGCAGAGAAACTTGACAGGTTATACACAAGTGCTTTAAAATCTGGGGTTCAGCAGTTACAAAACTGAAAGAACGTCAAGAAAAATCCGAAATCCACAAAGCAGCAGTAATAGTTGGCAATAATTTCGTATCTGTGGTGCAACAAAATAAAACACCTGTACATTAGGAGTTGGATTCAGTGGATAGATAAAGAGTGAGGTTACTTAAATTTACTAGCAAATGTGTTCCAAACTGCACTGAAAGAATCATTTCCTTAAAGTATGTTATACATACATTTGTTGAGGTGAGGTGGGGTCACAGGGAACCTTTTGTGTATCTTGAAAAATTAGTGAACCCGTCAAGCTACAAGGCTAGATCCGCCCCTGTTGATCACTAATTCATTGATTGTGTTCACTGTTAAATAAAACCAAAATCCTACAAGTTATATTCTACTTTTTTGTGTGTGTTTTGTGTGACGGGGAGGTGGCAAGTAGATTTTTCTAGCATTTTATCCCTTGGACAACATTTACCCCCCCAGTAACACACAAAATAAATCATGCCTTCTCTGTACACATTACTGTAGAATTTGGAATAAAATATTATTTTAAGTTGAGACGAACACACTTTATTTTTATCCAACTAAACAGTACTCAAAATAGTTCATGTTGAAGCATTAACAAGCTATGATACCATACAGTACCTTACATATACTGCACACAATAAAGAAATAAATCAATTTTAAATTTACATAGACTAGTTTACAGTGTACACATGGCTGCAAGAAAAACACATCACCTATCTGTTACTTTCTAAAATAGTCCAAAATTGTTTTCTGTTGGTATGATAACCTTAGTGTAGCACATTTTGCACACAGGGTACCTCCATTTTCTCCAAGAATACCGAAATAGACACTGAACCTGTAGCGTTTCTTTTTTGCTAAGCTGTTTTGCTCACTGCTGCTTTCACACACCACCTTTTCTCAATAAAATCTCACAAAAGCCTCACAACCACTGGGTCATCGTTAGGGTGGAAGTGGCGGCTGCTCTAATACACTACAAGATGACGTACCAATGAAATATTACTAGAACAGATGGAATACTTGAAATTACTTGTGGAATAATTCAACAAACAAAGTATATATTCAGCTGTCATTAAAAATCCTCATAATGAATACAATATCGTATCCAATAACTCAGTAATTATTTATATAACTACAGCAGCCTGATATAAATAATAGGAAACGTATTCAACATTTATTGGAGAAGATGCATGCATTTCTTAGGGGTATTATCAAAGCAGTGGCACAATGCCATATGGACAAAATCAAATCAGTGACTAACTTTTCCCAAACACAGATTTATTTTGTATTGTTTTTAAAGAGACAGCAACCCATTTGCTAGGTTTTGTTGTTTCAAATTCACTAAAACAATGAGTAACAGATCTTGGTTTAAATCAGTGAGATTAAGCCTATGTGTCAATCACACTGGCCAAAATTGATTCCTGAATTCCATTCATATATTTTGGTTAAATTCCAATAACAGTGGCAGCACCATACACAGATAACATGTAATCATGTAGTTTCCAACGAAAACAGATTCCCTGCACTCCAAGTGTCTTGCAGAGTGTTACAAATTTTAATGAGGGATTATGTTGTTAATGCAGATTAAAAGATAGACTCCATTAGTGCCATGATTACTATATTAAAGCAAATGAGTTAGGGGAATACACTATTGGCAATTAGTAGATTTTAAGGCAACTCAGAAAGCAGATTTGTAAATTTGATTTTTCAGTGTACACCTAGGGCAGTACTAATTAATTTAATGTGAGCAGCTCTCTTGTGATATTAATTGCAGGACTAAAAGATAAGAGACAATATGTTGCATCCAGGTCCTATGTTTTCCTTACTCTATTAGCACAAAGCAGCCCAGTGTCTTTCTAACCTCTGTGACACTGAACCACCTGCTGCATTCCGTCTGCAATTCTACTAAGTGCCCTGGCCATGTTTGGTGATCTGTTCCGGACTAAAGTTGCTCAGGAAAGAGCAGATGCCTCAGTGTGGCTATCTTTAGGTGGCCCTTCTAATGTCTCCAATGTCACCAAGTTAGAGGATCTGACCCTGCTTGGTTCAATTACACTTTTTAGAGGACCTGACCTTGGAAGAAGTGTAGCAGTAGTTGATTTTTTTCATGCATGTCGACAGTAGTTTAATAATAAAGGCAAGTTAAACCTATATAGTGTGTTTAATTCCAAAACAGGATTTAATTCTGATCTGGATAGGAAGACTTTTAGCTCATCCAGAACTATAGGTTAATTGTTACTGGCCGTTTACCTCACTTTTATTGGTATAAACTGCATTACATAAAAATAAAATAAGAATACAAAAAATGGCTGCATCTAAAATCACTAAGGTTACTTTCACACCTAATTCGTTGACTGTTTGATGCAAACTGAAGTGCGGTTCGGTTCGCTTGGAGTTATAGGTGAAACCTCAGAGAACCATGTGGATGCGCATCAAACCAAGAGCACAACACTTCAAGTGTTCTCTATACAGAACATGAAGGAAAATGTTTTTTTTCCCCCAAACAGAACTTCCGCTCTAGTAATCAGCAAGAGAGCAGAGTGCATTTGGAAAGTACAATGTGAAACCAATAGAACTCTAGTCTGGATGAAGCTGCCAGTGAACAAAACAAACACATTTGAATTCACTTTAAAAGAAACTCAAGTTTGCTTGAATTTTTCTGGTGTGAAATGAACCAAAGCAAACCTGAAAATGTTTTGTTTATTTGCAAGTGAACTACGATTCAAATCACTTGCAAGTGAAGTAGTTGTGTAGTGCTCTAAGTCAAGTAATTAAAAAAGCTGAATTGATTTTTTTTCCTTCATTAGGCTTTTGGGTTTCAAAGATTCTGACTCACAATTTTCCAAACACTTGCTATTTCCAAAAAGCATTAAAATAGAAATAAACACTTTCATGCTTGGAAGTGAAGGCCCCTTGTTACCGTACATGTCCTATGAAGTATGTTCAATACAATGAGAGTTTATCATAGTGCTGGGACGAACACAGGACTTTCATGTTTGGATATTTGTTTGGATATAATTTAAATATTCATTTCGTTTTAAAAAAGTAATAAAATCCATTATATTGCTCTGAACGCAGGCAGAGACAGCATAGCAGCAGAGGCAGGGGGCGTGGCCCGTGTGTGTGCCTGTGTTTTACAGCAAGACGTTACAATGTGTAACACGTTAAAATAAAATAAAAATATCCAAGGAGTAAAGAATATGTTGTGTAGGCCTTACTTTACCCAGTGAATTAACTACAAAACAAAATATGCCAAAATCGTTGTTTTGTTTATTCCCGAAATAAATAGTACAAAGTTGACAACGCATTTGATTTATTTTTAACTTTTTTTTTAATCTTGCCATTTCTTCACACTAAACAGTCGCTATAGACACGTTTTCATAAAGTAATAAGATGTGGTTTACGTGCACCTTCTTGAAGCTGAACAAGCAAACAAAAACTGAAATTTAACACTTAAAAAAAAAATTGAAATGGCGTTAGAAAACGAAGGTTGGAAAAAAACTCACCGTTTTGGTTCTCGTTTATTACATTCCACAGAAAGTTGCAACAAAAAATACATAAATGTATACAATCTATATAAAAATCACTACACATTTCCAGCAAATTGGGCACTGTTTAAGTGAGGCATTTCAGAATGACGTGCTTGCCTTTTTTCTGTCCTATGAGACTAAGACGCTTTTTTGACACAGATCGCCTTCCACAGAGATCACTATGCACACACAAAATCAGGTTTGTTTACTTTTTGCTATCTACAACTTTTAAATAGATGCTGAAGAGCTGCTTTGTTGATCTTGTGGTTTTTTTTGTTTTTTTAGCTCTTTTTCATTTGCCACTTTTTAAACGGTCACACAATTTCTGGTGAGGCGGTAAATAAGTGCAAGGTATTTTTGTCATTTGTAGCGAATACGAACATCTGATTTTTGTATCCGAATACATGTCAAAAAATATTTGTTTGAATATTAGGATATTTGTCCCAGCACTAGTTTATCATTGGCTCGGTTCTTTTTAATGATGGAAGCCTTGTTTTGGTGTGAACCTTAGGTGTGTGTCAAGTAGGGCTGTGTTATTAGCTGGGTCACTTGCCTTTCAATTCAACATGAGTAAAAAGGAAATGTTTTTCACAAAAAGAATGAATACAATAAAATGTAATAAAACTAAAAGTTAAATATTAAGTAATCATGTTTCATCACTGGGATTAGTTAGTGAACCATGGGGTAATCAAGTTTATTTTAAAAAAAAAGAGTCTGATATCTTTATATTGCATTCCTTGTGCCTGACTGCAATATCTATGTGAATCTCTTTGGAGTGGAATGGAATATGTTTATGGCAATAGAAAATAACGTGCCAGACACCAACTCTTGTAGCTCAATATGCATGCCGCGTGAGGAAAAACAGGAAAGGAGACACCAAGTCTGAAAAGAATACATGACATTTAAGTAGTCCTGTAAATCTCAGCACTCAGATGCCTTTAATAACTTCCAGCTGTTCTTAATCTTTACAAGAGCTTAATACTGCTGATTACAACAATGGACTGCTTGAAACTGAACACAGAGCAATTACATTGTGTATATATAGACACACACACATGGCGTCTGCTAAGAAATAAATAATAATAAATATACACACACACACACTGCATAAAGTTACAAAAATAAAACGATGGATATGTCAATCTCTCCAGTCCTGGAAACTTCATTCTTCTTATTATTATGTATAAACTTTGTAACTTATCTACATATTACATATAGTGACACACTGTTTAATCATATATGCAAAATACATAACAGGGGTCATATTAATTGCACTAAACAACGGGCAGGTCAGATAAGCAATAGTACTGTATATAAAACATATTCTGGGGAAAGATATATGCCCTTTAATTGCTGCTCATTTATTCAAATGAATTATCTCCATTAAAACGAATTAAAAGATTATCATACACAGTCTGGAGGCTGTGTGGTCCAGTGGTTAAAAGGGCAGGTCCCCGGTTCAAATCCCACCTCAGCCACTGACTCATTGTGTGACCCTGAGCAAGTCCCTTAACCTCCTTGTGCTCCATCTTTCGGGTGAGACGTTATTGTAAGTGACTCTGCAGCTGATGCATAGTTCACACACCCTAGTATCTGTAAGTCGCCTTGGATAAAAGCGTCTGCTAAATAAACAAATAATAACAATAATAATAATGAAGGCGGCTCTCGATGTATTTTCCAAACGCCGAGTAGAAACAACTAAAATATGAATAAACTCAGACATTTACAGTAGACGTGGAGACAACACATCTATACAGACAAAGTAGGTATGAAATGTATGAGACAACCGGGATTCTCAAAGAATATATCTACAGTGCACAGTACTTTAATAACACGTACTAACTCATTTCTAGCTGGAAGTAGGTATTTACACACAATTTTACTCAAGAATGCAGCTGCCTGCAAGAGGTTGCAAAACGCACGTATTAATATAAAAACACTATCCATTTTATAACATCTATAATAAAATGTATAAAATTACAATTACATAGCGCACACATGTATAAATAAATACATGTGCTGTTCATAAAACATAGGAAGCGGCAGGATACGAGTAACGCCAACACTGCCCTGAGAGAACACAGCGAACGTCTCCTGCACTTTCAGCATATGCAATTTAAAAAAATTAAATAAAAATTAATTAAAACCGTAAAAAGTAAAACCACCTAATTTCTTATGGAAATATGCTCGCAAATGTAAAAGTACTCAAGTAACGGAACAGTATACTGTGCACAGGGACTCTAGATCAATAAAGTAGTGCGTACTTCCGTGTTTACACTCTAGACTCCCTTTCCCTCCAGTTCGCTCTACAGACATTCTCAAAGCCCCTGTCATTCACTCCCCGCCCCGCCTCGCATTGGCCGTCACAATGGTATCCGCCTTCCAATCTCCGTTATGCTACTGGCCACGGCTCAAATTTCGAACATCTCTGGAAGCCCATTGGACAGGTGGTGCTGTCACTCAACAGAGACACGCCACCTGCACGCATCCCAGCGCTTCCGCCATCAAACAATTACAAAAAAGAAAGCCCACAGAAATAATTCGACTGTGAAATTGTCCAGATGGACAAACAAAACTGACTATATCAAATCAACAATATCTTAATTAGGCGTCCTTTTATTGTAAATGGTAATAAAGTACATTTACGTAGTTTCGCACCCACGTTTATTGACGTAAAAAATGACAGATCACTAAAACGCACAAAAATACCAATTTTACAGTTAATACAAAAACACTCTATTAGAAGGACCCCGATTATTTTTAACAGTGCAACCTAAGGTTAAATGATTCTTTTGCATGTATAACACAACTGTTTAGCAACTTCCACCTCTCATTGAATAATATAGATAGAGGTAATTAAATGTATTGCTGCAATGATCGAAAGCAGAAAATAACAATTTTGTGTTATTTCAATTAATTGCATGTAATTAAATATATGTATTAAACAATACGTCAATCAAAATGACAATTCGGAGAATTTCAAGTCTGTCCGAGTCAGACAGCGTGGCAAAGACGTAAGAAAGACAACAACCTACTACACTTCCTGGTTTCCCAGCAAGTCGGACCAACCACAGTTAAAACCCAGAGAAACCAGCAAAAATAAACTCCAGCTTCAAGCCCATCCTCCGCAGTGGGATCCAGAGACACAGTTGCACTTAAAACCACAAATCCACAATAATGAATAAAGGAGTGCTTTGCAATCCCTGAAACAGGAAAAGCACAGAACGCCATGCAGGTTGCCAACCAAGGTGATCACTTCCTGATTTGCACTCCATTTCTTTACCAAACAACTTCACGAAACTGTCTGCAGCAGCCTGTTCCAAAAGACCGAAAATCAAAAGCAAGAACCCACGGGATCGAGAAAAAAAAGTTTGCAAAGTGTTACCGGCTCTGATGAGCAGATCAAGCTGGTTAGCGGGTCCCTCATGCAGAGAAGTCGCCATGTTCTCCCAGAGCTGCAAGCTTCACATTGACTTGCATTGAAACACATACACAGGGGCACAAGCAAGATCCCTCCGCTGCCACAGGAAATCACCTCAACTGAGAACCTCACATCTGTCAGCAACAACGCGATCCTTCCGCGCTAAACACAGGAAATCCTTTCTCTGCTACCGTCACTAAATTCAGGGACATTACCTTTTTTAATTCGACCGATTTATTTACAGTTGCTACTGTCTGTTCCTTAGCTTTTCTGCCTCATTACAGCAGAAAAACCACGCGCAATTCAAATGTGCATCGCAGTATTAGTAAAAGCTACTTAGTTTTTCTACTAGCTACTTTACATAGTGTAAATCAGTTTGAGTTTGTGGACAAGCGCGTTTTCACGGTTTTTTTTTTTCATATTCAAATTAAAAGCGACAGATACAAACAAAGGAGACGCTGGCTATTTTTTTTATTCTCGGTTTTATTACATTCCAGTATATGCTGTTAATTGAGTCCACAGGACCATAAATTCAGGTTTTTAGCATGCGCCGAATCTCAGCACACTGCTACTAGCGCCGAAATGTCTTTCGTTATGAACAGTTAGTTATGAATTGAATAGTCAGCGAACTCTTTCTATAAATTAGTGGAATATCAAGAATAACAGTTAAAGCCGTATGTGTAGATATAACTATTATTTAAACCCGTTTCGCACGAAAGCGGTTTTACTGCCAGTAGACCCTACAACTTTGTTGTTGCCCTGCCCTGCTTAATGTTGATAACATTGTACATTGATTAAATCAGTTTAACTCCACGCTGCGTCACATAAATTCTCTAGACTTGACCAATCCCTTTGGAAGTTTACGGAAACCGCTTATTTCTTTACCTTTATATCTTTACATATTTGTAAATATAAAAATTGGATCATATTACTTGCAATTATAATTATATATATATATATATATATATATATATATATATATATATATAATTTCATAATTTAATACAATTTAATCACAATTACATTTTTTTCAAACATCAATAAGGATACTAATAATAAGACATTGATACACCCATTGTGCACTTGATTATGTCACCCAGGTCAACACTGCTTTATCAAAAGCAGTGTGAAATCGCATACCTGACCCGCATGACACAGGGTAGGTTCCGACCCAAGTAGAGCATGCCAGTGTGAAAGGGGCTTAAAAGATAAAATGAGTGTGGCATTGTGCCAACAGCTGACAAGAAAGCTTTCCCCTATAGCTCTGTGAGCACACTGTAATCTTGGCCTGAACATCCCTGGCATTCAATCAAACACCAGGCATACACTCCTAGTTCTGCCAATTCCTTTAGTAACTCAGTGAAATCACAAAATTAATTTCACTTTCAAGTCCAGGGCCTCAGAGTAGAAAGGATTAAGACATAAAATAAACTGAAGTAAAGCTTGTGAATAAGAAGACACAAAATAAACTTTAGTAAAGCTTGTGAATAAGGTTATCATTAATGTTGTTGGCAGTAATAATGTAATGTTTGTATTATTTGTTCTTCACCACTATATGGAGTATACAGTTTAGGACCAACTCCATACTTACCATTGCTTTCTCTTGTGTTGTACATATTTCTGCAATATTTTTTTCAACTTCACTGTATTTGTTATGATGTTCTGTGGAATGCCACCTAACACATTCAATAGAATGTGCAGCTCAGAGTAACCAGGAAAAATATTTTAGGATTCCCTGGTATTGAATTTGAGTAAATGCGCCCCCTTCTAAAACAGACTGCTGCTCATCTTATCTTTACTGTCTATACATACTCATTTTGCTTGGAAGAGCAAGTTTTTAAAAAGTAAATACCAGGGACTTTTTTTTTCAGAATTCAAAAACTCAATTTCAGCAAGTTGCTGCAAATACTATAGAATCTCCAGTTAAGAGGGGCTCCCGAGTGGCGCATCTAGTAAAAGCACTCGCTAGAGTGCAGGATGCACTCTATAGCCTGGACGTCGCGAGTTCGAGTCCGGGCTATTCCACAGCCGACCGTGGACGGGAGCTCCCAGGGGGCGGCGCTCAATTGGCCGAGCGTCGCCCGGGTGGAGGGAGGGTTAGGTTGGCCAGGGTGTCCTCGGCTCACCGCGCACCAGCGACCACTGTAGTCTGGCCGGGCGCCTGCGGGCTTGCCTGTAAGCTGCCCAGAGCTGCGTTGTCCTCCGACGCTGTAGCTCTGAGGCGGCTGCACGGTGAGTTCGCAGTGTGTAAAGAAGCGGGCGGCTGACAGCACACGCTTCGGAGGACAGCGTGTGTTCATCTTCGCCCCTCCCGAGTCAGCGCAGGGGTGGTAGCAGTGAGCTGAGCCTAAAAAATAATTGGGCATTTCAAATTAGGGAGAAAATAATAAAAACTAATTGGCAATGACTAAATTATTTAAAAAAAAAAAAAAAAAAAAAGAATCTCCAGTTAAGTAAATGACCCACAACAACAGTATCTAAAAATCAGTTGCTAATTATTTCACAAAAGCAATAATTACGTTGGGAAGCCATAACATCCAGTATTCCAGCTCCTAACACCTCTACTAATCCTTTTGAACCCACTAAGACAAACATTCTCCATTCAAGTAAAAAGTGGCTTTAACTTTCCAGACACAGACCAGGTAGTTAATCTGTTTAACGATGGTGTGCCAGGACAGTTAATTTGAAAATCACATGGCATAACAAGAGAGAAGATTGCACAATTCAGTCCTGAAACAACTAAAGTGGCAACCATGAATGAAAAAATATTTTACAATAAAAAATGGCTGTACAATTAATTGTTACTTTCTTAGATGTATTGGTTAGCAGTAGTGAGTTCTGTAACTATTCAATAAATAAATAAATAGAAAACCTCAGTAGTGCTGTATTTTTTATTTATTTTATTTATTTATTTATTTATTTTTTACAGTAAAAAATTGCTTATTTCACGGTCTAAAAATAGGTATTAAAAGATGTTTCATGATATGTATTAAAGCAGAAAAAATAGCACTGTCACATTCAAAATTGATCATTTTCTCTAGAGTTATTATACAGCAAGTGTTCCTAAATTCTTAAATGCTTACCTGAAAACCAGTAAATGCTAAATTGAAGAATATTTGTTTTTTTTTATTAAACATTACCAATTATCCCATCTGAAGACCATGCATTTGAACTCTGTTTCCTGGGCCTGCTTTACGCAAAACATCATATGCTGAACTATTAATTAAACAAGTACTGTGAAGCCATAAATATTTGCAAACCCTTTATTATGCGTTTTTCCCGTATGAAAAAAAAAAACGCTAACATTTTTGGCACGAATATCAAATTCCACTAACAATACATACTTTATATATTGCAACAAGTCGCCAACATTTCTGGAGCAAAATAGGTTTTATGGGTGTGATTCTGCAAATATTCTGGTCGCAAATATTTATTTAGTACAAATGTTAACAGCTCCCTTACTATAAATGACAACTGAACAATGCATGTAGGCCATTTGCATCCATGTTTTTTTTTTTTGTTTGTTTTTTTAACAGGATGTCAATTTTGTGTTCATCTAAAAATTGCAAGGCTTCATTCATTTGCTATCAGTGAGAGCCTTTTTTATAATGGTGTAGTTCTTTTAAGAAACACCTAGGTGTCTCTCTTTTGCTGGTGTACAGTACAGTACAGTACAGCACAAAAACAACTGTAGTAACAATATGAACAAAAAGGCACTACCAAAAGCAGTTTTACATAGAACAGGGAACTCAGATTAAAACAATAAAAGCCCAACTAAAAAATAAATCAAAATAAAAGCAGAATCTATTGTTCAGTATTTTTTCAGCTTGTTTGGAGCCGGTCCAGACAATGCCTATATGGAGTTAACACTCTTATGTCAAGGTATTATTACCCTGATGCAGGTTTTAAAAAAAAAAAAAAAGAGTACCTTGTTTAGCCCTGATGTTCCCCGATCAAGCTAGACAAATCCTCAGCCAAACCAGTATCTGCCCAGGAGGTTATAAAGTTAGTCAGCTTCTTTACACTGATGCTGTGGAGAAACTATTTCTAACTGAAGACAAGGATGATAATTCTGGAGTTTTTAATATTACAAATGATCAATGATAGAAGCCCTCCTTGCAACGTAACTATTTAGGCAGTTAATTCAAAAACACTTTCAAAATAAAGTACCCTCTGACTTGTGGTAATAATCCTTAGATCTTGACTTAAAGACTACAAGTTCTAAATTATTCTAAATTATTTGACACCCTGAAATCTAAAAAGTGGTACAAAAAGTTAACCAAGAAGCTTGCCAAATTTTGATATATAAAATCAGACCTGGTCAAGTTCCAGAATGATCTAATATACCAGGGGTTTTCAACCTTTTTTTGAAACTGTACCCCTTCTGTCTGGAGTTTTCAGCTCAAGTACCCCTGTACAATTTTCACTTGACTGAATGGTACCACAGCTGCCATAAAAGGCAGAATATTCAGATTAACACATGTATTTTTTCCCCGTTTATTTAATATATAAATTTATGTTACAACAGTTTGGGACTGACAAACTGCTGGTTTAGGACAGAATACCAAACAGTAGGTTTGACTCTTAAATTTAATTACATGTCTTTGGATGCACAGAATTAAATGATAGTATTTGGTTATCTCTTTGGAAACACTATATTCGCTTTCTATTCTGCAAAGTTATTATAAATAATACTAAATAGTCTGTATGTAAATGTTTATCACGTTACCATTTACTTCCCATCTCAGCATAATTATGTGTGCCATTTAAAATAACAAAACATTAACCTCAAGATAAAATTGTAATAACTAACACTGATAAACTGAAAAACCATCTGAGTATTATTATTATTTATGTTTACTGGAGCATTTATACTTCTAAAAAAATGCAGAAATATTTGTGCTTCACTGATTAGTATTCAATTATACAGCAAGTTGAAAACAGCAAAGTTAATGAGCAGCGCTGAGCGCTCTCCATAGGTATAGTCACCAGACCTCTGCTCCACCCACCCGTATCAAAATCACGTAGGCATACTGGTGGAAAGTAGACTGTTATTTCATCTGCGGTTCACTTTGAGCTGCTAAACAAAAATGCAATATTTATGCACAGTGGTTTACAGATAATATATAATACTGTTAACAAAATCAATTCAAGATTATTATTTTCTTTTACTTTCATTTTCATCCGTGCATTTCTGAGTTGTCCTGCATACCCCCTATGACCCTTAGAAGTACCCCCAGGGGTAAAACCTCTGCAATATACTACAGAAAATACACTTCCTTGTTTCAATGCCAACAATACAGCAATTGGCCACAAGAGGGACTGCCTCATATGTTACTGTTCCAAGTCAAGTCCTGCACTTCTCACCATAAGAGGGGCTCTGAAGTAGTTAAGAGTGAGACTGTAAAACAATGTAAACTGAAGTCATTTAGCCCAGTTGTCGTGTGGACAAGGGAGTGGATACTGAACCTTAAGAGAGAGGAGCACACCATAATCCTTTAAATGAGCGACGCTTAAGATACTCATGCTCAGTCTCGCCTGATAGGCTAAAGGTAGAATGTTTCTTGAAAATGTTTCTCAAAGTAGAACCCTGGTCTACCCCAGGAAACATGAAAACATCCATCATATACGAGGACACATTTGTCTGGAAAAATGTTCTGGAACCATGTTTCCAAGTGTATGATGGGCTGGCTTTACCATTGAGGAGAAAGGCAGATCTAAACCGTACAACAGCTGCTATAGCTACACATTCAGCGTGGTTCATTTCTTGCTTAAAAACAAGGTTTTCTGGCCCATTGTGTCCATTGAGAACTTCCTTTTATGGAAATTGTAACAATCAAAACATATTTCCTAGAAAATTCCTAAGCAAGAGCTTGGAAGTCATACAATACTAAGGTGGTGAGTACTGTATGAACAGATGGACTACTAACAACTGGTATGC
Organism: Acipenser ruthenus; assembly: GCF_902713425.1. Lineage (NCBI taxonomy): Eukaryota > Metazoa > Chordata > Actinopteri > Acipenseriformes > Acipenseridae > Acipenser > Acipenser ruthenus. The sequence continues at coordinate 107,264,341 of NC_081189.1, read as the reverse complement.
AACATTCACTTCAACTAAAATGTTAAAACATTGAAAGAGGCCAAGGCTAAAACTGCCTCCACAACACAGTCAGCTTCCGCTGATGCCTTCGAATCATGGTTCTATTGCTGAATTAGAAATACCAAAAGGGTTGTGGGGTCATCATTGGCAGACAATAGGCCATCAATTCAGAATGACAAGTCTGTAAGATTTTGAATTGTTCTAATAACCATCGCCCAATTCTTTCATTTGGGGCAGAACACTGTTCTCCAGCATGGCTTGTAAAGTCGTCACATTTTTAGACTGATCCTCACTACATTACTCATTTCTGCAGACTTGGATATTAAATCACTAGCACATGCTATCAGCCCTCTATCCATCTGTCTGATCTGTCATGACTTGCAGGTTTATATAGAACAGAATGCATGTAATAAGTTATGTGAAGTGGGGCCTATTTACACAAAGTATGTACCAATTTTGTATCCCATGTTTTTGATCTATGTACTAAATGTAACTGGTAACCGGACATGACATGGTTGTTCCTTTCTGTTACCTCAAAAGCTCTGATGCTAATCGTGTCCAGACAATGTTTCTGTTACCTCAAAAGCTCTGATGCTAATCACTATGTAACACAATTTTTGTTCCTGGGTAGTAAGTGTTATTTCCTAATTGCTTATGCCTCAAAAGTATAGAAAATGGCTATTATTCCCCACAAACTTTGCTTTTGTGACCAGGACAGTGATATTTTGAAATTTACCTATTTCCAATGAGAAAACAGGCGAATTTGTGTCTTTTCGTTCACATAAAGTCAGAAAAAAACAACATATGAATCCAAATTAACATGTATTTATACTAAAGTAATACAAAAATGACTACAAAAGATTTAGAAGTGAGTAGTCTTTCGAGATTTACGATTATACTGTAAATCACTTTCACGAATCAGCCCCCAAATGTAGTCTCCCATCATGTTCTCGTTATACTGTCCTTGGTAGCGGCGTTCAAAGTCCAGTATATCCTGGTGGAAGCGCTCGCCTTGCTCCTCCGAGTACACTCCCATGTTCTCCTTGAATTTATCAAGATGAGCATCAAGGATATGGACTTTGATGGACATCCTACAGCCCATTGTGCCGTAGTTCTTCACCAGAGTCTCAACCAGCTCCACATAGTTTTTGGCCTTGTGATTGCCCAGGAAGCCCCGAACCACTGCGACAAAGCTGTTCCAAGCCGCTTTCTCCTTACTAGTGAGCTTCTTGGGGAATTCATTGCACTTCAGGATCTTCTTTATCTGTGGTCCGACGAAGACACCGGCTTTGACCTTTGCCTCAGACAGCTTAGGGAAGAAGTCTTGAAGGTACTTGAAGGCTGCCGACTCCTTATCTAGGGCTCTGACAAATTGTTTCATAAGGCCCAATCTGATGTGCAGTGGTGGCATCAGCACCTTCCGGGGGTCCACCAGTGGCTCCCACTTGACGTTGTTCCTCCCCACAGAGAGCTCGGTCTGCTTGGACGGGTCCACCATGCAGAAGTAGCAGTTGCTTGAGTGGTCAGTGGGTTCCCGCCAAATTCTTGGGATAGCGAACTTCATGGCTCTCTTTTCCCCTCTGTACCATCCTACAAAAATACATTTATTTCACCCATGACTAATGTGTAAGAGATTCTCGCAACATACATTTCATATATGATATATTTTTTCAATAACATTGAAAATTGTAAAACATTTTAAAATTAAAAACTTTTACAATTTTAAAAATTTTAACAAATTTTATAACATAAAATTCCGAGCAACAATTGTCCATCTTACCTTCCAGAGTTTTTTTGCAGTGCTCGCAGGTGAAATGAGGTGCCCAGGGTTTGTCTTGATCCCCGACAGGCATGCCGAAATATGCCTTGTAGGCCTCACACATCTTAGCAGATGCTTCCACGGAGTACTTTTTCGCTCTTGTCTTGATAAATTGGCCGCAGACATAGCAAAATGCGTCTGCCGGATGCTTGCAGCCTCTTGATGCCATCTCAGAAAAATGCAGATATGTATCCACTTAGGCAGCTGGAACTAAACTGAACTGGTGGGCTTAAGGCCCCTGTATTTATACTACTATTTATATTACTGGAAAGTTCTAGAAAGTTCTAGAAGTTACTCCAAGTTTACTCAGCACTGAATCTATCTGGAATGTTCTGGAAAATAGGTAAATTTCAAAATATCACTGTCCTGGTCACAAAAGCAAAGTTTGGGGGGAATAATAGCCATTTTCTATACTTTTGAGGCATAAGCAATTAGGAAATAACACTTACTACCCAGGAACCAAAAAAAATAAATAAATAAATTGTTACACGGTGTAATCGTGTCCAGAGAACGTTACCTCAAAAGCTCTGATGCTAAATTGTGTCCAGAGGTTACACAATGTTTCTGTGGCAACAGCTCTGCTGCCTTCAGGACTCAGTGCCGTGAGTTATAAGGAGACTGTGTGGTCCAGTGGTTAAAGAAAAGGGCTTGTAACCAGGAGGTCCCCGGTTCAAATCCCACCTCAGCCACTGACTCATTGTGTGACCCTGAGCAAGTCACTTAACCTCCTTGTGCCCCGTCTTTCGGGTGAGATGTAGTTGTAAGTGACTCTGCAGCTGATGCGTAGTTCACACACCCTAGTCTCTGTAAGTCGCCTTGGATAAAGGTGTCTGCTAAATAAACTCCACCTCCATTTGCTATAGCAATTCCCTAATGTTAAAAAAATAAATAAATAAATAAAGCTGTGAAGAATCTGATGATAAAAATATCCACATACCTGGGTTTAACAAACTGGTGCAGTTACAAAACAGGTAGAATTAGCATTTTAAATATGGAGTTTTTCAGTGGATCTCATTACAAGGTAGCTATTATTGGCTAGTATTTTTTATTTTTTTTGTCCTTGTACTAAAAGCATGTACTACTAATTATTATATTGCGCCTTTCATAGTGGACCACCATCAAAAAGCGCTTTACCGAGGTAGGGTGTGAACTGCGCATTATGTGCATAGTCACTTACAGTAGGACATTGATTTAACATCTCATCCACAGGATGGAGCACAAGGAGGTGAAGTGACTTGCTCAGGGTCACACAGTGGAATCAGAGGTGGAATTTGAACCGGTGACCTTCTGGTTACAAGCCCTGGACTTTAACCACTGGACCACACTAAACTATACTATATACATGTACTATATTAAAATACAGTAATGACACCTAATACTTATCCTGGATCCTGGACACAGCTTTAAATATATTGTGCTTGACTGGAGAAGACTAAACTGGCCATTTCTAATGTGAATTTTATTTCCCTGAATTTAAACTAATGACTAGACATACAGCTCTCCTGTAGCATCACGTAGCCGACAGTAGTCAGTAAAATAAGCCTTTTCAAACCTATTTAAAAACTGTCTAACTTCAAAGCAGCATTAGAAAAAATTAAATCTGTATGTTTTTTCTTTGTTTCTGTAAAATCGTTTTATGAAAATATCTAAAAAATACCCATTTTATGGACTTGGTATAATGGCTTTCGGTAAAAAGGCAAACTATAGTGCAATTTTAATGACTATGGGTGTGTATATGTCTGTGCGGGAGAGTGATGGAAGTTCATTGTAAGCCTTACCAAACTCCACTACTTCAGTCTCTACCTCCTGCTCCTCAGCCACATCCTGCATTAGGTAAGTCTCATCATCGTAGACCAGGACCTGCGCTGCGTAGCACTGCTCCAGTCTGGCACTGGGCACCGACTCCACAATCACTGCAGGGTACTCCTCGCCTTGCCCCTCCTCCTGCCAAACAAACACACCAGGGGTGAGGGGATCTTAATGATGAGCAGTGACACTTATCAATCATTAAAACAGAAATCTTATGAAACTTGTTCCAGCAAACATGAGCGGCTTAAATTCACAAAATATCCTTAATCCATTACTTGCTTCTCAATCCAGTCTGATACGGATTCATTACAGTAAGCTTGTTTTAAAACAAAACAACATTTTGATGGATATTTATAAGGTTGTGTAATGCAGGCTAACAGGGACGTCTTATGTTTAGGGATTCACAGTGTGTGCTTTAGGACATTAACATAGGAAGGTGCATACAGCTCTCCTGTACCAGCACGCAGCCTACAGTAGTACTTGATTATTTTAACCTAAGAACAGTAGCGCTTAGACCCAGCTGTCTCCAAACCTGTGCAGAGTATTACTACAGAACCGTACCTTACAAAAAAATACAGAAAATAGAGTAAGAATGGAGGGACCTAAAAGGAGGAGCCGCTGGGTGACATCACCCCACTGGTGCTAGCTCTCTAGAAGGCCATGTTACAGTCCAGTTAGTGGATATACAGCATTAGAATGATACAACAGTAACAAAAGCAGAACAGCGTTTATTAAAAACAAACCATGTTCAGGAATTCATTTAAAACAGAGGGAGTTTTATTTGTTCTCTGCGTACTCTGTGTCCTCCCACATTCTTTTGGATGGGACACTTGTCTTTTCTAATTTCCTGAGAAAGTAAGCCAGCTTGTGTGCAGTAGTGCCAAATGCAAATCCAGTTGTAAACTTTCTTATGTTCTTATGTTCTTATGTATTAGCATCCTTTGTTTTGTAGTTAATTCACTATGGTAAGTAAGGCCTTCGCACTTTTTCTTACTTCTGAGATATTTTTCAACTTTATCATAATGGCTTTCATAACGTTTTGCAAATGAACGAAGATTTGAATACTTGTCTAAATCTTGAACCGATATCCAAACATGAAAATTCCATGTTTGTCCCAGCACTAATGTTACTGTTTATTTGTTGCAGGCTGTTCAATTATTGTACAATATGTAACCAATAGACAGTCACCCGACAAAGGCTGTTGGACACAACACCTGTTTTTTTTCCCCTCAAGTCTCTGTTTTTTTAAAATCACAAATAGAATTTGAAAGCAAATTGTTGCTGAATGTATTTCTGAGTGCAGGATTTTCCTTTATTCAATTAACTTAATCAAATCAAAGAAAATTATTTTAGCTTTTGGAAAATCATGACAGTACACCAGGCCTGACAGGCGCTGCCTTCTCTCACCTGTTGCTGATTCTCCATCACACTGACATACTCCACGACTGATCCTCCTCCGTCAACAACAACCACTGATGTCATGACGCATTCCCGTGGGGACTGACTGTGCTCTCAGCAACCAGTTTACCTCCTCACAGTACCACCCACTCTGATCCCCTGCACACTGCTGCCTCAACACATCCACTCCCAGAAGAGCAAACCCAGCCTGTGTAGCCTCCTGTGGGGATGGGGGATGGAGAGAGAGAGAGAGAGAGAGAGAGAGAGAGAGAGAGAGAGAGAGAGAGAGAGAGAGAGAGAGAGAGAGAGAGAGAGAGAGAGAGAGAGAGAGAGAGAGAGAGAGAGAGAGAGAGAGAGAGAGAGAGAGAGAGAGAGAGAGAGAGAGAGAGAACACTGTCAACTTTACCAACACTACAATACAATGGTGAATAGACCAATTTACACCAGGGCTTCTCCTCCTTAGCAATTTCCAATATGAATCAAGGGCGGTCAGCCTGCTTCCCCAATTCAAAAGGGACAGATTTGAGGAGGTCTAGATCCAATATGGTATGTCTGAACCACTGTAGAGTAAAGGGAAGAAATGTATCTAATCTAGATACCAATGGCTCTAGCTATGTACTGTAGTTTAGCTATCCATAAACCAGCCTACAATAGCTGGCAGCATTGCTTTTGCATAGATAAATAACAGATGAACAATCAGTAACAGTTTCAATGACAGTTACTTTCCTGGTCCCCCTCAGTCTGTCCCTTAAGGCTGATTCAATAGCAACAGCCAGTCTGAGCCACTGTAGCTTTATTTACCCTGTAACCTCCCAACCGTGACCTGTACCAAAATAGTCCCTGTGTGAACCAGCCCGTGTCAGGATACAATGTAGGTTCGGGATTTGAACTGTTTAGAAGTGCAATACTCTGTAAACTGCAGTACTGTCATACAGAACACAATATTTGTTATTATTGTGTTAGTATAAAAAGGAATATCCGGCAGTATGTGAGGAAGTAAGAAAACTGCAAGTCATTCTGATTTTTTTGTTTCTAAATGTGCCTGTTTTTCATTAATTTTAAAAAGGTCTCCCAGCTGTAACTACAGTTGGTTTCTGTATTTTGATTTGTTAAAATTTGTAATAACCAGCAATACAGACTCCTACTTAAACAAACATTGTGGTCTCCGACACTGTCATCCCAATTGTTTGAACTGTCAGAAGAGGAGCAGGGTTCTCCCCAGGAATTCTGTACAGCCGAGCGGAAGAACATTATAGCCAGGAGCACTTTTAAACAGAAAAATAATCTTGCCTTACCTTAAATATATAATACGACAAAGAATTTGAATAATGTGTTGTCTTTTTTCTGACTATATCTACATTTTTTATTCTGGTAAATTACCGTGCTTATTTAGGCACTCTACGGTTTGACTGGGGAAAGATATCGTGGGGTTATTGGAGTTCACAAAAAAAAAAAAAACCTTTTCACTTCCTTTTTAGCTTAATTATTTTCTTTATGTTAAGTTTTCAGGGCATTTTGTTAATGCACGTCTATTTTTGTTTTTCGCTGTTCTACATTTTTTGAATGCAATTGATCATTTTAATCATTTATTTTAACACAACAGAACTCACACACGTTTGGTCACCATCATAACTGTTGCATGAAACCGCAGTGTAATAATCCAGCACCTCTGCACTTAAGCATTTGTATGTCAGCTGACAAGTGTTCAGCTGATATCCCATCATGCCTTTCTTCTTAAAGGCATACAGCCTCTATATATGAACCCCCAATATCTCTCACAAGCACCTGGGTACATATTGTTACAATATCTCAACAAAAGGAATACGCTTTTCTTTTTTGGTGCATATGTATAGCTATTATGTACTATATATCACCTTACAGTACAATACAGTACATGGGCAGCAGTGTGGAGTAGTGGTTAGGGCTCTGGACTCTTGACCGGAGGGTCGTGGGTTCAATCCCAGGTGGGGGACAGTGCTGCTGTACCCTTGAGCAAGGTACTTTACCTAGATTGCTCCAGTAAAAACCCAACTGTATAAATGGGTAATTGTATGTAAAAAATAATGTGTAAAAAATAATTATATGTAAAAAATAATGTGATATCTTGTAACAATTGTAAGTCGCCCTGGATGAGGGCATCTGCTAAGAAATACATCTATAATTATTATTTTATTTATTTCTTAGCAGATGCCCTTATCCAGGGCGACTTACAATTGTTACAAGATACAACATTATTTTTACATACAATTACCCATTTATACAGCTGAGTTTTTACTGGAGCAATCTAAGTAAAGTACCTTGCTCAAGGGTACAGCAGCAGTGTCCCCCACCTGGGACTGAACTAACGACCCTCCGGTCAAGAGTCCAGAGCCCTAACCACTACTCCATACTTCTAGTCTGCTAGAAGAGCAATCAATTATTATTGTTAATGGCACAGTAACATCTGCAAGATGGGCGATTGGGTTTTTTCAGCCGGGCTGCGGAAAAGGCCTGGGGAGAACCCTGAGGAGGTGGAGCTAGACAGTGACTTGGATGATGACCCCTAATTTTGGTGAGTACCAAACTACTTCTGCTGGTACTCATGTGAAAACCTAATGTTAAAAGTTACGTGAACACCTGGATATAGAGCAAACATTATCTATCAAGGCCAGCTCTATTTAGAGTAGATTTATGACAGCACAAGTAAAGTATGCAGTTGGAAACCAACTGCAGCAACTCATTATGGATGTTCTGCCCTAATCTCAAATCACTTTAAAAGGCAGGATCACAGAAACTGAGAATACATTTTTTTTCTGCAAACACTGTATATTACTTAAAACATGTACAGTATGTGTGTATGTGTTCGTTCTTTCACAAGTCACACATTTAATCATTTAGATCAGGTGTTCTCAAACGGTAGGTCGTACCCCCTGGGGCATTGCAACAGGGCTCTGCATTTGCAGAAATATCAAACGCTGAAATAAATAAAACATAATCTGCAATGCTGTGTGGAAAACGGTTTCCTTCCTTTGTTTTGTAAAGTACCGTAATTCAGTGGGAGACCTTTCTGCGAAATCACCTATAATATAGTGCTACCATATATTTTTTAATTTCTTTCAGCCAATTTTTAAATGTTCCTGGGAATTTTTAAAAGATCATTCTGGTCCCAGAACTACACTACAAGTATTCCACAGGCAGTCCATCTAGCGCTAGTCCCCACAAACTTGTAAATAAGGACATGTGCAGTGCCAAGGGATCACACCTTGATCACACAGACATGAAAGAGGCTCTTCTCTCCTGTGATTGGACGTAGCTCTTATTCAATAAAAAAGGGGAGTAAACAGAGCCTGGTCTTGGCAGGTCTGGAGCAGGGTCATCTGTGGCTGTTCAGCCTTGGGATCGAGCAAAGACAGGGGAGGGTATATCTATAGGATAGGATAGGATAACTAGAACAACAGAATTTAATAATACACTGCAACAAGCTACAGTATTAGTCAAAGTTTCAAGAGAGACCACAAATTCTTAAAATAAACTAAAAGTACCACATTACATGTGTGAAATGTGTTTGGAATGTGTTGCATCACAGTACAGATAGATAGATAGATAGATACTGTATTACAAATTTTGATTTTTTTTTTTTGCAAGTTACTGTATGGCAAAGCCAGACTGCAAGCAAAAGAAGGTTTCTAACCAGAAACATTTAACTGATTCACACACAAGTCAACCCCCAATCCCAACCCTGCACCAAGTGTTTCATTCAATTTAAATTATTTTACTTCAATATTAGACAAGAAACATAGACCTGAAAGACTCTCCTCATTACGTTAAACAGTAATAGACTGACCAGGTTTAGCAGCTGTTTGGAGAGGAGACTGTACTGTAACCGGACACAGGAAAAAAAATATTACTGAGCACCTCCATTAAAAAACAGTCCATGTGCAGAAAACATTCAACTTTGTATTGTTTACCTACCCAGGGGCTGCTGGACCATGGTCAAATTAAGATCCACCCAGGGAGGCTGGCAACCACGGATGACGATCATTTCCTGCCCTTCGCTTCACACGACACTTAACCTGTCAGCCTCGAGTTGTACCGCATTTCAACATCCTGGTCACTTGCTGACTGAAAATTACGTTTTTTATAAACTGCATTGCAGTGAAGGTGAAAAGCTGCCCTTAGTTTAAGGACAGGCTGTTCTTTCTCCCACGCAGCCACTACTGCTACAGTATGGGACTCCACATCGGATCCTGACGAGCGCACACCTAACAGTAAGCATGGCTGAGCCGCTGCTGCTGCCTCTGCTCAATTAGGCTCAGCTGGCTGATGAGGATGAAGAGTTTTTTTGTAGGCAATTTAGCACATTCAGCCATTGAAACAGTCACATGCAACTGTTGGAAAATGTCACATGTTACAATGTCACAAGAGCTCTTTTGTTCAACCCAATGTATTAAATGACTTTATTTATTTCCCTACTTGACTATAGTTTTTTTTGCTGTTATCTCAATCTGTGTGCTGGAATTATATAATATTATTAGCAAGAAAATGTCATTAGAATCCATGTTGAAATGCAAGAGCTGCCAAATTAAAGACATACAAGCTGAAGACTGTACTAGAGTACAATGTAGGAAATAAAATTAATATAAAGAAGCCCAAAGACGTTTCTTGGTATCACTGAATCATATTACAGAAATGTACGAGAACTGCCATTAGTTATAGATAATAAATGACTAAAAAAAAAAAAAAAAAAAAAAAAAAAATTTGAAGTAATGCTGTTCTGTCAGCTGAAGATTGTCGTTCTGAAATTCAGCATTTTTCCTTACCTGCTGCTCACAAATGTATTGGAGGATGACAGACTGTAGAAGAGGCACAGCCTTTCCAATGCTTACTGTATTTCCCAATACTGTGGTGCAGAACAGTACATTTTACTTATGATCTGTTTATGCAGCCTGTTTTTAGGTTTTATTTGCCTTTCACGCTGTGCTTGCACTATAATGGGAAATGAAAGGGAACACGCAAAAAATGTGACCCTCTCTGCCTGCCTGTGGTTATTGTACTTGTTCAAGAAAGACGACAATTCTCCCTTCCACAAGGACAATATTTATAGTGAAAAATGATGGGAAGCATATTTGAATGCTTTAAAACATCTTAAATAAATGCTAAGGAATATTTTAATAATCGTCCTGTTAGCTTTATTAACATTTTGCAGATAGTCTTTTGGTTTCTCATAACTGGAACAATTCAGGTCTAAGAAAATATTTCAAATAGGACGATTTAGATAAAGTGAGCATCTCTTGCATATCTTTGCTGTATACAGTAGATGGTCTGATTGCAGCACATGAAGTTATTAGGACCCATGAAGCAGTACAACTTCATCTACACTGAGTATATCTACAGTACTTTGGGAAGTAGTCTGTCCGGATATGTGAAGCAGGGCAACCTAACCTAACCTATACAGTATATCTACAGTAGACCTTGGGAACTACAGTAGCCTGGCAGGGTATGCGACTTGCCTGTAGCAAGGTTTACTGTATACCCCTACTGTACATGACTTTATAAACTTGTGACCCCACCAGTTTCTCAACCCTTCTACTCATGCTTTAGCAGCCTAAGAGTAACTTGCCTCCCATTCATTATTATAGCCTGTCTTTATTGAAAAATACGAAGTACAGAAGCCTTCCCCTTCCTGTAATCTGGCAATCTGAGTAATGGTTTTAAGATCAGTGATCACACAGTAAGGTAAGGCTTAATATAGCCTACAGTATGTAAAATACATTTGTTTTGTTATATTCATAATTTGCAATAACAAAATACACCTGTGCTTAGTCTATTAAAATTGATGAAACTCCTACAAATCTTAGCAAACACAGCAGTAATAGTCTATGTTTACAGTACTTAAATAATGTGCAATTACTGGCACTTTAAATAAACACACACTTTCCCCCAGCACTCGTGAAAGGAAATATCAAGGTGAAGCCAAGTTTGTTTGAAAATTTTATTTTGTTTAACTATTTTGTTTTATCCAACAGCCTTAACAGTCAATGCCTGGTATATTAAAGGGTTTTGATTCAATTTTTCTTTTCATGTTTTTCTGGAAGTCGTTTTGAGAAGGCCTTGATTCGGTTCTTATCACCTGGTTAAGGCTAGGAATGTACTGCAGTATAATTGCATATTGCAGTTCAGGAGCAGTTAACCTTGAAACCAGGACCCAGACTCTCTTCCCTCCCGCTCCCAGACAAACTCTTTATATTGTAATGTAGGTGGATCAGTGACTCATCTTTCATATTTTGAGAGGGTCCCATATCTTCACTTACTTCAATAAAATATCTTCCAGACAAAAAAAGAAAAAAGCGAAGTCAAGTAAAAAAATGTTTTATTGGATTTAAAAATAAAAAATAAATAAAAAAAAGTGGCTGAAAATACCTGTACACAGTACATGTGGATCTAAAATAGATAGGGCTTCTGATTTTTGGTTTCACCCGATAAACCCCCCCCCCGCCCATACAAAAAAAATTAAGTCCAGTTGGGCAATGTCCCTCCTTCCTGACTTGTATCTCGCATTGATTCAATCTGAATACTTTAAACCCACCCCAACTACTGAGTGGCAGCAAATGCCTACATTTCTATTGGAGGATTGTAACACACTTGTGAGATATAAAATTAAATGTTATTGCTTGCAAGACTTAAAGCTATACTACAGTACATAGTATTTATATTCTCGTGCAATTTATATCAGAATTGCAAATTATGGCGTAATATAAAAAAAATGCCTAAACACACAAAAACCCCAGAAGAATATTCCCGTGATTATAAGGATTTCGTTGTGGAAAACAGCAAAGGAAAGAAGGTACAATTGAAGTGTGCAAACACTGCTGAGTTATCATACATTGTGACATAAAAAACAGAGTAACAGAAATAATAATTTCATACAATATATAAAAAGCGAAAGCTTGTATTTCAAATACGGTAGCTACAAATAAGCACCAAAAAATGAAATTAATAAAAACAGAAGCCCTAAATATAGATAACAATTGTGTGTTTCAACAAAAGGCTTACATATACAGTACATGCAAATGGTGGTGGCTGTTTTTTGGGTCTTTTTTTTTGTTTTACTGTTCACATAATTTTCTAATGTTTGCAATCGCCCTGGTTCTTATTGCAATTACCCAAATACGTTTTATTTATTTTAAGGTTCTGAGCACCAGAACCCTCTTATATTTCCAGCAAAACAAAAGGAAACTTGATCCAAAGTGGAGGATCACATGCTATTTGCCCCATACACTATTTGATCCACCATTATTAATATTAGTATGCAATAAAAGACATTCAATAATCCATATGGCTTCCAAGTGCATAGTTATTGGTTTAGAACCTGCTGCCTTACTGGATTAAAAAATAACCCCTCAAAAACCTTTGCCACCCTTGTGTACTGCCATTTCCTTAACAGAATACAGTAAATAAAATATTGTAAAATCTAATCTGGGACATAGTGTTTAATATATAACGCAATTTAATACTCAAAATAAATCACAAGCTGAACATTCTGCTTCGCTGGTTACAGTAGAATTTCAATAAACGCCATTGTTCTCTTTTTCAGTTACTCCAATGATTATTGTAATTATAAAATATTAGCTATACAAATTAACAATACTGTATTGTCCAAATCATTCTCCCTGAATACCACTCAGCAGTGTACAGTTCCCTTTCATCAACAGTACTTTTTGTGAATGTCTATGGGATTATTGTGTTAACTTTGCTGTTTCCTCTCCATGGCAGCTGAAGCTATGGGATCACGCCCAAGTCCCCATGAAGATTTGTTAAACTGAATAAGACCTACAGTACCCTCCAAGCAGGATGCCTAATGCTTCCTTTTTATGATGTGCGAGGCGAAGGAGAAAATAGTTAGAAAGTCAAATACTTTAAAAGCATATTAACATTTTTTAACTAGGTCCCCCAAATGAGGTCTAAGGTCATGACAATGGACACTTTTTTAAACCACTATCCTTGAACCCTTTTTTCCACCACATGTGGTTGATGTTTTGTATTAAGGAAGAGAACATTCAAAGTGAAGGTTAACTGTCTAAGAGACACAAATGGCAAAATCATAGATGAAGAAAAAAAAATAGCAAATATATTAAATGATTACTTTTCACAGGTTTTTACAAAGGAGGACACAGACAACATGCCCCACATGTCGACCTGTTCCTATCCAATTTTAAATAACTTTAGCATAACAGAGGCAGAAGTGTTAAAGGGACTAGGAGCTCTTAAAATAAACAAATCCCCTGGGCCGGATGAGATCCTCCCAATAGTACTCAAAGAAATGAAAGAAGTTATTTACAAACCGATAACCAAGATCATGCAAAAGTCTCTTTACACAGGGGTTGTACCAACAGACTGGAAAATAGCAAACGTAATACCGATCCACAAAAAGGGAGACAAAACCGAACCAGGTAACTACAGACCAATAAGCCTGACTTCTATTATATGTAAACTTATGGAAACTATAATAAGATCCAAAATAGAAAATTACCTATATGGTAACAATATCCTGGGAGACAGTCAGCATGGTTTTAGGAAAGGGAGATCGTGTCCAACTAACCTACTTGACTTTTTTGAGGATGCAACATTGAAAATGGACAACTGCAAAGCATACGACATGGTCTATTTAGATTTCCAGAAAGCTTTTGACAAAGTCCCGCATAAAAGATTAATTCTCAAACTGAACGCAGTAGGGATTCAAGGAAATGCATGCACGTGGATTAGGGAGTGGTTAACAGGTAGAAAACAGAAAGTACTGATTAGAGGAGAAACCTCAAAATGGAGCGAGGTAACCAGTGGTGTACCACAGGGATCAGTATTAGGTCCTCTGCTATTCCTAATCTACATTAATGATTTAGATTCTGGTATAGTAAGCAAACTCGTTAAATTTGCAGACGACACAAAAATAGGAGGAGTGGCAAACACTGCTGCAGCAGTAAAGGTCATTCAAAATGATCTAGACAGCATTCAGAACTGGGCAGACACATGGCAAATGACATTTAATAGAGAAAAGTGTAAAGTATTGCATGCAGGCAATAAAAATGTGCATTATAAATATCATATGGGAGATACTGAAATTGAAGAAGGGAACTATGAAAAAGACCTAGGAGTTTATGTTGACTCAGGAATGTCTTAATCTAGACAATGTGGGGAAGCTATAAAAAGGCCAACAAGATGCTCTGATATATTGTGAGAAGTGTTGAATTTAAATCAAGGAAAGTAATGTTAAAACTTTACAATGCATTAGTAAGACCTCACCTAGAATATTGTGTTCAGTTCTGGTCACCTCGTTACAAATAGGATACTGCTGCTCTAGAAAGAATGCAAAGAAGAGCAACCAGAATTATCCCGGGTTTAAAAGGCATGTTGTATGCAGACAGGCTAAAATAATTGAATCTATTCAGTCTTGAACAAAGAAGACTATGCGGCGATCTGATTCAAACATTCAAAATCCTAAAAGGTATAGACAATGTCGACCCAGGGGACTTTTTTTACCTGAAAAAAGAAACAAGGACCAGGGGTCACAAATGGAGATTAGATAATGGGGCATTCAGAACAGAAAATAGAGGCACTTTTTTACAGAGAATTGTGAGGGTCTGGAACCAACTCCCCAGTAATGTTGTTGAAGCTGGGATCCTTCAAGAAGCTGCTTGATGAGATTCTGGGGTCAATAAGCTACTAACAACCAAACAAGCAAGATGGGCTGAATGGCCTCCTCTCGTTTGTAAACTTTCTTATGTTCTTATGAAACACCCCCCAGCATTTGGATCATTCCAGCTCAGACCTACTGTATATCCATGTCATAGTACTTGCATAGTACAGTAATCCATCGCGTATCCGCCCGTCACACAATCGCCCCAGTCGTTTATACACCATGACCAACCTCTTCAGCAACGTTAGTTTAGAGAAGATTAGTTCAGATATTGTAGATCCTACCAAAGTTTTTGTACATTGTGTTGTATGTGTTCCGTGCACAACTATTGCTGGTAGTGTCACACCAGCAGTTCACTGTAATGATATGTAAATAAATCCTATTTGCCTGTGGGGCGTATCAACTTCAAACTTCATCTCAATTATTATTATTATTATTATTATTATTATTATTTATTTCTTAGCAGATGCCCTTATCCAGGGCGACTTACAGTTGTAAACAAAAATACATTTCAAGAATCACAGTACAAGTAATGATACAATTAGGAGCAAGATAAAAATACAATGACTTTGGTTCTAGCAAGTACAAGTATAACAAAATACCACTCAATAACAGAGCAGATAACAGTGTCAGTGATAGTTACATCAGGATATAATTAAATATAAAATAATACAGATTAAATAACACTTGTGACAGATTACAGTACCCTAAAGTACAGGATTAAATGCAGTAAAATAGGGGGCAGATAAGAGCAAAATAAAGCACATTTAAATGAAGGGTGATATTGTCCCAGGATACAAACAGAGGAGTTCTACAGGTGCTGTTTGAAGAGGTGAGTCTTGAGGAGGCGCCGGAATGTGGTCAGAGACTGGGCAGCCCTGTCAAGTGGGGGTGTAGGGAGAGATGAGGGTCTGGAGGTAGCTGGGTGCAGTCTGGTCAAGGCATCTGTAGGCGAGTACAAGATCTCCTGCCTGTCACTCAGCAGCTAATGCAAGCACCCACATGGCAGATGGCTACTCTGTCACAAGCATTAATACCCTGTATCTTTCTAAACCAGGGATTTAGGGGAGCTCCCTAATAAAAGCTGAATCTCAAAACAACAATTGTGTGAATATAGTAATTGTTACAGCTGTGTATATGATATTTAAAACAGGATTCATTCATCTGACTTTTTACATATCCGCCCTTACTCTGGTCCTACCGCAGTCGGATACGCGACAGATTACTGTACTTGCTTTGGCCAGTGGCCTGTAATTCTAGGATCCCGTTCAAATCTGGCCACAGCGTCAAGTCAAGAGTTCTGGAGGTTCTGCCCAGTTCGCAGTGAGGACTTATATGCAAAAAACACCATCACAATAACTGTCCATATGGTAAATCATATGGTAAAGGGAACATTGCCTTTAGGAAAAAGACTAATACTAACCATGAGCAAATAAGAACACTTGAACCTGTGGTAGTTTGCATATGTTTACTACAAAGTATTGGGGGAGGTTTATACTGTACTGTACATGCCAGTGATTATTGGTTAAAGTCTAGTTCCTAGGTTTCAACATCCCCAGATTTGATCATTTAAAACATAATTAAAAGCATTTTGTGCACCAAAGGTTTATGTACCAAACTGAAGTCTCTTCAGTGTATTTTTTGGAAGCTACTATATACTGTATTGCATTCTGTAGGCCTACTGTACAGTACATGTTTAGCAGGCTAAACCAGGTTCATAAAAGAGGTTGTGGCAATGACACAGCAAAAGGACATGGCAAAAAGTAGACACACCCGCTTCCTTAGGAATACAATGAAACAAGTAGGCCTCTGTTTACAAAAACACTGTGTGTACCTGACAACCCCACCTCACCATGGCAACCCTGACAGGAGTGGCTGCTGCTTCCTGTTGTCTGGCATATGTTTAATTCCCAGGTGTGCCCCCGCAATTAAACTGTAACTTTTGAGGCAAGTTAGAACTTATGTCACGCTTTAGTTAACAGGTGCATAGTCTTACCAATAAACATTGTTAACTGATCCTACAATTTACTATCAAGTAACAGAGATGAAGTATATTGTACTGAGGGCTTAATTTTTTTTGGAACAGTTCCTATCCAGATAGTTGAAAATAAGGGACTGTTCTCAATTGAGTTACAAGGTTAAGACTGAGTGATCAATTGGTACAGTATACTAAATATACGAGTAGTATAAACACTTCTAATTACAAATAAAAGTTTCAAACAGTACATAATGATTTATTTAATATTTATTTATAGCAATATGTTGGGCTGCAGCAGCAGGCTTAGCGTAGTTAATGGGTCTGTTCACACCATTTTTATATGTTGCAATACAAGATAGATTAAAAATTTTCTGATAAATTAACAATTGTCTAATAGATTATTCAAATAAACACTTATACGTGCTGATCCCTATTATGTACAGTAACCACTATAATGGTGTCTGAGATAAAGGCTTTTTCCACAGTGGTGGTGGAGGCTTTGTAAAATTACTGATACAAAAGAAAGAGCACGTTTCTTGTACACACAGGGTTTCATACTTTGGATAGTATAACACACTCCAAACTCACCACCGAGAACTACAACAAAGCTTCTTAAGATGGGTACCAACGAATACTAGTATCAAGGAATCAACAACACGTGCAAATGTACCCTTCCTTAACAAGGACTACAGAAACATATACTTCAGAAGTAGTGACTGATAAAACCCAGAATCCAAGTCACCCCTTCAAACTGGAAGTGTTATTTCTGTCTACTGTAAGTATAATTTGTATTATACATAAAATATGTTTGACAAGGAACAATAACAAAGAAATACTATCATCCTTATACAAAAAGAGACTGTCTTTAACAGAGAGACAATGCAGTGTGACTGTCTGTTTTTAGTTTGAAGCTGTACATCCTGGAAACTGTTTTTATTTAGGCTAGCTGTTACAGTTACAATTTTTTGTGCCCTAGCCTACTGTACCCTATTTTATTTTGGTCATTCAATCAGAAAAACAACCATTGGTTTTCATGTACTTCACTCATGGCACTGCAATTCCCTGATGTTTTTTCCCACAAAATTAGTAATAACATAATGTCACAGCAATTATTATTCAAATCCCCACAGAATCTTAATAGCAATTTTACTGCATCTTACAATACCACCACTAAAAATGTTCAGAAGTCATGTGCTTAAAAACCTTGGGCAGCTACAGATCCATAGCCCTGTGATCTGGTCATGAGGACAGTACCACAGCCAGTCTCTGAATATGTTAGCCTAGGCTTAATGGAACATACAGAAACTCCACTGAAGGAAGATATTGATTTTGCAAACAAACAACAAAGTAGGGACATGTAACTTGTATTGCCTAATAAGATAATTCATGCCAAAGCTTACCCTGAACAAATAAAAAAGCTTCTTACATATTATCAAAATAGAAATGGGAGTTATGGAAGAAAAAACAAAGCATCCCTGGGTACATGTAATCATGTATGTTTCCAAGTGTTCGGTGGCGACCTCTAATCAAGTTGAGAGTGTATTTCACGTGCATTTCTCTTTGTCTTTGTCTGTCATACAAAGAGTGCAAGAGGAAGCACACTCTTGCTTAGAGGGAGCCACCAAACACCTAGAAACATATAAGTCATTAAATCTCATTTAAAAAATGGACGAAAACATGATATGAACGCACGTAATCTGTTTTTATAAAACCTGTTGTGGTTTAAACCTTTAGAATGCTTTGTCATCGACATTCTTTGCACAAGATCTAGGGCTACACTCTCAGAGAAATGATGTGTAATTGCTGCTGATAGGTTCCAATGGGGATGTGATTTATAATATCACTTAGAATGGGTTGTACTGTACATTACACTTGTGTGCAGGACATAACAATACAATGTGTACCTAATATGTAACAGTGGTGAATGTTGGGAAGGATACTCCTAGTTTTAAAAGTATGAACATTGTTAAACAGACTTTTTTGAAGCATGTCGGTAGGATTTTTTATTTCACATCTGATTTTTTTTTTTTTTTTTTAAATCTGCAACGGTACAGTACATTCTTGAACCACAATACTTTGTTGTAGCATACAGAAAGCTGTTCTCTACTATAAAAGGTATGCACCTCAAAGCAAACAAGTGGAAAAGCTGTTCAGGTTGGCATTTTTTATGCTAAATGGGGTTCCTGACAGTGTTCTTAAATACATGATGATTCTAAACAATACGTTGGTCCATAGAGGCTTTCTTTTTAAAGGCGCTCTAGCCTCTCCCTTCACAAAAAAGCAACTGTCAGGTTAACTAATTTAACAAACATAACAATCGGCTGTAATGTAAAGCCCTTTAGCGGATCATATAACTTTGTACTGTATATACATCCTGGGACGAGAATTATCCATAAAAACGTTGCAAAAATGCCTAATGATCAGTTCTTACACGTTCTGGCAATTTGGAAACTATGTATTTATCTCCAAAATGTAAACTCTAATCTAATGTTACTCAACTATGCTATAGCAAAAATAAATGGTCTGCAATATAGGTCGGGCTAACCGGATTTTATATATATATATATATATATATATATATATATATATATATATATATATATATATATATATATGCCAATAAATTGCATCAAATGTTTTAAGAACATTGAGAGGTCGTCATTTCCATGTGTACTACTTTATAGCAATGTTACACAGTGATTATTAATAGTAAGTTTTTCTACAGACAGTCAATAGAAATATGAAATATATACACTGTTCGATATTGTAACAATTTGGAAACGAGGAAATCGGGAGGGAACATGAAGCGCGGGCCCACCCACTTAAGAGTGTATTTGCTCTCAAAAAACGAATCCGTTGCTGAAGAAGTACTGACAAAGTGTGTCGTGTTGCTTGATCCAGCAAGGGGAGATCCCAAAGGAAATAACTGTAATGCATTGATGATGCGATGCAAACATCCAGTACCATTTCATCGGTGTGATTAAAATAAAAACGCAATGTGCAGTCCTTCATTCTTCACAGGGATTCCCTACTTATCTTGCTTTCGAACACAATTGTTAACCAATTACTACACAAGCTATTAAAATATGCTGAGGGTGCATGTGGAATTAAATTAACTTCTGAGGTCTACATTTACCATATTTCTTCGAATGGACATCTTAATCTGTACAATACATAAAAAAAAAAACACCGGTCTACGTCAACATGGAGCCAACTCAAATAATTAAATGTTTATACCGGCCCGAGCAAGGCAGGTTAAACATGACACTTTTTCATTTGCACCTCCCTACTCCGTTTCAAGTTTAACTAATGTCGCAGTTCAAATAAATAAAATATGTATTTATTTATTTAAACGGCGGCATGTACAAACCTTTTCGGTTCCACGGTTTGACAAGCTATCTCTGTAAATAGGCGGTTCGGGCCTGCAATTTGTAATTTAAAGGCATAAAACAAAAGAAATAAGCCTCAAAATACGTAGTTGCGATCTTAAAAGTGTACAACATTTGTTCAGATAGAACACCAACAGAAAAAAAATGTCAGGTTAACCTAACATACAGTGTTTATGCAAACATAAATACCAGCTCTTTCTCCAAATTATAGCATCGATGTCCATGTTTACACTCTTGTAATAAATTAATAACTATTGTGAAAAATTCTACCGGATATACATAAACTAACAGCAGTCCACGCACACGCATAATTAATCAACCAAACCAAACCGTTAAATACTGTATTGGAAGACAAAACAATTAAATAAACCACTCGGCAGTGAGTGCATATGAACTTGAGCAATCGACTGGAGCTGCGTTTCTAAAAAAGCCCCGGCAGTAGCTGATGTCGACCGCCTTGATAATGTGCAAACACCGCTGTTATTTTAATGAAAAGAGGGTATCCCTTACCTCCACCGTTGCTTTCCTCCACAATAGAGATCTAATACCAGGCCTAGTCAATAAACCCAAACACATACAATGTTGTTGCTGCTATGCTGTTATTTGTCAGTGGTAGTACAGTATTGACCTCTCCAGGATGCGAAGAAATATCAGTTCTGGTTTGCAATTAAATATCCCACGTTATGCTTTTCTTCTAAAGCTCAGAGTCGCCAGTTCAGGAGATAATCTTTACTTTTTCTAATTTGATTGTGTTTTGATATAAACTGTGTTAGCCTTGGGACCCAGCTCAGTCTCTCTCAGCCTGCCAGTGAGTGACACACTCGCTGTGACGTTACTTCACACAGCAACTACCCCCTTTCCCAGAAATTACGATGGGATTTGATTTTCTGTTTCTCGTCGGCTTCCCTAGCCGGAAAAAAAAAAAAATTGCTTTTCTGGTTCGCGTACCAAAGATGCTCCATAAACAAAATGTTTTACTTGAATGAAATTCTATTAAATGTATACATGTGTTCGTGTGTTAAGCACATAGTTTTTGAAAACAATATGTTTGTTATTGTAATCAATAATTGTTTTGGTGCAATAATTATTTGGGTACCTTAAACAAAGGACTCCGTTTCCTGCTGTAAATTCCAGCAAATGCTGGTGAGTTTGTGACCAGATGAAGTTGGGAATTGGAACTAATATTTAATGGCCTCTCATTGGGCAGTCTATAAAATACCACACATGACTTATAGTTAATACGTTTAGTGTGTAGTGTTAACAACAAACAGTTGTCTTTTGAACGCCAGAGTAAAATTTTTTTTTTTTTTTTTTGGACCAGCTTAACCGTCTCCTCAAACAGCACCAAATCTTGAACCGGCACAGCAAGAGGAAAACCAGCAAAGCACCATCTTTGACCAGCACACAGCAGTACAGATCATTGCTGGCACTCTCATGAGTGCGGACATCCGAAATCCTAACAGTCAAACACATTTATAAAAAAAAACAAAAAACATTGTTTCTATGAATCAAACTCTCAGAAGCATCCTACTTCTCTCCCACCTCCAATTTTCCATATGACTGTGTTTTCAAAGTTGACTGTGTTTCATTATGTGCAGAATGCTGCCAAACAATCAATTAAAAAAACAAATCACCTTTACCATAATGTGTAAATGTCAGACCTACATATTAGATTCGATTTTGGGGGTTTACTTTGATTGTTCTATGTACTTTGAAGAGCATGAAAATACATGTAAAATGCATTTACATTCAGTGTGTCTAGTTTTTCTAGCACATGCCTTCAATTTGGCTTTTCCTAACTTTGTAAAAATGTAGTATTTGACTTTCAGGTCAGGGGTTTTATAAATGTATTGTAATTCTAATTATCATGTTAATAAATTAGAAATGATTATTATTATTATTTTTATGTAACTACAAAATCAATACAGGACAAAGTACAATAAATAATTTGTGTTTTCTACAATCCAGAATCTTGACCATTTTAATTGCCTCATGCCCTATAAATAAATCCAGTATAAATAATATTAAAGTCTCTTAGTATTTAGGTGCAATCACAGTTACAGATTGGGGATCAAATTGCAAGAGACATCAGTTATTGTAGCGAATTGGTCTTGCTGGTTGCTGACCAAGCTGGGTTTGCCTATGAATATAAAGACTGAATATTCCCAATTCTGTTTTGAAAAACTGAAAGTTTAAAATATCTATTGAAATATTTATGTGTTTTGTTTTATGACTGAATGATACTGACACCTGCTGCTGAAGGAGGGACATCATGCATGGGGTTGCTTTTTTTAATGCTAAATGTAGCATCTATGAAAAAGTATTCTCCAGCTTCAACATTTGATTAAGGCATATATTCCATATATTAGTTACAAAAAAATCTAAAGTCAGGATTAAAAGGGACTACCAAAGATTAAACAAACCCTTATGTTTTATTATATTGACACTGTGTATCAATTCATATTCAGTTTTGGAAATCTACAAAGCAGGGTGTAATTCAATATTAACGTAACATTAGGTTTCATTTCACTTAATTCTATGGGATTATGTAAACATTTTGGCCAGAGCTGTACACATGGCAGCAGGTGGGTGGCTTTTGCTGCATAAAAGTCTTGGAATTCCCCACAACCTGTCACATCACAGAAGCTAAGAAAGATTGAGGCAGATTAGTGCTTGGATGGGGGCCTCAGTGGGAAACCAGACTGGTTGGTGTTTTGGGACAGCCTGAGCTCAGTCAATTTCCCAACAAGATGTTTAGGGGAACTGTCCTGTAAGAGGTTCTGTCTTTTGGATTGAAGAAGAAACCATAATATAGCAAACAAGAGCAGGAATAGCATTGCCCAATCAAGGTCCATAAAAGGGAAGCCTAGCTTAACCTTCCCTACCCTGACCCTCATATTCCTGGTTCATCTGTTCTCAGTTGGCCCTACCTAGTTAAATAAATAATTTCAAGTTTCATTAAAACAACATTAAGAGATACGTTTAGAGAAGATTACACCTGTTAAAGAGTAAGTAGCGGGTTCTGAAAAATACAGTGTTCTACATCCCCATGTGTTGATACAACTGTTTAAATAACAGACTTGTAATTTTTCTTTTCATTGTTAACAACTTTTTATTATTCTAACTTTAAAGTCTGTTTCAAAGCTCTTTTCAAAATGGCCACTCTAGTGCACTGATAGTGTAAGGATTACTGCCCACATTGTCAAACAGGTAGCACAGCAATAATGATCCGTGATGTGGTACGGAACAGAAAAGCCAGAGTACTAGTTGTTATGTTTTTGGTTTTTTTAATCGCTCTTCCTGCAGTGATTTAGAGGACAGATCTCAAACCACAGTGCACTAGAGCGGACATTTTGAAAATAGATTTGAAACAGACTTTAAAGTGTAAAAAAGTTGTCAGGATGTTAACAATGAAAAGAAAAGTTACAGGTACGTTATTTAAACAGCTGTAGCAACACGAGGCGACGTGTAACGCTACATTTTTTGGAACCCCGCTAGTTATTCTTTAACTTAATGATTTTTGGTTTGAAGATTGATAGTAAAAATTATTTACATAAAGGAGAAGCTCTGTATGTGAATTTTATAATCAACCTAAATAAGGACAAACCATGATTAACCATGAACACAAGCAACAGAAATGACCATGAATACATGAAAACCAATATAAAAAGGTGTTTTGGTCTTAGTTTAAAAGATTAGAAGGTGAAAAGTCTTATATTGAGATAACTTTTTAAACCTGCAACTCACAAGAATCTGGAGATCTTGTTTAAACACTTGTGAGTCTTTTAAAGTTGTGGTACTAATATTTGTGCATTTGTTTGAAGAAACTATCCATTACTATTTTATCACAAAATGTTCCATTACAAGCAAAAGCATATCAAAGTTGTGTAATGTGTGGTATATAAATATTAAAGTTAACAGCAGTACAGTAAATGAACACCAAACAATGTAAAACGTTAAATGGAGGCCTTGTTCTTAACACCCTGCTGAATCTTTGCTGTCAGATTTGGATTGGATGTTGCGGGGTCGCTAGTTTGACAGTTAAAGAAATAATATATCAAACTATTCAAATTCATAAAAACAGACTTTAAAAAACATATTCTTTCAAACTTAGAATGACATTTTAAACTAATTAGTGTTTACATTTTTGAACATTAATATGACTGGCCCTAATTTAAACAACACGGTAGTAAATTCTGTCTTTTTTATTAGTTGTTAACAATTAATAAACTAAAAACCCTATAAAAATAAAGTGTGTCATTTAAAAAAAAAAAAAATTATTTTACAATTTCTGGTATCTCTCGGTCACTGACTTTCATCCAAATCTGTATAACCTACAATATACTTGAATGTCACAAATGCTCCCACTGACAGAATAGCATAGTAAAATGAATAACAAATGTACCATCGACTTGTTTTGCATTGGTAGTAAATAATAACACTCAGGGTACCACTGCAGTATGGGCCATATTGCTTATTAAAATCTTTTGAATGCATTTAAAAATGGTACAGCAATATAGTCAAGGATACAGTCCTAAGATATTTAGTAACAAGGGGTTTGAGTGTGGGATAAAACTGGCAACAAATGCATTTATTTATCTGCCCCAATACTTCTTGAAGGGTCGGTGGGAATCTTTAATCTAGAGAAAGATATGTGCAGTTTATATAGATATAAGCCACCACATGTTTACTTGCATGTGGAGCAACTACAGTTGTAGTGCTGTGATGAGACTCGTCAGAGCTATAAGAAAAAAGGAAGTACATGTCAAATTGTATTTCAAAAAAGCAATAAAGAAAACAGAGGCAGTGTTTTGAATCCCTTTTTATTTTTCATGTCCATCATAGTGTCCCTTTTTTAGGCAGCAGTTCCCTCTGATAACACTGCTGGTATGTTTAAATGCAGTTACAATATTAACTGGGTACAGAACACATCATAACATTAATTAAATGTCTTGACTGTAAACATACACCTTCGTCCCTTGAAATGGATATTTTTGTTTTACCAGTTGAATGATGCAATCTATTTCCTATGCTTGGAACAGAGAACCAGAATTATAATATATGGTACCACTTGAATTTCTCAAATTAATACCTGTATACTTGCCCTATATGCTTATTATTGAACCATAAACCTATATGGTTAGAAGCTCTGTTTATCATTAAAGGGTTCCGATGGTTTCATTACAGTAAGCTGAAACCATAACTATACCCAGTCAAGGCTACAAGTCACGTGTCTCACATTTGTTCAGTGTTCTTAAATGCAAGTCATAAATCTTCCTACACATTCATTTCTTAAAATCTTTCTTGAATATATAAAAAAACAATGCTTATCGATCACCAAAAGCACCACTGTTCACAGTATATCATGGGGCTATTTTATATTACCCCAGATCGGTTTGTACTGAAATTCCATACCACTAACGGCAATGATTTAGCAACACAGTAGCATTAGTAGCACATGGATAATGTTGAAGTGGTACCAAACCACAGTGACAGCATGTACACAATTAGATTACTAATAGCAATGGTATTGACACTACAGGAAATCGATTGCAATACCCAGTGGTATTTTTCTAACTTTTCTGTAAGTGGTGTCTGTAGTAAAACATGGATTAATAACAAGACAGCAAACACCATCAAAGCAGCAGTTTCACGGGTCATTTTAAGAAACAGGATACAACTGACAGATTTAAAAAGGGTTGCTTAAAGAGTAAGTAGTGGGTTCCAAATAATATAGCGTTATACATCCCTACGTGTTGCTACAACTGTTTAAATAACATACCTGTCATTATTTCCATTGTTAACATCCTGACAGCTTTTTACACTTATAACTTTAAAGTCTGTTTCAAAATGTCTGCTGTAGTGCACTGGTGTTTTAGATATGTCCTCTAAATCACTGCAGGAAGCAAATAAATAAAAAACATAAGAACTAGTACTCTAGCTTTTCTGTTCCGTACTACATCATGGGTTGCTGTGTTATCTGTTTGACAATGTGGGCAATACTCCTTACAGTGCACTAGAGCATACATTTTGAAAAGAGCTTTGAAACAGACTTTAAAGTTATAAGTGTAAAATGTTGTCTGGATGTTAACAATGAAAAGAAAAATGACGCTATATTTTTCAGAACAACGGTACTTTAAGTGGCACACTATGCACAAATAGTGACAAACTGTATCTTTTATTTTATTTTTTAAAGGAGGCAATATCTGCCTTGTAGAATATGCTATAAGTCACTGTTCTGAGGTAGAAGAAGGAATAATGTAAACCAGAAACTAACATAAGCTTAAACTTAAGACTGTTGAATCACAGTAATTAAACAGTGTTTTTTTTTGTTTTTTTTAAACAACCTGCTTTTTACCTGGTCAATGTCAATGCAATTGTTCCATTTATACCGAATGTAAACTGACTTACAAAGGAAAAATAAGTCAATTATATTTATAATGTAACATTTAACCACTGTTAAGCTACACATAGTAAAAACCTTGCAAAGATCTCGGGGGGGGGGGGGGGGGGGGGACGACACTGGATTTTAGCAAAGCATCCTCTAAAGTACTTTGTTATTCTTTAGTGCCTTTCTATTGTTATTGTTACAGTGATAGGCCAGACAAATTAAAGTGATCTGCTACAGAAGGCATATCTCAACACGTAGTGGATCACATGACACATCACGTGACCACATCACTGCATTGCACACTACATTTTTTTTTTTTTTTTTTTTACACACATTCTCTTATTGTTCAGCCGGACGGTTACATCTACAGAATGTTTATGGAAAAACAATTCCTATGATTTTGAATGATCTTTCTGCTGGTCTGGGCACATTGATAATTGGTACAGGCTTGCAGCAAACCTCTGTTTAAACATGTAATGAACACTCACTGAAGCTGTCTTGTGACAACACTCACTGTTTTGAAGCAGGTGCGAAGAAAAGGTCAAATTTCTGAGAGGAATACATCTGTTTTGACTAAAAAAAAGCAAGAAATTACCCTTCAAACCATAACTGCCCCTGCCTACAATTATGTTTTTTTGTTTTTGTTTATTCCTTTCAGAACTGTTTCCCATGTGTGGAGTGATCTTCACATGGTTAGACTGCAAAATGAACCATTATTACATAGACATATAAGGGCTTTATCTTCTGTGCTGTTGAACACACAGGGAAAGGCACTTCACAGCTTCTTTGATTGTCACAGCCACCTCATCATAGAGGTCTTAATCTTGACTGCATAAAACAAAAACAAAAAAGATAACAATCAATCAGTCCTACTTTTTGCAAAGAGCGCTAGGGTGACATTATGTTATGTCTATGCAATTCACAGGCATATACAGCTTTCATAAGTTGTTTTTTTCACATGCATACATACATGCCCAAACCGCAGAGCACTATTTACTTTATGGTGCCGTGACACTGTGGTTTCCATGATATTTATACTTAAGACAGCAAGCTCCGGGTCCATCCTCTTTCAAGGGTACGAACATGGTAATCAAACATGTGTGTTGTCAATCACGTTGAACATGTAATGGTAATTTGACTTGCCATTCAGAACCTGCTGCAACCTCTTTATCTGCATCCACAAGAGCAGGCTCTGTAGAAAACAAAGTAAACCATAAGGGAAACGGCAAGAATAAAAATACTCTATGTATATACGTATACTCTCTTGAGACCCAGTCTACATTGAACTCTACATTGTTTTCCACTACTTTTTACAGTTTGCTAAAATTTAGGAGTTGATTTCTTTGGGTATCAAATATCAATAGTTCAAAAGGGGAATGAAATCCGATGAACAGAAATCTTTGTAAGAGCATTTAGAAAAGTCATGTTATCTTCCAGTTATCACTCAAACTTTTCATTACAATTTTCCACCAAAAAAGTCTCTATTTTCTACCCATAATTGTCAAACACTCAGTAGTGGTATTTTTAGAAATACTGTAAGATGCTTATAGTATGTTCAGTTTATTTTCTAGTAGTATTGGAAGAAAATGTGGAATATTCAACTGATCTAAACGCTGACTGAATTCCACATTCCATGTTTAACAGTTAAAGGGACCAAGGCTATGAAAATAAAACACCCATCAGAGCAAGTTAGTTTTATTTGTATCTGTATTTACAGTTACTGATATGAATACAAATGATAAACTTAATGAATTCAATGACAAACGTTTCTTGAAGACTTCTAGTGGAAATGGTTGTCATCGTATTTATTACATTTCTTTTAGTGTTTATAAATTCAGCACTATTGAG
Source organism: Acipenser ruthenus (assembly GCF_902713425.1). Lineage (NCBI taxonomy): Eukaryota > Metazoa > Chordata > Actinopteri > Acipenseriformes > Acipenseridae > Acipenser > Acipenser ruthenus. The sequence goes on along the minus strand of NC_081189.1, from coordinate 107,236,039 downwards.
TGTTTAACAGTTATGGATGATATTTGTATCTGCAAAAATATATAAAAACAAAGAAAGGTTAATATTTGAATGGCTTAAATGATGTGAGTATTTGGCACAGTGCAGCTGCTACAGAATGAGTGGATCTCTCACCTTGCTGTTGAACAGCAGGAGCTTGTTCTGAATGTGGAACCTGGGCAGCCTCAGCAGGACCCTCTGGGGTCGCCTCCTCAGAAATAGTAGCTGCTGCCGCAGTCACTTCTGCAAGGACCTCTGTAGGACAGACAGTCAATGTCAGCACACCAGCACAAGAACATGTTTAGCTCTGTAATGCCATGGGTAAGTGGAGAAATAGCCTCTACACAAACAGGATACCTTCAACCTGATGAACAGCTTCTTCATCTGCCTCGGGGCTGACTGGAACCTCTGCAGACAATGTCTCTGCCACCACTGGAGAATCACTCTCCACTGCAGGACTCGCCTCAGCAACAGGAGAGACCACCTCCACGACCTCTACTGACTCAGTCACTGCCACTGCAACTGAGGGGATGGACAAATCAGTGTACAGAGAGACAATAATGCACCTTAATGAAAGGTTGAAACATGATTTACATTAGTCTAAAACAGTCTAAAATCAAGTTGCATTTGTTTTTGTAGATTTCAATAGTGCTGTACTACTAATATTGTATTACCTTCGACCTCCTGGCTGGCTTCTAGTGTTGAACCTTGGCTAGTTTGCACTTCCTGTGTGGGCGGAGTCTCTGTCACCACAGGAGCTTCTGCTGTCTCCACAGGCTCCTCCACCAAAGGACTCACCTGAGCGACCGGAGCAACTACCTCAGCAACTACTGGGGAGGCATCCTCCACTGGCTTAGCTTCTGCCTCTGGAACTGGGACAATGGAAAGCAAGTATTAAGTAGTGAACACACTGCCTCAGCTCACCTGAGTGTCTGGGTGGACCTGTCCAATTCAGCTAGCATGTGCTAACAGACAGTAGTGTCAATTATGCAAGCTTGGGTTCTTTGGGAACATTAGTGAAAGTTTAAGTTCAGAGATGATATTTTGTAAGGTTTTAGTGTTTCTTTTATTTTTTTTTCATTTGGTGTGCACAATTATTTAACGCCCCCCATTTATTTCCAATTATGTTCTCTTACCGCAAAAGCTCAAGAGGTCAGAGGGCGTCCTCTGATCCAACAACCAAGCCAATTGCCTCTTTACACCCAGGAGCTCTACAGAGGATGCTGGGTAGTTACTGCTACTTGGAGAACAAAGGACAGCCCTGCAGATGTCTGCTTTCAGTTCACCGGGAGCTTACCCATTAGCATTGTGAGGAGAAATAGTCGGCAATTTTTACCCTGTTTTGCTCCCAATTTGAAATAGCCAATTGTATTATTTTAGGCTCAGCTCACCACTACCACCCCCGCGCTGACTCGGGAGTGGCGAAGACGAACACACGCTGTCCTCCGAAAAAGTGTGTCGTCAGCCGACCTCTTCTTTTCACTCTGCAGGCTTGCCATGCAGCCACCTCAGAGCTACAGTGTCGGAGGACAACACAGCTCTGGGCAGCTTACAGGCAAGTCCGCAGGCGCCCGGCCAGTGGACACCCTGGCCGACCTAAGCCTTCCCCACCCAGGCGACGCTCAGCCAATTATGCGCTGCCCCCTGGGAGCTCTCGTCCACAGTCGGCAGTGGAATAGCCTTGACTCGAACCGACGACCTCCAGGCTATAGGGCACATCCTGCGCTCCACGCGGAGTGCCTTTACTGGATGCACTACTCGGGAGCCCCCTAGTCCCTGCAGATTTAGATTGCCTAAATGGAATTGCCAGTGAAGATTAGTGATGTCTACCTTTGACATTCTGAATGGCTTCTTCTTCAGCAGCTTGGCTGGCTGGCACATCCTCGGGGGGTGACGTCTCTACCTCCACTGTAGCTTGTGCTGCCTCCACCGGCTTCTTCACCACCGGAGAAACCACCTCAATGGCAACTGGGGAAGCAGCCTCTGCCAGCTCTGCCACAGCCTCTGAAACTGAGGGGATGGACAAGGGAGTCACGAGTTAGCATCAGGATTTGTATTTCCTTTTTAATTCATTTAAGTTTTTATAAAATATAGTTCTAAACTGATGCAGGCGTTTGCTTATTCTGTGTCTCCATCTAGTGGCCAAAGCCTATATCTATATTGAACAGGAGTTTGTAGGGCTGACCTCAATGGGCAATCCGTGTTCATTACATTGCTTGTTCTGGGTGAGCAGACGACTCTCTGTTTTCAAAGGAGAAAAACATGAAATGAAACTCCAGAATTGAATTAATGAGTTTCGTAGGTACTGATAAGCTGTTTATTTGTAGTTTTGTAACGTTAAAGCATGCTTTTCTCTTTTTAGTGCGAATTACACTTTGGAGTTTAATGAGCAGGGCCGTATTAAAGGACATGCGGGGTCTACACTGACCCGTATTTTGGGGGCCCTATGCATAATATGGCGAATAGTGTTATTGGCATATTGGTTAATCTGGCCCTGCGTGGGGCGGACTTTTCCAGCCCGCTCTTCACAGCACTAAGAACTCAGCACTTTTTTTTGTTTTTTTTTGTTGTTTTTTTTCTTAAATACATGTTCGGCCATAGAGTTTGCACAAAAAATTAAGAAGGTGACGAATACAGATGCAGTCACTGTACAGCATTTTCCAAAATGCCAGGGTAAACATTGAATTTTCCAGTTTCAAACCAAAATTAGGCACTTCTATGGTTTGCAAACTTGAGAACTGCATTTAAAAAAAGATTTTATATTCAGTGTGGTTGGCGTGGCACTTTATAATTTATTACCGGTATGGAGGGATACATATACATTCTTCCGATTGCGGAGCGGTGTTAAAGGTGAACTATGTAACGCTGCTTTTTTATATTATTTTGTTTTATTTTATTTTATTTTATTTTATATACAGTAGTTTTGCAATTTCTTCCAGATTAGGCTTCACAGTGTATCTTGGCTGAAAAATCACAACCAAAAACTTGAAACCCTTTTTTGTGGCAGAAAGGGGACGTTAGAATAAGAGAACTTTACAAAAATTAGATGCGCCTCTCTTCCTGTGTGTCTGAGCCCGTCCACCCGCATGCAGTTTTTGTAAAATGTCCCGAACAACGGCGACCTCGCGGGGGCCCCTATTCTGCTGGGGGCCATACACTATAGCGTAATTTGCGTATAGGTTAATCCGGCTCTGAGGGTGACATCAGATGCCATTTTAACCCAGACCAAAACTGCCTGGGTCCATTCTGTCTATAGAAGCAAAAGAAGACACCCAGATTTCCAGATAAAATGAATTATCTGAAAATAAGAGCAAGAACTGGAGATTATGCAGAAGCCTCCCCACTGTGACTCTGTGCTCAAGTGTGCTTGTGATTTGGCCATGTGTACTTACTGTAAGTCTATATTTGGGGCCAAAGTACAGGAATCTCCATAATATATTAGGACACCCTCACTGATTAGGAATGTCTTACTGTATTTATTTTATTAGCTATAAGAGGGTAAGGATGGTGAATGCAGTGAATTATAACAGAAATTCTATATTTCTTGACAAATTGATTAAACGTGGCATCATTTTAAAGCGATTTTTCTGGTCCTTAATTTACTCCTATTACTTTTGAAAGGAGTAACATCCGTGACTGAATAATATTGCAAAGTTGTTTTAATTCAGATTTTTTTTTTTTTAATTTAAAATTTAAAATGTGTCCTCTGAAGCATGTGCTGTTAACCGTCTGCTTTTTTTCACTCTGCAGGGCCGCCATGCAGCCACCTCACAGCTACAGTGTCAGAGGACCACGCAGCTCTGGGCAACTTACAGGCAGGCCCGCAGGCGCCCGCCCAGTCTACGGGGGTCGCTGGTGCGCGTTGAGCCGAGAACCCCCTGGCCGACCAAAGCCCTCCCCACCCGGGCGGTGCTCGGCCAATTGTGCGCTGCCCCTTGGGATATCCCGTCCACGGTCGGCAGTGGAATAGCTTGGTCTCGAACCAGCACCTCCAGGCTGTGGAGCGCATCCTGTACTCCACGCTAGAGTAAGCTCTTTGAAAACAAGGCCCACTGGTTAAATGTTGGTTATTTATACATAACTTTTAAAGCTCAAAGTATAAAATAATAGAGAATCAATATGTAAATATCCTGATGTAACTTCAGTTATACTGCTGTAAAGAGCCTAAACTATATGAAGAGATAGAGTCGCAGAGCAGTCAAGTACTGCACCTTCTGTTTCAATTGATGCTGGCACTAGCCCTCCCATCTCTGCCACAGGCTCGGTTTCTTTAAAAAAAAATGTTAAGAAATGATTTATAGTGGAATTGGTATTGGTTGATTTTTATATTGTACTTTTTTTTGTTTTCCACTTATGTTCACTCACTGCAGCATTTCCCACAAGATCAGTGGGCTTCCGTCGATCCAGCAACCAAGCCAATTGCTTCTTTACACCCAGGAGCTCTACAGAAGATGCTGGGTAGTTACTGCCACTTGGAGGACAAAGGCCAGCCCTGCAGATGTCTGCTTTCAGTTCAGTGGGAGCTTTGTCAATAGGGGTCACTGTAGTGTAGTGATGAGAGATACTCCCTAAACGGAATTGCCAGCAAAGAACAATGTTGCCTACCTTTGACATTCTGAATGGCTTTTTCTTCAGCAGCTTGGCTGGCTGGCACATCCTCGGGGGGTGACGTCTCTACCTCCACTGGAGCTTCTGCTGTCTTCTCTGGCTTCTCCACCACCGGAGAAACCACCTCAATGGCAACTGGGGAAGCAGCCTCTGCCAGCTCTGCCACAGCCTCTGAAACTGAGGATTTGTATTTCCTTTTTAATTCATTTAAGTTTTCACGATATATAGTTCTAAACTGAAAAAGATGGAGGCTTCCGTTTATGCTTTTGAAATAAGTAAAATCCATGAGTATCAATTATATCGCTTAGTTGTTTTGTTCTGATTTTTTAAGACTAGAGTAAACTCTTTGAAAATCAGGCCCACTGGTTATTTATGCATAACTTTTAAAGCTCAAAGTATAAAATAATAGAGAATAAGTATGTAAATATCCTGATGTAACTTTAACTATATTGCTGTAAAGAGCCTAAACGCGTATATGAAGTGATAACATCAAGGAGTGTTTAGTCACAGAGCAGTCAAGTACTGCACCTTCTATTTCAATTGATGCTGCTGTTGCTAGCCCTCCCATCTCTGCCACAGGCTCGGTTTCTGTCAAAAAAAAAATGTTAAGAAATTATTTATAGTGTAATTGACATTGGTTGTCTTTAATATTGTACTTTTGTGTGGACTTGTATAAGACTAAATTGGGCAAATGTTTTTGAAGGCTGTTTTTATTATTGAGCAGTAATTGGTATTACATGTATACCCTATTCACACTACCTAAATAATGTGTGGTCATGATGTATTGAAAACGTATTTGTGAATAAAGTGAATGTCAAATGTGTTTATGAAATGCCAAAACAAGTGTTTCAGTGGCTCAGCCGGGAAAATATCGTCCTATATCTGGAAGCTTGATTGAGGTACCATTGAAAACGAGAATAAAATGAAAGCAAGCATTTTGGCTCACTAGTTTTAAAATGACATCTTGTGAAAATATAACATTTACAGTAATGCTAGTTGAGTTGCAGTGTGACAATGGAATACATTCATTTGAGGGACACATATTGTTGCCAGCGCTCCACACGGCTTTTAAAACAATAATGGTCAAACTTTCTATAAGGTCAGCTAGTGGCTCCAGAGAGTACAGTACTGTATGTGCAAACAGAAGATTACTGATTTACTATATTTGATGGCTTAAAAACATTTAAGTGTTTTGCTTTTGTGCAGACCTAGGGGGCAGTACAAATTTACAAAGGTCAGGTACATTCTGAAATCATTTCCTTTTTTAAGGAATGTTTCAGAATATTTTTGTATTTGTCACTCACAACCTCCACTGTTAAAATATGTATTTATTATTTAGAATTAATTTTTCTTTTCATTGATCCGTCATCTAAACGGTTTGGTATCTATTGCAGGAGGGACATGACTACAGTACCTCTACCATCATGTAAAAACATGTTTCAATTTGCTGTTAAAAAACAAAGAGGTTTACTATTCGACTGTATATCATAACCCTACACCATTTTGACAAATTAATAGACATTATAATGCTGTACTTTGTGGGTTGTCAGTTCAAGTTGGTGACAGTAATGCTACTTAGGTGGCAATTATAAATGGATCCAAAAACGTAAACTTTAATTTGTGTTGTTGAGTGTGGGTGCATGTAGTTTTTTCCATTAAAAGTGTAGAGTATATACAGGGGAAGTATAAAGTCACTTGGCATGTTCACACTTGCTGCTGTGCAAAAACTATTCTCTGCTGGGCAAGAAGGTGTGGCACCAGACCTTGGATAGAATGATTACTGGATTAACACCATGGTTAATAAGGGAGTGCTGGAACTGAATTTATTAAAGTGTGCATATCTGCTCCATGTGAACACCATGTTACAGTCTCTGGACATTTACTGGTATTAAGACATAATGCCCTATCAATTAAGCTGTGGAAACCAATATCTCAATTAAAAGTTATATATTGTTTGGTCTTTGATTTGAACATCATTGTAAATGTACTAAATCCAAAAAAGATATATAATAATAATAATAATAATAATAATAATAATAATAATAATCATCATCATCTATATTTGCATTTTTATTGCATGTATTTATATTCCCAGCTAAAAGTTAATTTAATTTGGCCTCATGTGCCTGTCAGATTTTTGAATTATTTGAGACTAAAATCTGTTCCTGTAAAAACAGGTCAATTGCATACACTGGTTTCCCTGGGACAGTGCATAGTTCTATTATTGTGGAAATATATGACTGAACACTGGGTTAGAGGCAGAACAAGTACATGTATTCGTACAGCCTACTGTATGTTCTTAAACCTGCTTAGTTTCATGCACATCTGAATGCAGATTATAGTAGCTTTCTCCTCCTCAGATTGTGAGCTGAGCTGTTAGGCTGTCAAAAGCCATCAGTAGGTTGTAATCTACTGTTGTTTCAAAGACGAAAAAATGAGTTTGCTAATGGATGAAGCCCGAAGAAAAATACCTGAGATAATCAGGGACAATAGCCTCCACTGATCCCCTGAAACTGAGATGTGCAGGTTGGACAGAATCACCAGTCACCTCATTAAGCAGGTTTGTCTGCAGTAATGCAATGCTATGAATTTGTGTACCTCCAAAACACTTTACTACATGCGAATACAAAAACAAAGAAGCCACTGGCTCTGCGGTGGCACGTTTGTGATTTCACTCATCTTCTTTTAAGTCAATCATTCTTTTTTTAATATGTCATACTGTACTTCAGTGTAAGGCAGTGTTGAGCGATACACTGCCGCTACGGATTCTGTCCCGTCAGTGAGATGAGGTTAAAAGCTCTACAACCACAAAAGCAGAGGAGCCCAGCTCTTTTTCACTGTGGTTAATATGCTCGCTTGTGGTGCGCAGGTTGCTGGTTCTTGCCCAGGCTCCGCCCAGTTGCAACTGCACAAACATACGTTGATTCACTATTCAATGGTGAGATGGTACCACAATTAAGCCACAATTTAACAAAATAAAACCAGATTACCAGTTATCACTTAGAAATTACCAAGCTTTCTTTGGTAACTAAAATATCAATATTGTAACTGTTAGGTCATAGTTTGAGCATGGCTATTTAGTAATTTAAGTTATCAGTGTTTTCTAAGTACCAAGTGAACTTTAAAATTACAGGACACATACTCACACATTACAATTTAGCAGTACTAGTAACCACGTAAACAGGTATGAACACACGTGCAAAAATATGAACAGGTGTTACTAGGCAGTTAATAAATAATGCTAAAAATACCTAGAAATATAAACTGTATAATGCCTCCAGATGGTTTGGGGCAATAATGCAGGAGCGGCACAGCCAAGAGTGCATTGCCAGCCCAAAACCAACAAGATGCATACATATATTAGTGTGTGATAATAATATATTCTGACCCATATGTTATTTGACATATTCTACATTTCTTAACACATACAGAAGTGATAAAAACATAAACATTTCTATATTGTTTGTCAGTTTTTCATCTGTTCCACATTTTATAAGCTGCTGAAATAACGTATAATTTCCAAGTATAAAAAATGTAACCCTGTTGTGTATTCTGTTGGTCTGAACCTCATGATTTTGGCCCGGCAATGATGTGAGCAAAAACCCCTTTGCTTCCAATGGCTGGCCACTTGGGAAACTATAAGACTGTGGAAGAATGAACTAAAAAGATGCCGGTGAAATTACTTTGTATTAAATTGATGTGTAAAATGTACAGGTGTGGGATACTGTATTTTTAAATGTGTTTTTAACTCCAAGACAAGAGTGTAATTATGGTACCAAAGCACAATGCCGTACATACAAACAAAACACACACACAATTTCTAAATGGTTATTGGATCCAGTTATTCAATAAAAATGGAGGCATGCGTTGTAAAGTAGTGTTTAATGAGATGAAGGTTAACAGGCAATGTGTTAGTGAAGTTATGAAATGTTGCTTACACAGTAAACATGGTTACAATACATCAGTGCTTGAAAATACATGCCCATTAAGTAGGGTAGGTTCCCAACTTCCATAGCAACCATACATAAAGGGGAGGAAAGAGGGTGGAATTTAGCAAACTCTCTGGTAAACTGAACAGTAACAGCATGCATTTGTGTTCTTTTATACAATGACTGGGTGCAGGACAAATGGGTTTGATCAGCCCTGACTACTGTTAATTTGGGCTATGCTGATAAATGAATACAACACTTCCTGGTTCCTAATAATTTAATGTGTTGTAGTTCAAACTCACTACAATAACATATTAAAGATTTCATTATTTGTCCATGCAATTCACATACTATGGAGGGGGCAATATACACCAAGCTGGCCTAAAATATGTGTTTATCCTGAAGAAGAAAAAGATTCCCAGCACAATAAAATGGGGAACAGTACTAATGTTAATGATAATACCGTAATAAAATGGACTAGCATTGGTTAGCACAAAGTTTCTGAAGAGATCTCTTTAACTGTAAAGTTTAGTGTTATTACATTCAAAGAGAAGCTGAAAATGATTTGTTTTGTGGTAACTTGTAGTTACTTTTCTAGATATATGTACTATATAATTAAAAACTTTAAGTTTGTACTGTTGGAAAAAGGGATTTCAAACTTTTTTTTTTTAAAACATACACATTAAAAAGTACAGTATTGCACTAGGGACACTTTACTAAATGAAAGTTTTTAAGTCCAATGGAATCAAGCAAATGTTCCCCAGTCAACTTATATAATTATGCAGTTTATAAGGAATGCTTAAAAAAGGTGTGTTCTCTTAAAACCAATTAAATAGAACTCATGACACCCCTACCTGTCAAACACAACAATAAAATCGTACTTAACAAATCATTGTTCATTAAGTTACTTGCATTGACTTTGTTTTAGAATACAGATTTGGATTGGCATTTAACATATAATCTTTCTTGCACATTAAACATTTTTATTTGTATTAATAAATATGATATCAGATTTTTTTTACTTTTAAACTACTAGAGTAAACACATATACTGTATAAGATTGTCTTATAGTAAGGTATTGTGAGATGTACACTTAACCTTTATCAATATTGCGACAATGCTAGTTACATTATGTGTGTGAGAAAACTGAAAGAATTCTGAGCAGTTATTTTGCATGTAAAATATTGTTAAATTACCATTACATCAACATTGCAACTTCTTTCAAATTAAATGTAAATCCTACATTTTTTAACTTAAATATCACAAATGTTTGCCTGCCTGCATGTCTACCATTAAATGAGCTACAAGGGGAAACGTATTCAAAATAGTTATCTTGCATAAATGTACAGGTACAAATACAGGGATATGTAGATAGTTTACAAGTATGGAAAACAGTAGCGTTTAGGAAAAGCAGGAGATCTGATTCAGGGAGACTGGTTTTGACAATACTTTACGATGAAAGAGTTCATTTGACTGACTTGAACTAAAGTTCTTAATAACAAACTCTCTGAGCCAGAATGATACATTGCCTATATAATTTAAAAGGCAGTGCTATATGTACATAGCATACATAACAGTCTGCCTCTGGGAATAGGACACGTGTGGAATTTATCATGAACTGAAAATAGGAATTCATGGCCCTCACTGCAAGGTGTTGCCCAGTTTTGTTCAATTTCTTTATAAAGAGATTTAACCTTGCACCGGGGCAGCGTCTGTGGGAGCGGGTTGCTGAGATTCTTCCACCACGGATGAGATTTCTTCCTCAGCTGCAGGTGCGTCAGCTACCCCAGCCTCTGTGGACTCGGCAGGGCTTGGGGACTCAGTCGAGGCCTCGGCTAGTGCCTCCTCCAGGGCCTCTGCAGCCTCTACTAGAGGCTCCGGTGCAGCCTCTTCAGCAGCCTCTGCCTCTCCAGTCTCCTCAGATTCTATTGCATTGAATAACAATATTACAAATCAACCAAAAAAAAAAAAAAAGAAAAAAAGACAGAAATCTTCCAACCTCCCGTGCTACGATTCTGTGTCTTATATATATATTTTTTTAAATAGCTCCCTATTGCTGCCTCATCCAAAGAAGTTTTTTTTTTTTTTTTTTTTTTTTTTAAAAGATAATCACATATTTTCTTCATATGAAACCTATTCCTCCCCCCATTTATGCACATTTAACTGTAGGATTTAGAGGATTAAGTGGCATATAAAGGCAAATAGAATACAGCTGTTTGAATTGCTTAGAATTAACAAGAAACACCTTTAACAACCCAGTAGCTGCTACTACGCTGTTTCTTGCTAGTTTTATAATATTGATAGATTACTCTCCCACAGGAAGTGAATAAAAGCATTAAATCAACGTTTCAATGTTGATTAAAAGCTGCTATAAAGGGCATCGGTGGCAGCAACAATCATTAACTAAGCTGATACAAATGTTGATTTAATTTCTGCTATAAACATCATTTGAGTGGCGTCTGTGCAAGACAGCAAGCAATATCTGCCATCAAATCAAAAGCATGCCAAAGCAATATGTTCAAAATGTTGTTGTTTTTTTGCCCAGCTAAGTAGCTCTCAGCAAAATGCTAAAATAGCGTGCAGTTATGAGACATTTGGAAATCCAGAAAAGGAAACAAGAGGAAAACAGTAACAGACATGAGACACAAACATCAAGAAGCAGAAACAGATGACACGGCTTACCATCAGTTCTGAGCTATCAGGGCCTTCAAAACTTCAAGTCCAATAATGCACGGACAAACACAGTTGCAGTCTGTGCAGTTTATTGTATTGATTTCAAGTAAACAAGGCTCACACACAGACGAGGGTCGACATTGGTGTGTTAAAGACAATTGTTTGTTTTTCAGTAACAGATAACCTTAAGCATAACATAAATAAATATATAAATAACATTGTACATTGTGTTTAATAATGAGTTAGCTTGATGTCAACGGTAAAAAAAAAAAAAAAAAAAAAGGTTTTCAGAAAATAGATTCCTAGCTTGAACACATTCAAGAGGAGAAGGAGAGGCCCTTGTCATCCAAAGCTTTCTTGATTTTTATTCTGGAAAGTGTAAAATAGAGTGAGAATTAGAAAAATAAGAAATGTGCTGTATTCTGTAAAATATTAATAACATTGAATTCTAAAAAGTATATATATATATTATATATACTCCTAGCTTTCCTAATACAAAACATATATGAGGTTATTGTGCATCATATGCATTAGCTGTCCATAAGGATTTACAGTAAAGTACTAACCCTCTTTTTTAATGAGATAACTAGTCAGTATGGACTGGTGTATGGTAGTGTATCCAGTAACACAGGTAAGGAGACAGACAGAAGGAAAAGAAGGAAAGAACAAACAGTGCTCTTGTTGTCAGGGGAACAGGCTCAGTCAGTCTACAGGATTAAACTCCATTCTGATTCACAGATCATGTTCACTGCTTAATATCATTTCTCCACTTTCTAAAAACATTAGCAAAAAGTCATTTAATTTGTTTTCATTTAAGCTAACTAAGATGTTGAGGTTGTGTTCTGTTTTTTGAATTACCCAGATTAGGCTTTGTTTGTTTACTGCGAGTTTCTCCATGTGCTTGCAATTACAGGGTACATCAACAAATCTTGTCAGACAGGCAAGGAACACCTACAGCTCACTAGAATGATCGGCACACATGTGTTCTACACATGCCTATGCCCAGTGTTCATCTTTAACAGCCAGTGTGCAGAAAAACACACCAACTTTGTCTTTTTATTTTGTTATTACAACAAACAAACAAAAAACGATCCAAACAGTGTTCATAAAGTATTATAGAGCTTATAGCTAATGAAAGACCTACCATTGTTAATCAGAATAGGGTTATGACTATCAAAATGCTTAGTTGTGCAGGTGCATTGAACTCTATAAAGCCCCGATTTAAGTTAGTAGGGAAGCAGTTAGCACGCATTTTAAGTAAAGACAATTTATTGCATAATGTACCACTGCCCTTTCAAAGGGACTACCTTTAAATTGAATTTGTTAAGTGAAGTTAAAAACACATGCAATATATTGGTCAGTGGCTCAATAACAAAAATATATATATACTGTAGGTACTTACCATCTTCCTCTGTAAAGAAAAAAAAAAGAAAAATAATTAATGGAATGTTTGAGCACTGAATAGAACAGTAATTACAAATGGGATCAATTCCACCCAACAGTTAATAATCATATACTCGAGTACTGTACAGTGTACATGCTTTTAACAGTAGGGAAGCGCTGCAGGTTTTTCACTTGTCTTTCAAATCCACATATGGTTATTGACCAATAAACATGCAGGATTGTAACCGTAGGTTTATAATTCACATCACAAAATCACCACCCCCTTGGCAGTCTCCAGCTGGCTGGGAGGTGCTTGGATATAGATCCAGCCCCTTGGATGAGACACTGTCAGCCTGTAATACACTCCAAGCCAGCTGTCACTTCATTAATAGCTGTCCATTGTGAATGTGTGTGTGTGGTATGGCATGATGACTATTTTAATAAAGAAACACAGTTCTTTAAATATAAATGGGTAAGCCAGGCTAACAGTATAGAACACAGGATATCCACTGCATTGCAGTTTGAACCATTCCTGGCTTTGCTATGGATTTAAAGATTGCAGGGAAAGGCCACTATGCTCCTCCAGACCAGGTATTTGACATGTTCTTAGTTGTTTAACTGAACCTCCATCCAGGTCAAAAAGCAGTTAATTATTTAATTATACCTGTTAAACCCTCCAGAGCTGTTCATCCCTGCTACACTGGGATGAACGTCATAAAAATGGAATCTCGCCTAAAAGTAGCATTTTTGATGCCTCTGGTCCAGTCAGAAAAATATCTGAATGCCTCTCGTTACAAAAGGTCTGATGCCCAATAATATATGGTACTGTAAGCCATCAGTTTATAGATTCATAATTTGAGAAAACAGGAATTATTTGTTTCCAATATCATAAAGAACATTTGCTAAGTAATGCTCAGTACCTCTGACTTTTTGTTTTCTAAATACCTTGGTATCCCTGAATATATATTTTTTATTATTATATCAAAGACATCCCACCAGTGCAGTAGCACACCAAAACATGACTAATTTACTAGCAATGCAGAATGACTGGGGGGGACATGTGCTCTTCATTTTAACCTGTAAAACTGGTAGAGAGTTCAATGCGATACCTTGTCTTGACTGTCACCATTGCAGAATTCCATTTTTGGAGGTAAAACAAAGAACAGTTGCTTTTTGCTGTAGTACCATATGGCTTTCACCTTCGTGTGCGTGTGCGTGTTTTGTACGTAGGCTGCACTTAGTTTTGGGAATGATCCCTAGGAATCCTGGAAGCCTGCCCCACAGCGATTATCTGCTCTCTGCCATTCCAGACTACTAGTTCAAAGCCAGAAACTAACCTAATTTAGCACTTCCAACTACTGTGCAAGCCAAGACCAATTTATCACACCCAACTAGGTTTCAAAATGCCTTTTTATTGTTGCATTCCTGCCATATTAAAGCTTTCTCTGTCACTCAGTACTTCTTAAACAATCAAAGGCAGTCACTTGATTTTTCAATATCTATTTTAGCTCATACAAGTATCCAGCAAGGTGCAGATAGCTTTTTAGTATACTTTCACACACAGTTTTGATTTTGTTTTGTATTTTACTACGGAGTTGATTCTTTTCTGTAAAACAGTTCTGTAATACACTTCCAAAGGTAAGAAATGAAACATCACAAAAAATCATGATTGTTCTGAAATGAATATTGCAGGAATATCTTATTGTATTTGCACAGACCACTACACAGTACTGGGTGCTCTGATACTGAGCTCTGAATGGATGACAGGTATTAAGGTGAATGATGCAGAACTTACTGTTAGATGGCCATGGCTTTGGTGTCCATTCTGACTTTGGTCTGCTGCTGATCTCTGTGACTCTGTCCTGGAACCTGGCTGAGTCAGTAGTTACAGTCTTGTAGACCTTTGGAAAAACACAAGTGTTAGTTAGTAAGTGCTATCTAGAATACAAGTCCAGGCGTAAACATAACACTACCATGTCCCAGTGTAGTGAATTGGTCCACCGTACCCTGTATAATTATAAATGTCACGTTTACACATTTCAAGCCAGTCAGATGTCATCACTGTGAAAAAGCTGGTCACCATGAATGTCATTTTCTACAATGAATGACAATCACAGAATACAAGCGTGTAAACTTCAAAGCAATAGCTTTTGGTCTAAAAGATCTGGGGACCAAAAAGTCTCAAAGCCACTGGAAAATTGTCATTTTTTTCCATGACATTTTTTAAATATAAATTAAGAGTTATAAATACCTCAAAGCAATTGTTCTCCAAGCTTAAAAGGAGAACGGTATCTTAAAATACATACAGTATATTTGACTATTGATTAAGTAATTTGTATTTACTGTATATATTTAAAGAAAATGTTAATACAAGAACAAATAAACTACAACAGTTTTTTTTTTATGTATTTATATATTTCTTTTTTGTGGCTTATACCAGAGTTGTGGAACTGGGAACATCTGAGAAAGTTCTAAGATAAAAGGCAGGACGCAGATATGGAGGAAGGCAGTAGACTTAAAAACAACAACTAAAAAAAAACTCAATACAATGACCATAACCAAAACATACCATAACAAATGGATATGCATATTTTAAAGTCAATCATTCTTACATAATATCCTGCGCCAGCAAATGAGCCACAACAGAGGACGATGTACATCAGGTTATCACCAGTCGAGCCTGGGGCACTACTGGAGGACATGTGCCGCACAGGGGCTGCTGCAGCGAGAAAAAGGACAGATTTATCTGGAATCCTGGGTGTGCATGCAAATACATAACCCCCCTTCAAAACTGTGCAGTTCATGGATTTGTTCATGTCAATCCTTTATATATATATATATATATATATATATATATATATATATATATATAAACACACACACAATCTGTTAAGCCAACAATATACTTAGCAAATAAAAGAAAAGGGACAGAGAAACAAATTATGTTAACAAGTTGCTGCTGGAATTGTCTTGTGCCAGAAAAATATTGCCTCCAAGTTGGTCCAAACGTGAACTGATAAGTTTACTGACTATACGTGTTTGAAACCTGTTCTTATGAAGGTCATCTTTGAGGATATTGCAATCTACACTGTCTGGACAGGACAATATAACAGGAAGCCTCAGTAAGCAATGCTTTCTGATATTTTAGGCCAAGATTTCTCACACCTTTCAGATTTAAATCCACAACTAAACATCTACTTTTAAACAGGCATGCTTAATAGAACTAACTTTGCCAATAAATGCAATATTTTTCTAATACACACAAATAAATATATTATTATAGTACATTACCTATTTTTTCTCCATGATTTTAGCAACGTTATGTAAACTGAACAGCAATTGTGTTTTTTATAAAGACTAACAAGAGTTTTTGGGAAATCAATTAAGAACAAAAACAGAAGCAAGTAGTGCCCTATTAGAAAACCGAGGGAGGTGTGATCCTCTGCAAAAAAAATAAAAAAATAATAATAATAATTCTGTGATCATTTAGTGGTTGTTGTTTTATTATTTGATTTGTTTTAATCACTGTGTCTGAGTCATTACTCCATTGGCCTGGATTTGTCTGGCGAACATCACTGCCAGTAATAAACTTTGATAAATAGAATGCAACCCCCCCCACCCCCCCTCCCAAAACAAAATAAATAAATAATAGCATACATTACAAATCTCCTTATATTGAAACACATTTGTGGAAAGGTGGAAAGCATTAAAACATTATCCTCTTAAGGTCATATTGACAGCATTGTGGTGGTGAATACATTAGAGTCGACACAGCACATTTCATATTTCCATAATTTCAACCTGAAATAAATTAAATTAACACTAGAAAACAGGTGTTACATATTTCAAAAACGTTGTCACTCTGAAATATAATAAGCTTCATATTGCAAAGGCTTGAGAAAGGGCCTTCTGTCACACCATTTTCTTTTTGTACCTCGCAGCTATGGTAACCTTACACTTACTGGCACGTGACAGCCCTACATAGGGGCTGTGCCTTACATTAGTCCTTTAACCTATAACCTACATACAAACGTACAGAGGTCATTTTGTTTTCAAAATCCAATATTTATGCACTGCCACGAAAAAAATCCCACACTGGTATGGTTCATGTGTTACTTAAAGCAAATATACTGATATCAGGCTGAAAACAAAATACGAAATGGTAAATTGTATGCATCTGTTTTGACAGACGCATAATGAATGCATCACCTAAAGCAAGCGTAATAACCCGAATTAATCTGTGTATATGCATGGTTGATTCATTGCAATGCAAACAGAAAATCTTGCTGAGTTCACATATTGGGTCACGCTATCATATCAACCTTATTAGAGCTGTTTTGTTTGATCCTCTTTTTATTTACAAAAATGTGGTCAAATCTGTAAGACATATAAACCAATTTCAATAGTTTTAATTTGTAAAAGACTAAAACATATTTTACATAACAACCCCCCCCCCCCCCCCAACGGATTATATAACAAAGGTTGCTTTAAAGGTGAATACTAACAACAACTCAGTAATCTTTTCTTTATTTTCCCATTATTACGATAAGTGTGTGTGTTGCTGCAGAGGTAAATTCTTGAATCATTTCAGGTTTTCATTCTAAACGCGTGACCTTCATATCTCCTTTCACTAGAGAAGAAATATCACTATGCTTGATTTAAATGCCCCTTGCTAGCATTAGATATTAAATAAGTTTATAGTGTTAAATTAGTCAAATTTAATGAAATGTATTTTTCAAAAATACATAAATAATATAATAAACTTAGGGTTCGTGGATTTTAATGAATCTATTTTTAAATACCACCCCTTACACAAAAGAGCATTTTAAATTTTAAAAACCAACACTGCTGGAAGTGGTTAAAAAACATACCATTTCTGGCAAATCTGGTGGTAAAAGTCCGTGCCACAGGAGCTAATTTTTGCCAGGCGACCCTGCAGAGAAACATTGTTGCACAGCTGAAAAATCCGGTTGCAAAACGGCGGTGAAGAATGCAGTGAATGCCGTGACTGAGTGGGGAACGACTGACTGGCTATCAATCAGAAAGAACGAACGTGAACGACTCGCTTGTGTACTGCATAAACGCAACACCCACTGTACACGTCACTACTACAGGGAAAAGGTCATCCAAAACACTTAGGTAAGCAGTAACCTGACAATGAGCTGAAGGTTGTTAATATTTATATTTAAACATAATTAAACAAAAAGCCTCCAAAAATAAATAAATAAATAATCGGTCCGTTGATAA
This sequence comes from Acipenser ruthenus, assembly GCF_902713425.1. NCBI lineage: Eukaryota > Metazoa > Chordata > Actinopteri > Acipenseriformes > Acipenseridae > Acipenser > Acipenser ruthenus. The sequence goes on along the minus strand of NC_081189.1, from coordinate 107,218,202 downwards.
ATACAGCTAGTTTTTATAGACTTTAATGTAAAGTTTTTATTTTACAAGTCTAAGGCAGAAATAATCTTTTTTTTTTTTTTTTTTTTTTTGTGGACTTCCCAATTATTCGGCAACGTTTTTAAAATATGTCAATACATCTTTATGTTAGGTTCTTAATACAGCATTGGATATGAACTAACACAAATGAAAATAATTGAAATAGTTTTGTATTCATGAAACTGTTCCAGACTGTATATTACCCCACATTTCACTATATTATTACAATATTGTATTGGTACACCTAAAAAGGAAGAGGGGAGGGGGATATATAGATGGGCGGTGTATACCCATATATGCCCAGAACATGTGACTCTCAATAACTAAACAATATTAGTTTCATGAAAATTGGATAAGCTTCTCTTCAGACATGGGAAAATGTGTTGAAGTGACATACGTACTACGGATGCCCGACTCCACTATATCCCCTCCCATTTTCTCCCCAGCATGGGATAATAATGCTTCATAGTGAAATAATTCTATAAATCTTACCTGTCACGCACTTCCACTGCTATGTAGGTCTCATGCATGCAGTTTTAAAGGGAACACATGATAGAGCAAACATGTACAGTATTTTCATTTTAAGTTCTCTTTGCAAACCTTACTTCCAAGAAGTCCATTCTGCTAAGTTTCACATAGAAAGTGAACATGCACCCAGCCCTTTAACATCCTATTTCCTATAATTACCTAAGCTGCTGCTTCACCTTATGAGTGAGGAGTCAGCCAGTTTGACCTCAAAGACACTGCTGAGGTGAAATGACCTACATGTTGTTGGTGTAACAGACCTTTTAATGGTGAGCTGGTCTAACAAAAATATGTTTTTTTCCCATTTAAAAAAAGGTGTAATTTACACATTGGAGTTTAACGCACAGAAATGAATTTGTACGAGGCCTCTGCATCAGGGCCTTGCTATGATGAAATCAGGTTCACCCAGACAAACAAGACTGTTCAGTTTTTACACATGCCAGTTACAAGTGCCTGGAAAATGACACATTCATCTTTTGAGGGGAAATATCTGTTGGTGGTTTTGTATACCTTTTTTGCCACAAGAACAGAAATGCGTAATTTATTTAAAACTCAAAAGCACCCCCCTGCTAAAACTGGTAAAGATTTCGCTCAGGCTATAAACAATATTTTTAAGCGAGGACAGATTTTATCAAATACAATAAGAGATTTAATACAAATAGAACTTTGTTTACATGTTTACATGATTACATCCTGACTGAGACAGAGCAGGACTGAAATTGAGATGGAACGTCATGTAACTCTTCATCAGAAACGACACAGTGGTTGACCAGTTCTGCTACTTGAAAGCATCTAGGAAAATAACCTGTAAAAATAACCCAATGATAATCCCAACGGATTACTTTCAGGATCATTAGGATCGAAGGAGACACATTTTCCCTTCATCTGCGCCTTTTCAAATTGCAATGCTAAGCAAATGTTACTTTCAAGTCTGACTTGTCTTGATCTCTCCAGACCATGGGGAAAACATAACAACAGCCTGGTGTATACAACCCTCTTTTCAAAAGGACATTTCTCAGGGTCACAGAACAGTACCACCATTAGAACACCACAAACAATATGGTGTTATCTTAAATCCATTTAAACTGCTGGGTTCTCCCCCAATGAGCAGTAATCGGAATACCTTACATCATGTTAATCAAAGTCTTTTAAAGGTATTTTAATTTGTGCTAGGCAGTGGAGGAAGAGACTCACACTTACTATTGAACCTGGGGTAATTACTGAAGTCCATTTCTCATTTTGTATGCTTGAACATCATCACTGTGTTGCTTGAACAGCTAGAGACATTTAAGAATTTCAGAATACATGTGCAGTTTGTTAAAAATAAAGAAATACAAATACAAACAGGGTTATATTATAAATTAACCCATTCACTAATGTTAAAATAAAGTTGAGATCCTGTAACATTTTTCAAGAAGAGGGTGGCAAAAATTGGCCAAAGAAAATACATTTTTAACAATATTTGTGCGTCCTATAATTTAAAATTCCATAATTTAAATTTTCCAAGAGGGAAAACACAAATATTGACAGGCATTCTTTTCTTATGTCCTTATCGAACCTTAGTCCACTCTGATGTGTTGTTCTGTACAATGCTTCTAAACTCACTGGTGTATAAAAAAAATTTACAGGCAAGTTTGTATTCAGACTTTCACTAATTGGTCTGGATTTACTAAACTAGACTTAGTAAGGGACAGTGCACCTGTAACAAAATAAATTCACCCATCCAGTGCTGTGAAACAGGTGCTGTAAACAAAAGCATACCAAAGCCCAGAGAACTGCATTGCTTCCAAAAACCCGTCCCACTCGAAGCCAGTTACGGGTTGTGCTATCCGTCTTTCTTGCAGTGAAGGCAAAACGTGTCAGTCCTGAAAAAATGTATTAGCAAGTTCTTAAATGTATTTTTTTTAAATGAATGTTTTTTAAAATTATAATTAATACATGCAATCTTATCACACAAACATATTCTCAAATATATATCCTCAAGGGTACAGCAGCAGTGTCCCCCACCTGGGATTGAACCCACGACCCTCCAGAGCCCTAACCACTACTCCACACTGCTGCCCTGAGTGTATGTGTGTGTGTGTGTGTGTGTGTGTTTGTTGTCCACTAGCTTGATAAACTGTGTTATTCATTGTCATGAAGTACCCTACATCTTCAAATCTCATCTCAATGATATCAGGCATGGAAACAAGACTCCTATTGCATAGCAGTTTGATCCATTCCTGGTTTTACTATGTGTAGATAAGACAAACCTGTATTGAAACCTGAAATGGGTGAAACTGCTATGCAACAGGAGTCTTATTTCCATCCCAGGATATGCCATTTGCCGTGATCTGGCAAAGTTTAAATCACAGATGAGCCATACAGCATCAACTTATTATTTTCTATAAAGCGTACAGTGCCGAGAAAAAGTTTGTGAACCCCAATGATAATTATGGAAATTCCGTAGCTTTACCATGATAGCCTTCTTGAATCAAAACCAGTCTTTTCTTAAATATCTAATAGGGTTTATATTAACCAATTCCATGTCTTTTGCAACAAAATGATGTATGAATTAGACAGACAATGAGTAATTAAGATTCAGGGTATGTGAAAAAGTAAGTGAACCTCTGGTTTTATCAGCTCAATTAAGGGGATAATTAGAATCAGGTGTTTAAATAATTAAGTAGATCTTCAGGGGTGAGTTTGGGAGGCCCCACCCTATATAAAGATCAGAAACTTTGTGAGTTTGGTCTTCACCATACAGGTGTGTGGAAACATGTCATGCAACGATAAAAAGAAATCTCTGAGGACCTCAGAAAAACAATTAATGATGCTCATCAGTCTAGAAAGGGTTACAAAACCATTTCTAAGGATTTGGGGCTCTGCCAATCCACTGTCAGACAGATAGACTACGAATGGAGAAAGTTCAAGACCACAGTCACTCTACCCAGGAGCGGTCGTCCTACCAAAATCTCTCCAAGAACAAACCGGAAAAGCATCAAGGAAGTCACAAAGAACCCCAGAGTAACATCCAAGGATCTGCAGGCCACTCTCGCCTTGGCTAATGTGAGTGTTCATGACTCAACTATCAGAAAAAGACGGAACAAGAATGGTGTTCATGGAAGGATAGCCAGGAGGAAACCACTGCTCTCTAAAAAGAACATTGCTGCCCATCTGAAGTTTGCCAAAGAGCACATAGATGATCCAGAAGACTTCTGGAACAATGTTCTCTGGACAGACAAGTCAAAGGTAGAACTTTTTGGCCTCAATGAGAAACGTTATGTTTGGCGAAAACCAAACACTGCGTTTGAACACAAGAACCTCATCCCAACCGTCAAGCATGGTGGTGGGAGTGTGATGGTTTGGGGCTGCTTTGCTGCCTCAGGACCTGGATGGCTTGCCATCATTGACACAAACATGAATTCTGCATTGTATCAGAAGATTCTAGAGGAGAATGTCAGGCCATCTGTCCGTGAGCTGAAGCTGAACCGAAAGTGGGTCATGCAGCAAGACAATGATCCTTATAACCCAGGTACAGCAGAACACAGCAGGGATCTCATAACCCAGGTACAGCAGAACACAGCAGGGACCTCATAACCCAAGTACAGCAGAACACAGCAGGGATCTCATAACCCAGGTACAGCAGAACACAGCAGGGATCTCATAACCCAGGTACAGCAGAACACAGCAGGGACCTCATAACCCAGGTACAGCAGAATACAGCAGGGACCTCATAACCCAGGTACAGCAGAACACAGCAGGGACCTCATAACCCAGGTACAGCAGAACACAGCAGGGATCTCATAACCCAGGTACAGCAGAACACAGCAGGGATCTCATAACCCAGGTAAAGCAGAACACAGCAGGGATCTCATAACCCAGGTACAGCAGAACACAGCAGGGATCTCATAACCCAGGTACAGCAGAACACAGCAGGGACCTCATAACCCAGGTACAGCAGAACACAGCAGGGATCTCATAACCCAGGTACAGCAGAACACAGCAGGGATCTCATAACCCAGGTACAGCAGAACACAGCAGGGACCTCATAACCCAGGTACAGCAGAACACAGCAGGGACCTCATAACCCAGGTACAGCAGAACACAGCAGGGATCTCATAACCCAGGTAAAGCAGAACACAGCAGGGATCTCATAACCCAGGTACAGCAGAACACAGCAGGGATCCTTTCTGCACTTTGGTTGACTGAGAAGTTATACATAATGGTGAACTATACAGCTTTATTTGATTGTATCTTCCCACAATCCCTCTTCTCATCTTCAATTCTATGATTGTGTATTATTTATTTTAACTCCAAAGAATTTGCAGAATTTGTAGCAACATACTTATATTGTTATGTTTTCGGAAAATAACTCACCATTGGACAACACGGTTAACGACTTAGGAACGGAAACGGATATGAGTATGGAGAGTACTTCACAAAAGACTAGTTCAAGATCTGCAGTTAGTAAAGACATGGAACTCCAGGTTTGTGTCTTGCTCAAGGGTACAGCAGCAGTGTTCCCCACCTGGGATTGAACCCACGACCCTCCGGTCAAGAGTCCAGAGCCCTAACCACTACTCCGCACTGCTGCCTGCAATGATTACTGCAATGGAAGTAATCATTAGGGCATCAAAATGGGTAGTGGGAGGAGAGCGCTTGGCTTCTGGAATGCGACTACCACTAATTCGAGCATACATGGATGACATGACAACCATGACTATAACAGTAGCCTGCACTAATCGGTTATTGGGCAAATTAACCAATAACATTGAATGGACACGAATGCAATTCAAGCCCACAAAATCAAGGATCATCTCTATAATTAAAGGTAAAGTAGTAAATAAAATGTTCTACATTAATGGTGAGGCAATACCAACAGTGTCTGAGAAGCCAGTGAAGAGTCTTGGGAGATGGTACAACGGGGATCTAAAGGACACAGTTCATGTGGGAGAAGTTAGACAACAAGCAGTGGAAGGGTTGAAGAGCATAGACAGCAGCGCATTACTAGGCAAACTAAATCTCTGGTGCTTTCAGTTTGGTCTACTGCCGAGGCTGCTGTGGCCACTGACTGTGTACGAGGTTTCTTTGACAACAGTAGAGAAGCTGGAAGCTTTAATCAGTTCATACATCAGGAAATGGTTGGGAGTTCCACGCTGCCTCAGCAGAATGGGACTTTATGGTAAAGGAATACTGCAGCTACCAGTCTCCGCTCTAACCAAAGAGTTTAAGTGCGCTAAGGTCTGACTGGAAATGACATTAGTAGAGTCACGCGACAAATGCGTAAGGGAGGCAGCACCTGTGTTGAAAACTGGAAGAAAGTGGGCGGCAAAGAAAGCCGTGGAAGATGCTGCCCTTTGAATCGGTGATATCATGGGGCAAGTTCAGCATGGGAGAGGGTCTTGGTTTCAGTTCAGCTCCTCCTACATGGCACAAGGCAGCCCCAGCTCAACGGAGGAAGCTGGTAGTCATTGAGGTGCAAAAGCAGGTGGAGAGGATGAGGTGCGTAAAGGCCATTTCCCAGGCCAAGCAGGGAGAATGGACGAGATGGGAGAGTGTGGAACAACGCAAGATCGGCTGGCAAGACCTATGGACAATGGAACAGAGCAGGATTAGTTTCCTCATCAGGTCAACATATGATCTTCTCCCATCACCACAGAACCTAAACCTCTGGGTAGGAGAGGATCCCTCATGTCCTTTGTGTTCATCACCTGCAACATTAAGGCACATTTTGACAGGATGTAAGATGGCTCATAGCCAAGGATGGTTTACTTGGCGCCATGACCTGGTGCTGCGATGTTTGGCCTTAGCGTTGGAAGACAAGCGTAACATGACCAATAAGTTGCCACCAGTTCCATCAAAACATTACACACAAAAGACAACATTCCTCCACCCAGGAGAGCAACCACCAAGAAAAGGTTCTAAAACCAAGCCTTGCCCAGGACAACTGGAAGCTGCTAGAGACTGGAAAATGCTGGCAGATGTTGGTCAACAGCTCATTTTTCCACCTGAGATTGCCACCACTAACCTTCGACCAGATATTGTCTTGTGGTCTGGATCAGTACGCCTTGTTCACCTGGTAGAGTTAACAGTGCCATGGGAGGATGCTGTGGATGAGGCGTATGAGAGGAAGAAACTGCGGTATGCTCAACTAGCCGCTGAAGCGGAACAGCGAGGATAGAGAGTCTGGGTTTACCCAGTGGAGGTGGGTTGTCGAGGATTTGTGACACACTCTACAACCCGGTTTCTCAGAGTTGCATTGCACAGTGAAGAACTTATCTGAAGCAGCAGAGAGGAGCAGCAACTGGCTGTGGTTGAGACTAAAAGATTCTGGTTGGGGATCTCAAGCACAATAGAAAGAAAGAAACGCTGATGTACAGGTAAGTAAGCTGAGCTGAATTGAGTGGGGGACGGAGGGAGGTGATGCTGGGATGCCAGAATCACCGTCGAGCCCTCTTGAGGTGTCGTGGGCTAGTCGACGAAACACAGAGGATGGAAGGTGCCCACTTGAAGACCCCAGAGAAGTACTCTAGTTAGCTCAATCCAGATGGTTGTCATGCTGATGCGCTGGGGACACCGCACTGTGGTTGATCCCCAGAGCCAGCATTGCAGCCGTTGTGTGTGCTGATGCGCTAGGTAGGCAAAATAAGCTGATCCCTGGAGCCAGCATTACACTTCAGCCATCAACACCAGGCAGAAGGATATCTACATCATCATATGGAAGGAAACGCAATTGGATGGAGGCACAGATGGATCACATTAGTTTACTGTAAAGCTACTTCTTAGTTTGTGCTTATCTTGGCAAGAGCCACGTTCAAATGAGTATGAAGTTTTAACATCTATTCTCACGTAATGGAAATCATAAAAGTCAAATTGGTATAAAGAAAAACTATTTTCTATTTTAAAAAAAACTAAATATTTGTCCATTTAAAAGTATTTGAAATAGAAATAGAAACTTTGAAAATTCTATTTAAAAGAAAAGAAGAAAATACTATTTCTATTTTAAAATACTTATTTTGTAAATAGTAAAATATTTTCACATCCATCCCTGGGGCTGAATGGTCTAGTTGAAGTACCACAGTTCATAGGATTATATCTGCTCCACACGAGTGTATAGTGTGGTGTGTGGGGCTAATTACATTAGTTTGTTACATAATTATGTAACACAATTTTTGTTCCTGGGTAGTAAGTTTTATTTCCTAATTGCTTATGCCTCAAAAGTATAGAAAATGGCTATTATTCCCCACAAACTTTGCTTTTGTGACCAGGACAGTGATATTTTGAAATTTACCTATTTCCAATGAGAAAACGGGCGAATTTGTGTCTTTTCGTTCACATAAAGTCAGAAAAAAACAACATATGAATCCAAATTAACATGTATTTATACTAAAGTAATACAAAAATGACTACAAAAGATTTAGAAGTGAGTAGTTTTTCGAGATTTACGATTATACTGTAAATCACTTTCACGAATCAGCCCCCAAATGTAGTCTCCCATCATGTTCTCATTATACTGTCCTTGGTAGCGGCGTTCAAAGTCCAGTATATCCTGGTGGAAGCGCTCGCCTTGCTCCTCCGAGTACGCTCCCATGTTCTCCTTGAATTTATCAAGATGAGCATCAAGGATATGGACTTTGAGGGACATCCTACAGCCCATTGTGCCGTAGTTCTTCACCAGAGTCTCAACCAGCTCCACATAGTTTTCGGCCTTGTGATTGCCCAGGAAGCCCCGAACCACTGCGACAAAGCTGTTCCAAGCCGCTTTCTCCTTACTAGTGAGCTTGTTGGGGGATTCATTGCACTCCAGGATCTTCTTTATCTGTGGTCCGACGAAGACACCGGCTTTGACCTTTGCCTCAGACAGCTTAGGGAAGAAGTCTTGAAGGTACTTGAAGGCTGCCGACTCCTTATCTAGAGCTCTGACAAATTGTTTCATAAGGCCCAATTTGATGTGCAGTGGTGGCATCAGCACCTTCCGGGGGTCCACCAGTGGCTCCCACTTGACGTTGTTCCTCCCCACAGAGAACTCGGTCCGCTTGGAAGGGTCCACCATGCAGAAGTAGCAGTTGCTTGAGTGGTCAGTGGGTTCCCGCCAAATTCTTGGGATAGCGAACTTCATGGCTCTCTTTTCCCCTCTGTACCATCCTACAAAAATACATTTATTTCACCCATGACTAATGTGTAAGAGATTCTCACAACATTTTTCATATATATTTTTTCAATAACATTGAAAATTGTAAAACATTTTAAAATTAAAAACTTTTACAATTTTAAAATTTTTAACAAATTTTATAACATAAAATTCCGAGCAACAATTGTCCATCTTACCTTCCAGAGGTTTGTCTTGATCCCCGACAGGCATGCCGAAATACGCCTTGTAAGCCTCACACATCTTAGCAGATGCTTCCACAGAGTACTTTTTCGCTCTTGTCTTGATAAATTGGCCGCAGACATAGCAAAATACGTCTGCCGGATGCTTGCAGCCTCTTGATGCCATCTCAGAAAAATGCAGATATGTATCCACTTAGGCAGCTGGAACTAAACTGAACTGGTGGGCTTAAGGCCCCTGTATTTATACTACTATTTGTATTACTGGAAAGTTCTAGAAAGTTCTAGAAGTTACTCCAAGTTTACTCAGCACTGAATCTATCTGGAATGTTCTGGAAAATAGGTAAATTTCAAATATCACTGTCCTGGTCACAAAAGCAAAGTTTGTGGGGAATAATAGCCATTTTCTATACTTTTGAGGCATAAGCAATTAGGAAATAACACTTACTACCCAGGAACCAAAAAAAAAAAAAAAAAGTGTTACACGGTGATAATTAATTTAAACAATTAATTAATTTGAATAATTACAATAGTTCAAATGAATGTGCGTTAACCAACTTGAATTAATACTATATGACCATTACCATATTAGATCACCGACTAAATAAAGACAAACTATTTATCTGGTAAATAATCGGAATATTCGTTCACGTTAATTAAGACCTCATCATAATCATTTTATTTAATGACGTGTATAAGATCGAGGAATTACAATGAACACACAAAAGCACCCTCAACCACAACAAGATAGGTTAAAATAACATAGCAGCTGACTAGATAATAATACTAATGGTACTGAAAGGAAAAACTTAGAAAATCATCGTGAGGTAACAGTTCACATACACAGCAATACAGCACAAGTAAACACTTATCCCTTGAATGCATATGCTTCTATATATGTCGTTTCTCAGTAATGAATTTAACTACAGTACATGTAGAATCCTATTGCTTTGCTGACATCCAATATAAGTTCAAGGTTTCATTCTAACACAGTACAATAACTCCTCTGTCTCAATCTCAGCCCGAACTGCGCGGATCTGCTAGCAGGTGATGACGTCACTCTGCTGACAGTTCTCTCAGCTCATCCACAGAAAGTGGACGCGTCTACCGCTCACAGGCAATATAACTCGAGTCTATTTAAACCCAAGCATTTATCATTTACATGCAAAACAAACCTTGTTCGATCACAGTTTTTCTAATTATTCTACTAATAATTCTCGACTATAATTGTTTAATATGTTTAATAACAATTACACAAGTATACTTTCAAACAAGCACTTCACATGAAAATATGAGTTAAACAAATTCTCAGGCTTTTCAGACGCGCGTTAAAAGCGCAGATTAAGAAACTATTTTACCAACTTTTATGTGTGGCGATTACAATTAATTACATGGATTCCGCAAGGGAAATAATGAAATTATACTAAACGGTTCCTTGTAGACCAAAAGTCTATAGAATAAAACTTCCGTTGTAGTTCAGTTTTCCCTTCGTTGCAACAAATCCTTAAACCCAAGTGGGGGGGTGAAGGGTCTTACACAAAAAAACACTGATTTTCATATAATATATATATATATATATATATATATATATATATATATATATATATATATATATATATATATATTCTATGGGTAAATATCGGGAATTTCTTACTATGTATCGGGACGCGGGACATTTGCTAGGAAATCGGGACTGTCCCGATCATTTAGGGACTGTTGGCATTATATGTTAGTGAGCACTTACACTACAACATTTTATTACTGAATACTACGTGGCTCAATATAAGAGGATATACAAAATGCATTTACTTTGAAAAGCTGGTGCAAACATGATTTATTTTTCATTAGAGAAAATAGTGGCTTTCAAACCTGTAATCTAAATACCATTTGTCAGGAATGACCACCTGTAAAAAGAAAACAACAAAAACAAAAACAAAAAAAAAACATTAAGACTATTTTGACAGGTTGAATTCATATTGTTGCAAACATTGTTCAATCTAAACACTTTATTTTAGTGGCGACACGGGGTCTCTTGTTTTTGTTTAAACAGACTCAGGGATTGCAGATGGAAACGGAATATCCACTTTTTATTCTCTTTAACACTCGGTCCCTATGGGCTGAGACCACACCAAAACAATAAATCCCCTTACTTATATCATTTATCTCTATAGACTCAGTACCTGCTTCCTCTATTCTCGTTCCTACTCCAGTCGCTCTCACAGCCACATCCCAGTTCTCGTTCTGGCTAACCCTCATAGGCTTATTTACTGCAATTGTACTTTGCTGTCTCAATCATTCTCAATCCTCCTTCGCCTGCTTTAAATTACTGCCCCTGCCTTATACCTCGCCCCCCTCATAAACCCACCCAGACCCACTCTCTCACTAACCACTGCAGCACATTACGCTCCCCGGCTGCCTAGCAACCGTGGGAGCTGCACCATTCCTCATCGGGGGGTGAGCCGACTGGACTGCTATAAACTCACGAACCTTCCCCACAGACAGACAGACACACAGACACAGACACAGACACACAGACACAGACACAGACACAGACACACACACACACCCACCCCCACCCCTTCCCTTCCCCCATCACTAACCCTCACCTATCTACTTCCTCGCTCCCCCTATTCAAACCCCCCCCCCTCCAGCATGGTCCCATCCCGGACAATATATGCACCTATTCAATAACAAACAGACAAACAAACAACATCCCTTCAGGGTGCAGCGCCCTCTACAGTACCTCAGGTCGCTACAGAATGTTATCGTTATTTAGCGCTCCCTGGCGGCTTGGAGGACTACTATGGCCCTCCCGCAGCTCCACCTCCTTCCCAGGTTGCTGTGTGAAACTGTGAAGGGGGTCGATACGCAGGCGCAGAGTGGCGCTTGACCCGGAGGAGAAGTGAAGTGGCCATTTTGGCTGAAGGGGGCTTTCAGTCACCACGTGAGAGAGAGGGAGGGAGATAGAGCCCAAAAAGATAGACAAGAATCGGCGTACCTGTGGAGAAAGGGGGAGAGAAGAGAAGAGAAAGAGATTAACACAGTTCTCATTCACATGTGCTGAGAGCGAGGAATTCCATCCCGAACAATGCCGACAGTCACGCTGCCGCCTAAGGAGAACGCTCTCTTTAAGAGGATTCTGGTTAGTATATTTATTTGCTGCTGGCATCATGTATCTCCCGGCATACACATTCGCTACCTTCTTCTCTGCTGTATGAGTAGGACTGTCACCCTCCAGCAAAACGGCCTGCTGCAGCGGTACATAAACAGGGCGCTGCTCGGAGACTGCGAGTCACATTCTGAAGCAAACTCTTCGAAATCATAGTGGCGTGTCATATTAACCTATTTTACCCCTTAGTGCGCTTACCTTCGGACAGACTGGATATGTTGTTATGCATGTACAGTTCCCGTGAGATAAGCACTACTGTTGGTTGAGGCCAGATGCATTGTTTGATCATGTTGCCCTTATCAGACCTTGCTGGAGTGGTCTAAGGATTTTGGTACCGTCCAACCAAGTATTCCTCCATTTGAATTAAAATTGTGTGCATTGCATATTTTGTTTTGTTGCTGTGTCAGGTGTTTGATACATACCGTGTGGTTGGTTGCGTGCTGCGGAATCTAAGCTGTCATAGTGTCAGACTAGAGTACTGGTAGCACGTACTTGTGCTAGTAGATGCAACGATATACATTTTATTATCAACGCCTCCGCTTGTAATATGTGTTCTGAGAAAATGTCCTATGTTTTATAAACCTCCTGTGGTCGTTTAATTTCCACCGCTGTTTTTGTCTTTTAACTGTAACAGTTTTTGATATGTCTGAAAAACAAAACAAGAAAATGACTGTTGGTTGTGTAGGGCCTGGTTATTTTACAACACATGTCACATTTGCACTGGGTGAATTTTTTTTTTCTTTTTTAATTTGTTGGTTTCTAAACGAGTTTATAAAATCGAATTGCCCTGAAATATATTTTGACTTTCCAGTTTAAATTGATGCATGGCTTTTTTATAATACCATATAAAAGTCGTTATTCATGACCATATTTGACTGTGTGAGAGAGTAGGCCTATCCCTTTTTTCTTTTTTTTTTTTGCAAGTACTAACAGAGTTGTCATAATTGCTTTAAAAATAAATGTAATTCTGTTGTTTTAAAACAAAAGCAGCCTGAATCAAACAGATTTGAATGACAAACCTTAATCTTGCCTCAAGACCTGAATTAAGATGTAATCGTAGTGCATGTTGTACTTTTTTATTTTCATTTCCACATTTCTTTGGAAATGTTAAAGTTTTAAGTGTGTAAAAATGTCAAATGTTTTTATTGTTGCTTATTTACCGTAATTTTCTTAGCAACCTTCAAATTCCCTACAAATTTGGCCCTGGAACTAGTGTGATTTGAAGTTTCATCCAGTATAAATTCATTATTGCCCGTTTTATAGAATTGTTCAATTTACCCTCCACTTTTACTTAGAAGTAGAATCCATAATAAAACGTTTTTACTGAACTGTTCACAGTGGTTGCGTGCTTGTCATATTTTTAAACATTTATTGTCTTTTCTTATAGACTAATACAGGTTTTGATACTTGAACTGAAGGCTTTCCCAGTCAGTTCCTTTCTATACACGGGATACCCCCAAAATAAAAATCCAGGTTCATGAGGGATGCCCCTTAAGTTTTTATCACCAAAATTAAACCTGTTTCATTTTTATTGAACTAGACTAATTTAGCAGTTTGTAGCAAAACACAATTTCTTGAAAAAACTTGAAAAGCCGGTATTGGGGAAACATTAATATTTTATGCTTTACCTCCATAGTACTCTGATTTTAATTTTCAAATATGACTGGAGAGTAAATGCTAAAACTCCAGTAAAAATGACTGTGCTGCTTTTCATGAAAAAGCAGTCTTCATGATATATATATATATTTAAATATCACAAGTCTACCTGACCGAGTAGCCTACATTCACAGTATGCTGAGTAATAGTGCTGCAACGATTATCGATTCATCGATTAATCACAAATTTTGCCGTCATCGATGAATAATTTTTATCATCAATTCATCGCCTGCCCCGGTCCCTCGTCGCAGGTAGAGCCTGCTTTAAGGTCTCCACACACCAGACCCCATGTGGATTATTTTATTTTATTTTATTTATTTATTATTTTTGAATTGGCGACGAGATACTTCCGCCGCGACATGACCATACACGCCAGAATCGACACAAAGGCCATGCGGCAGGTTTGAAAACTGCCAGATATATACAACTATTACAAATTGCTATTGACAAAACTATGATCAAGACTGGTACATATTCATCAACATGATGTGGAAATTATGAGTGTCTTCTCTGATGCTATTTCAACATATATGGCAATAAATCATGCACACCGGGCTTATCCAGTTCCTTCGAAATGGACTCCCATATATTGTCTTTCAGATCTGTATCTTTGTAATTGTGTTGACCTTTGTCATAAAGCTCTGGGTATTTTTTCAACGGCAAGTATTATTGTTTCCTCCATCATTTTGGATACTGCTTCACCCAGCTGGACCACGTGCATTGAAGCTGTTCCCTGATTGCTCAATGCCCTAGTTGACATGCGACAAATCACAAAAAAATAGGATTCAATCCTATTTATATTGCATTGCTCCGGTGCCATTCTTGCGTTGTCTGTTGTGTTGCTTGTGGTGTGAAAGATACTTATCAATTATAGGTTCTATTCATTTTGTCACATCGCTGCACAGTTTCGCTTGCTGCATCACATCTGGTGAGTAGCAGCCTTTAGCCTTGTTCACAGTTTTTTTTATATATATATATATATATATATATATTACACTAGGATCAAAATCTCTTCCTCCTCCATCAGATTATTTCCCCCACACTCCCTCTTCCTTCAAACATGCAGAAGAAAACAGTTTGCTTTGTGTGCCGCCAGCATTCAGTTTGTAAACAGTCAGTTTGCCGCCCGCTCCACCCCCTTCGCATTAATGAATGAATGAAACATAAAACGAAACGTAAGTAATACTTTCTTATCAAAGTAAAACATTTTAATTTATGATTTATGTTCATCTAGCCATTTATTAATAAAAATCAAAACAGACTTTGAATCTGCATCAGTAAATATAAGAAAGTAAATGACCAGGAGCCTGTTTCATACAGAATTGCGATTTGAAAGTCAGTTTTTCTAAAGAAGAAATAAGTACAATTATAGAACGTATTGGTCAAAACAAATCGGTTCTGTTTGGCAAGTTGTTGGGAGCCCTAACTAGTGAAGAAAAGAAAGTGTCAAACGATCACGGATCAAATAAATGTTTTGGGGTTGGGGAGAGAACGGTAACAGAAGTACGAAAGAAATGGATAGATTTAGCATGCAGAACTAAATAAAAAAAGAGGCAAAAAGGAGGAAAGCATAACATACAGGCAGTGGGAAAACCAAAAGATTCCTAAATATTATTGGTGAGTAGCTGTTACAGGTATTGAGGGTGGATTGGACACAAACAGAAGAAACGAAAGCATAGCACCTCCTGTTATCTAACATAGATTCTGAGTAAGTAACCACCTATTTTGTTATCCATATAACTTAAGTAGAGCAATATTTATAAGGTAAACAAATTGTATTATTGTTATTAACTTACCCGCTGTCTCTCAAAGCCATCTATCAACAATGTCACTAAAGCGATCTGTGATATCACATTTCACCCAAATGAAGCTGTTGTGTGTACTCCCAGGGTATCGAATGACAGCATCTAGTCTAATACCAACATTTTGGCATCCCAGATCATATGAATACTAATGGAATGAAAACCTCTTCTGCATACATACAGGTGCTCATTCTCACGACATAATATGTATCTGCTTTCCATCTACGCCTCCAAGTAGCCTACTTTCAGCAAGCCACATAGTTTAAAGAAGTCAGTCATCGTCTATGTCGGGTTCTTCAGGAAAGCGTATGTAGTCACCAATGCGGTTAGACAAAGCTGTAGAAACTTTGAATACGCATCTAAAAACAGTGGCCTTACTTGTACCATGATAGTTTTCAACACATTTTTTTTTTTGCAGTGTAGTGACTTTTCGTTGTGTTTTATTTCTAATTTCTTGATATGTCACACAAATTAATTAATTCTCTGCTCTTGGCAATCGGTACTTTGATACTAATTCCTAGTCTCTATACGCATCAAAAGGGTTTGCCCGGTCCTTAAATACTCTTTCTCTTCTCATTCCTCTCAAGACAAGCTAGTAGTAGTATGAGAGCTATGATACCAACTAAAACGATTTGCAATGAAAATTACTACTTGCAGTTGGCCTCTAGCACTCGCAAGTTTCAGGGGAAAACCTGCAGCGTCGCAGCCCAGCAAAAGTTTCATGAAACACAAATTGCAACCTGCGAGGGGTCTGCGACCGCGATTCCTCGCAAATCGCTTTTATGAAACAGGCTCAGATGAGAGACCAATTTTAAGCCCTGCATGTAATTATTGTTATTATTTATTTCTTAGCAGATGCCCTTATCCAGGGCGACTTACAATTATTACAAAATATCACAGTACAAAGTATCACCTTACAAAATATCACAGGGCAGACAATCACATTACAGAATATCACATTACAGTTAAGAGTAGTTATAAAAGTACAATAAAATCAGTAGAAAATAAGATCAAACTCAAATAAGAGCAAAGTAAAGAATACAGTAAATAGTTACATTTAAGAGTGAGTTCCACAAACAACAGTCAACTTATAGTAAAAATATTTGCTTATATGGATAAAGTCCATTAAGAGCACATAAGTACAATAAATGGATAAGAACAATTTCAAATAAGAGAAGTTATCAAAAACGTGAATATAGATATGTGGAAGGGTGGTGGGCAATTCACTGACACACACGGGAGACAGAAGGTTTAATTGAAAACACCGCACTGGTGCCCAGTTTTATTATTTTTATTTATTTTCTGTTAGCCCGCAGAGGGCACTGTTGTCCGTGGCCTGAATACCGGCAACGGTAAACAGGACCACAGAAATACCAGTATTGGTAAACAGTTAATACTGGCCCACTCACGGGTGCTCTGAAATAACAAAAGGCGAAAGAAAAGGGAAAATAAAACACAGTAATAAAACTACAAAATAAAGGTGCTACTTACACAGTGCCCCCGCTGCCGCTAAGCCGGTCAGCTCGGGTCGCCGTTCTACGCTGTTATGCACTATACACTGGGGTGGCCAAGATTCCCCTTCTATTCATACATGTTCCCTCGGATATGTAACAATTTACTTTCTATAATTTTCTTTCTCTAGACTGGCTTCCTCAGCCGTGCTTACCAATTTTGGTCGCTCGCTTCAACCACTGGCGTTCTTGCCTGGTCTATGTTTACACTGGCCTTCTCAGCCAGCGTCTCTGTGTATTCCCAATCGCGGCCACCCGAATGCATAACCAAGCGCAGTACTTGTGGGCCGAGCAATCCCCCAATGCCCGCCTCTCAGCCACTCGAAGAGAGGGAAAGCCAACACACCACCCTCCCCAGCTCACCGTGTCACTGCCAGGACTGATAGGCAGATCTACGAGGCTGCTGCCCCCTTCTTGCAGTACCACACATGCGCCAGACAGTCAGCACAGACCTCCCCTGTTACAGGATATCTAACACCATTTTCACACAGAAATGTAGCTACTGTGCCGTCTCTGAAACGTTTTAACGAGTCTGTAAAATACCCTTTCACACAGCATGAAATTGTGCAATCTATGCTGGTGTAATACCGTCATAACCCTTTCACACAGCCAAAGAGATCACACGAGTACAACTTTCAAACCTGTCAATCAACAGATTATTCTAATGGCAACAACAGACTGTTCTCGTGCAATCTGAAACACTGACAAGACCCAACACATGCACGCAATGCTTAATTTGTAAAGAAAGACTGACCCTGAGAAGCGCATGTTCAAAATCAAAACATGTTTATTTGAAAGAGCATTGTACGTACTTGTGTTAGTTGTTTACAACCACGTATTCTACATCATATACAAAGTAGTAGTGCGTACAGAGAAATCGCAGGACAAATAATTAAAAATAAAAAAGCCTGTATACATGTTTTGTTATGGTTTTGCATTTAAATGGTTTAAAAAACAAACAAATTAAAAGGCATTCAGAGGACTCCAGAAGGACGACGTGGGTGGGGGGTCTGTACTGTTTTGCTTTGAGCATTCTTTTTGTTTCTGGAATTAAACCTGTATATACTGAATAAACCAAATTAATATCTGAAGAAAAGGACTGTGCATTTCTTTCATCAAGAAACAACTACTCACTATTTAAAAAAAAAAAACACCGGATACAAAAAAAAAATGAAATCCGTGCATATCCAATAAACACTGTCTGGAGCCCTGCATGTGCATTAGCGAGCAGTGATCCGTGTGAAATATCTTGAGGCTACAATATTACTCTTTTATAAAGGAATTTTCTAAAACTTGGCAATTTATATTATATAAAGAATTATGTATTTTAAAAGCAGATTTATTAAAACAATTAAGTACAGTAGTTTAGACATTTACTAGCTTATCCACAATGCTTTTTTGCTGCTAATTTTGTGAAATATTATCATTTCAATGCATGGTTTCCCACCAAGTTTGAAATCCCTGCAACAGCTGATCCTGCTTTAGTACAAAACTCATGCTGCTTTACTGTTTTTTCATCATGGTAACATCTTAAATTACCATGCCTGCTTTTTTGGCTGGAGATTATTATCAGCTCTTCATTTAACTAGGGAACCTGCTGCACAATTAAAACATCCTTAAACTCCAGGCAGTAAACAGTGTAACCGATTTATATGTGGGATAGTTGCGGCTGCTAAAGAAGATGCAACAGACGAGAAAAATCTGTTTGAGTCGAAACCTTATTTCGGCACCCTTCGATTTGACTGGCTAAAGATAACATTGGTTTATTGGAGTTCACAAATAACTTTTTTTTCAGCTTGATACGGTAATCTTTGCAATAGAAAAACGAAGGAAAACACAAGTCAGAGTGCAAAGCAACAAAGTTATAGAGAGTCCCTTTGGATCATTTTTAGTTTGTAATTAATTATAGTTTTATCTTGAGGTTAATGTTTTTGAAACTTAAACGGCACACAATTATGCTGAGGCGGGAAGTAAATGATAACGTGATAAACATTTACAGTGCAGACTATTTATTATTATTTATAATGACTTTTCCCAATAGAAAGCGAGATTCCTAAATACTACCTTTTACCATCCAAGTCTTAAGAATGAAGCCTACTGTTTGGTTTTCTGTCTCAGCAATTTGTCAGTCCCAGACTTGTGTAAAATTATATATTAAATAACCAGGAGAAAAAAGAAATGTGTTAACCAGATTATACTGCCTTTTATTGCAAAGTGTTACCTAGCAATAGCCAATCGAGTGTGTTTTTTAAGACATGCAGTGCCCGCCCACTGATCTCTCAGCAGAGTGCAAAACTTAATGATGAGAAGACGGCGTCTGCAAATTGTTGTGTTTTTTTTTTGGAGTGCATGTTAACAGCAACGAATACAAAGGAAAGAAGAAAAGTTGAGGTGGGTATGACACCGTTGCAAAGTTAGGCGGCATCTAGGGGATTTAATTTTTTTTTTTTAAATGGGAATAAAATTGTGTTCATTTTTGAATAGATAAAACCCAAATCCCTACAACACTATCAGCTCGAGGAGACGGCAACATCTTTACAATACTGTTTAAAATAAAAAATAATAAACGCCTGTAGCATCTTAGACTTCATTATATAATAGTAAACAGACTTTTTGATTCTCTGCATTGGTGTGTGCTTACTGCGTTTCTCTTGACCGATACGATAAATAATAGCTACTGTTACTACTTTGGTTTGGTAAATTAATAGGAAGGCGGTGATGAAAAGTTACAGTGCCTTGTTCTTGCTGATATTTGAGTCTTCGGGTTTCATTTACTGACAGTCATGTTTTCTAGCAATCATTGTTTAGTAGGGCGGTTTATATTAAATATTACGTCACTTATTTAATAGCCTAATCGGATAATCTCATGCATGGCAGTTTTCAGAACTTTGTCAGTGTTCATTAGTTCTAATAAACACAGTGGCTCACCGATGGACAAACGGTGAATAAAAAAACGCGCCCGTATCACCTTAAACCGTGTGAACTCGGTAATCATGGTATAGAAAAATGGTTGCAATTTCAAAACCGTGGCAGTTTTCCGTAAAACCGGTATAACGTGACATCCCTACTTCTGAGTCGTTTTCCATTGGTCAATGTCATTTTTAATGCACGTCCGATCGGATTAAATTGAACTTTTCACTCCGATCGCTGCCTATCCCATCCCCGACAACCAAGCCAAAGATCAAACCACGCCCCTGTCTTTTATGCTCATGAATATTCATGAGCCGGCAATTTCGGACTGCACTTAGGCGATAAAGAGCTCTTGTCAGGCCAAGTGAATACATCGATCGTAGAAATAACACGTATGTGTTAAGGAGGGGTGTCTTTAAACAAATCCAGGTGACTCTTGCTAAAAGAAATTCAATTGTTTTCAAAAGAGAAAGCTTGAATAGGAAATGAAGCAGACTTTACATTAGAGATAGGATAAAAGTCACCACCGGAACTCTTTGGATTCCCAAGATGCACCACATCGGTGGGGATGGAAAAAAGAGGAGTTGACTATCTTGTGTGTATATAGAAGATGACTGAGACTGTCCATCTGTTGGGCGAATTTGTGCCATATTCCCAGTTTGAAAATTCCTCCTACAAATTTCACCAACATGCAGCCACTCCTTCCCTTCTATCAGCAATGCAAGGTGCTGGACGCATGCGCTGTTAAATACTCATCGATTGTTCTCCCAATCAACAGCCTGTCCTGTGACCTCTGTGACGTATTTTTGACAGTTATTTCACGCTCTATCCAACTCGTAATTTT
Source organism: Acipenser ruthenus (assembly GCF_902713425.1). NCBI lineage: Eukaryota > Metazoa > Chordata > Actinopteri > Acipenseriformes > Acipenseridae > Acipenser > Acipenser ruthenus. Next base: position 107,197,439 of record NC_081189.1, on the reverse strand, counting down.
GTGAGTTGTACTCGTAATTTTTTGATTCATAGTCGGAACTCTGTGATTTGTACCCGTAGCTTTTCTTGAGTCGTACTCTAACTTGTATTTTTCTGATTGTACTCGTATTTGATTTGTACTTGTATTTTTGATTTGTACCTGTAATTACAAGTACAAATTATTTTTATGCGTACAAATATTTTTGACAGTGCTCTCCCTCCATACTATTTATTACTTCAGGCATTGATTTATCAGCAGAAGTATTTGTCTGATTTAGGTCTGATTTTGTGTGTGATCGGCCTTTTACGGATAATTTGATAAAAGCAAATCGCTACCTTTCTGTTCATTTTTTAACTCCAAGCTTTTCAGTTATAGATTTCATATTTTCAGTGTTTTAGAAACTTTGGATACATGTTATGCAATACATTTAGTTAGAAATGTGACCTGAGATTACGGTCATATTGTGGTGGTATGTTTTTTTTTTCTTTATTACTGATAATAATGGAATGAATAACTTATTTTATTTATAAATATGTATTTTGAAAAAAATAATCAAGTAGTGTCCATTATTGCTTATAAATAAACGTAAATATTTTTCAACAAAACTTTCAGGAAGTATTGTAAGGACCATGTCTGCCACCGATAATGTGTTGTTCCTTGGGTCATGTTATCGGATTCAAATTAAATGTTTGTTGCAGAAATTTCACAGGAATTGTTACCTGAAAATATTTCTGATTTCTTTGAAATGGAGGGGGGCAGGTTAGGTTTAGATTTTGTCACAGCAAACCAAAAATATTCCCTTCCTGGAATTTTGCACATAAGAAGCATAGACCTTGACCTTTCTTTTGACCCCCCCCCCCCCCCCCCCCCCAAGGTCATCGGTCAAATATTTAAGGTGTAACTTCGCTTGGTTGTCTTATTTCCAGTAAAGTGACACCTACCACGTCTGTAGCACAAACCGTTTTTCAGTAAAAGGTTGATTAACGTTAGGGAAGGTGCCAGTAAATGTAAATGTTTCTTTTGCTTGAAACAACCCTTAGAACAGGAGTTTGGTGTAAATCGGAAATTGTAGGGTTTTTAAATCAAACTTTGTTTGGGTGATGTGTTGTAACAGCTCAACAATTTCATTATCAAGGCCTTAGTACTTGGGCAAGTCCTGGCATTTGAGTTAGTCTGTATGCTAATGCTTTCTTTTAATGGCAACTTTTTCTGTCTTTTTTTTTTTTAGAGATGTTATGAACGCAAACAGTACAGAAATGGTCTGAAATTCTGTAAACAGATCCTCTCCAACCCCAGATTCGCTGAGCATGGAGGTAAGTACTTGGGCAGAGCCTGGGACACAGAATGAGTTTTGGAGTTTGTCCGTTTAACATGATGAGAATGTATCCACCAGCCTGTGTGTAACTTTGGTTTTACTTTACTAAATTAGCAGGTCGTGTTACAATCTACATGCAGCTTCATAATGTGGTGCACAAACTCCCTAGTGCGAGAATGTGTCTCATTCAGCAAATATTCCACCCTCTACTGGGCACACAGCTCTCCTGGGACTAGTTGGCAATAGTTTTTAAACAGATGAAGTGTGAATTAAACAGTTGGGAGAGAATAAAAATGATAATTTGCTGCTATCAGCAGATGCTTTTGAGGAGACTGTTGGATAATGGTATCTTGGAGATGGAAAAGGACATATGTGTTCGTTCTTTTATTCTACACACGTGAAAGCCTAGCAGTGAAACTAGCCCAACCCATCTTAAAATGTGTCCCTTTCTATGAGAAGCAAAGCAAAGTGCTGTAAAAATCCAGATTCTTTGTCCTAAAGCAAAAAAAGGTTGATTTAAGCACAGTAACTGAAAGTACTGTGCTTGCAGGAAAAAAGCAACATTTTCCAGAACTGTACACCATTAATCAATACTTGATGTGGTACACGCAGGATGTTTTCCCTGTACCCATGCATGTTTTAAAAATAATTGTTCCAGTAGCTTGAGGCTTATTGCCTGAGTAATTGGAGTACCAGCAGTTTGGAACTTTCTGAATCTCTTGTGAATGTGTGTGATTATTACAGTAGCTATCCAACCATTTCTCTTACAAGTACGAAATGTAACCATTACTGCATGGGTATTTACCACCTAAACACCCGGGAAAGTAGCCCATACAGGGAACCGTCTTCACTGTCTTCCTCCTCTTCCTCTGCTTCTCCTTCTACCCCGAGGAAGAAGAGGAGTCGCCGCAGTTCCAAGCGATTAGCGGACTCCAAGCAGATGGAACAGCTCTGGCAGCTGTTTCCCACCAAGGAACTGTTCTCGCAGAATTACTGCAGGAATGTTAAGCGCCGTCTGTCCCCTTGGGGCCTGCGAGCGCAGATTGGCCACAGGAGGACATACTGTCCATTGCTGCCTCTCTGGAGGTGGACGAACAGGAGCTGGCGTTCCTGTCCTGAGGACGTGGAGTCTGACAGCGCATCCCCTGCAGTTAAGCTGTCCATGTCAGCAGAGCTTTGCTGCTGATAAAGGGTCACTGCAAGTTTGGAAGTGCCCTGGCCTACAGGAGGTGAAACAAGGCAGTCCATATTTGATGTGCCTACCATCTCTCCAGTGTCCTCCCCCAGTGCACCCAGATTTTGTTTTTGAAATCCAGTCTTCCTGGGATCACCCGGCAACAGCTCCTGCTGTTTCCTGGTCAATGGACGCCCTATATAGGGCTCAATTTCTGTTGGTGGAGGTTTCCATTGCCGCCTAGGTCCAGACGCCTAATTTAACGCGCCTGTCTAAGGAAGCTACCTGCCCCAACAAGCAGTGAAAGGTCTCCTGAGGTGATCCTCAAGCGTGCCTATTCAGCCAGTGTGTTCGCCGCAAGGCTGGGCAATTGTAGTAGCATCTTGGTAGCCTACCAGTGCCATTTTGCTGAGGTCCCTTTCTGAGAACCACAGGCCCTCACCACAACAGTTGGATGAGCAGCACCTGGTTAACAAGAACCTGCTCTCGGTGTCTAAACTCAACGGGCAGGCACTGGTAGCTGCACATAGGCAGCTTTGGCTTTCTCAGGCACGCGTGCCTGACTGGGAAAAGACCCGCTGGTGTAGATGAATGCCTTCCCATCGCTCGCCCTGCTCACGCTGTGTCTGGAGAAAGTCAGGCAGGACCGGGCCAAGGTGCTCCTAGTAGTACCTTAATGGGCCAGGTGACTGGTTTTCAAACCTGATGCAGCTCCTGAGCGGCCAGCCATGGAGTCTGCCCAAGCACCGCGACTTGCTCAGTCAGGCAGGGGGAACTATGGCATCCCAACCCATTGAGCCTGCAGCTGTGGGTCTGGCCCCTGAACCGCTGCATTTGAGCCGTCTTTGACTTTCTAATAGGGTCATTGACACCCTGTAGAATGCCAGAGCACCATCCATTCGCTCTGCCAGTTTGGGCCCTGGCGTTGACAGGACGAAAAGTTAAAGGCAGGTCAAACTATTTTTTGTCTTATGCGGCTAAGTCCCGTGGTCAAGACCTGTCAAAGCAGAGGCTATCCAAATGGATAGCAGACACGATCACGACTGCCTATGAGCTGGCCAACATGCTAGTGTTGGACGATAATGGCATTTTCAATTATCCTATTAGTGTTCGCGCTAGGCCGCACCATTGTGCCAATTCCCCCCTGAAATAAAAAATGTCCCGCTGAAATTCTGTGTCCCCCTTCCCAGACCAGACCCAATACCAATACGCAGTATATTAATGCATTTTGTATTACCATCACATGTCTGACAACAGGCTAATCTTTTTTACTTGTTTGTTTACACTTGCGTTTTCATAATTAAACTCCTGTGCTTTTATTCTCCAGTCCAGTAGAATGCGCTCACACCCTCCCTGGTTACAGTCAGCTTCACAGTAAAGCCTGGACGACAACGTCATCAAGCTTGTTAACAACATGGCCCGGCGCAAATATAACCTTGTATCCCTGTTACATCCGACCATTACTTCTGGAAGAATAAGTAATCAGCTTCGGCAGTGACTTTTGAAATGCAGGCTATTATATTTGTGCTTAAAAATACTGTGTGCAGTAGATTTGTGAAACGAAAACCGCATCATTGACTAAAAAAAAAAAAAAAAAAAAAGTAGCCTACGGTAACGTTATAAAATATGTGAAATTTGTAAAAAAAAAATATATATATATATAATCTAGTGTGTGATTTTATACAGCACATATACATCTTGCACTGAGAAAACACCACTGGAATCGGAATAAAGGAAATTACAGTATTATGTAATACAGTGCAGTCACGGTTTTGGTAAGTAACATTTTCAAAACTATATCATTATGTGCAGTATTAAAATAGGTTAAATATAGCAAATCCACAAAACCAACGAAATATATTGTATATTTGACATTTTATTTTTAGTGTTCTGTGTAACACGGGCCATCGTTTAACCTTGAAAAAAATTAAATACAATACCTGAAGCAGATATACGCGTTTATCATATCAACACCAACGTGTGTTGTAAAAATAAAGCAACAATTGTTTTGAAAACTGTCCCAAATATTTACTTGGGGGCTAAGAATGAAAAATGTTAACAAAAAAATGCAATTTTTTATATGGAAATTGTCAAAATAAAGGGGAAGCTGGAAGGTAAGAATTTACCAGTCAGGACAATGGCATTTAAATACTACTACTATTAAACTGTATAGTAATGTGGTTTCTTCTAGCAGTTTTCAAACTGGGGGTATGTGAGAAAATTCTGAAATGGCAGACAACGCATTTTATTTGGTACCACTTGCCAATCTATTGCAAACTTTTATCATGTAATAAACGTTTAGTCGCTAACACCAGACTGCTGTGACAGAGCGTTCAGTGCACACATGGCTAATTTACATATTAAATATGTATGTTTTAAATAAGCCCTGTTTAAATGTCATATAAATAGTTGGTCTGTCTGGGATAAAAAAAATACATATTTTAAAAAACTAAAAGCCTAGTCTTTAACTCATTTTATTTCCTGTGTGCGTTCGTGCCTGCAAATCGATATTTATTTTTTTCAATGACCCTATTAAAGTTTATTGTAACTTAAGTACTACATTTCAAAATACAGAATGTATGGCCAATCAGAAACCAAAGTATTGCCGTGCGGTCTAGTATTGCCGTGCGTTACGTCTGGTGTGAGAGTTAAGAGTTTTTAGCTTTCAATCCAGTGAAAAAATATGGATTGATGGCTCAATACTAGAACATTACTAGCAAAGGGCGATCAAGACGAAATACCGTTGGAGGTTAAAAACGCCAGAAATGTCTTGCGACCTGAAGCTCTCTCCAATTTCCCTGCCGTCACCAGTGATTTGTGTGATAACAAGCAGGGACATCCATCACATACTAGGTAAGCGTTTTATTATTGTTTTTTAATTAGCATCAGTACTGTATGTTTTAATCACCAAGAATTTAAAAATGCCAATAATATGTTTTCGTAATGAGGTCAGCTGTAGAGATGCGTGGATAGTGAACTTTTCTTTGTCGCCTTTTCTGTAGTTTTATTATCAATAAAAATACATGATTGCCGTTTGCTATCATGGAATAGTCCTATGTTATTTCTCAGTGATTTGAGGCTAGCACGGAGGCTTCATTGATTTTAATTAATTTAATACTTACAATAAAATGATAATGTTTCCAACAACTAGAAACCTGTCTGAGGGACTATTTTTAGCCAAAACTAAATATAATATATATTTTTTCTTTTATAATACTGTAACTTTTATAATTGTGTCCATCACACACTCCAAGGCTTGTGTGTTTTGTTGCATCATGTTATTGTACAGACCTTTTTTCTGTCTTCATTTTATGACTATCTCAGTGGACTACATTGTTTGGAAAGGGATACGCAGCTTAAAAAGATTGAAAATCCCTGTTCTAATGTGATTTGGTACAATTAATATCCTCTACTCAGTGATACACCAACATCACTGTGACACATTTCCCAATATTGTCCCCAAAAGTGACAGTGAGTATTGTAGACACCTTGGTTGTATCTACAGCTTTACAGTTTTATTTTTTTATTCAGAAACAAAAGGTCCGTAAACTCTGCTGGCATATTTAAAAACAAACAAAATAAGAAATGGTGGTTGGTTCTGAATCAAACATATTGACCCCCTCACTGAAGAAAATGTCCCCCTAAAATTGAGAGGGGGCCACATTGACCCTCAGTCTGTAAGTCCTGGAGCAAACACTGCTATTATCTGTAAATTATCATGTTAATCGTGATTATCATCTGAATAAATAAATTAAAATGCTTGTCATTTTATCAAATTTATATTTGAACAACATGACAACCACCAGTCTTGAGTTTAGAAGGAAAAAAAAGACAGTATGTGAGTTTTTTAATTTCTGGTGGGTGTCCAGAACAAACATGAGTATAAAAATACACCTATTGTAATTTGTATATAGTAATACATGTATTCTTATTTAAACATTCATGTTAATTCGAGAATGTTTGCTTTCATAAAAGTGCCACCAAATGTATTAATGTAACAAAATAAAATTGCTAACATTACCTGGAATAATTTGTTTTCTTTACTTCTGTGGCAATCCTGCCATTAAGATTAAAGTTTTATTTTTTATTTTTTATTTATTTTTTAAACTAATTAGGAACATACTGAGTTTTGCACATCCTTTGTCAGAATGTTTAATAATCAAAAGTTCTGTATTTGTGTTTGTTAGAAAACCAGTAATGCTTTGCCAGTGTACAATTTATCAAAATGAAACCATGACGTAAAGTTTAAAGCATATTGTTTAAAATTAATACTTCTCAATGTACGCAGTGCTCACACAGATCATGCTTTATGCCTCACACAGACAGTTCAGTGCCGCTTACTGCTTAATGCAGAGCAGCTTCCTGCTTCATTGGGTCACTTGATGCAAATTATGATTATCAACAATTTTTCAATGTGACAAAATTATCGCTGCAAAAAATGATTGTGATTTATCGATTTTTATTTTTCCAACCTTACAACTTGCCCTTCTCCAGAAAAGCTTGCTACTCATTCCACCAGGGGCATGGCAACTTTTGTGGGCTTTATTCCAGGAGGCATCTGTCAAGGACATTTACAATTTACTAGGTTCTACAGACTTAATGTTGTGGATCCTCAAAACCCTGGTTTTGGAACAAGAGTGTTAAGGCGTGCTTCTCGGTCGACCCTTACAACACAGGCATAGGAGGGGAGTTTCTCCCTCAGTTTTGTAGCCCTAGCTACTTGTTACTGGGGTTCCGTATGGTAACGCACAAGGCAGCCTCTTGGCTCAGCCTTGTAGCATTCCATTCGTTCTGCAATACTGCACTTGTGACGGCTTGGGTACACTCACCCATATAGTATAGTTACATTTCGTACTTGAAAGGGAACGTTCGCTTATTATCATAATCCTGGCTCCCTGAAATCAAAATGTATCCATTAACCTTCAAGGTTGCTGCGCCCATTTGCCTCCTAGGAATCAACCCACTGTCCCCTCTGGTTCTCCATAATAGAAGGCGGGGACCCGCTGGCAGTAGATGCCTTGGCATACCATGAGGAAAAATGACGTTGAGATCTGTGATCTCAGTGCTTTATGTGCCCTCGGGGGCGGACCATGACTGTCACAGGCTCTACGAGCAGCTTTGATATATCTTCAGGTTACGGGTCTTTAGGAGGTAAATACCCATATGGTAATGGTTACATTTCTGTTTCAGGAAACCAGGGTTATGATAATAACCTAACATTTATAAGTCTCCCCTTTTTAAGTGATTGCCTGTTGGAAGGGCTACAGACGTTGAGGGAAAACAGTTTACTTTTAATCAAGTCAGGTTTGGCATGGGTCTCATTTCTTAGATTGGTGGAACCCAAAATATAAATCTTAACATGTTTTGTATTAAAAAAAAAAAAAAAGGTTAATATTTTAACCCTTTGCGGTCCTATGTCGGACCTGGTCCGACATCACAATTTTCGGAAAAAAAAAAGGGCATATCATGAATACAGATAGACACAACACCACATAGTTAACACAGACATAAACAAACAAGATAGCTACTTCTACATCCAGCGCTCAAAGAACATCACAGACATTTGCAGAGCTTTTTTAAGATGTTATAGTAATAAAATAACGACTTGGATCGCATTATTGAGGAGTTTGGTGATAAAACGACTGATCAAGAGATGATTTATCGGTATGTACTATTAAGAGGCATTTGAAAAATATAGCGAACAAGGGGTGGGGTGGGGTTGGAGATGCAGTACTGAGTGTCCTGTTGATATGCAGTGCCTTTTAAACCTGTTTTACTGTGAAAAAAAATACTTTTAAACAGCGCGTCTAAAAAACTGCGCGTGTGAAAGTAAATTGGACCTGACGCGCCTGACACACGCTGAATAAATGGACCGCTAAGGGTTAAAACCAAGACCCCTACCTGGTATTGTGTAATCTCAGATTGTGGAGATCATGGCTTGACAATTACATTTCAAGGTGTTTCCTTTTTTAGAGACGCTTGCAATGAAGGGGCTAACTCTGAACTGCCTGGGCAAAAAGGAAGAAGCCTACGACTTAGTGAGACGAGGCCTGCGCAACGACCTCAAAAGTCACGTCTGTATCCTTCGAGCTCCAAACGTTTGGTTCAAGTCACTGTGTACAGCTGGTTGCAGGATTACAGCTTCAATTTCTAGATCAAATACTAAAACACACTGCATGAATTGAAGAGCAAAATAAATAACACATGACTTGTTTATTTGCAACAACAGCATTTTATGTGCTGCACACGTAGATAGTGTGTCAGGGGAAAAAAAGTGACCTTTTGTTTACACTATTGATTTATTTATTGATTTGCAGACTAGGCTAGGCTGTGATCTTGGATGACTTGGTAAAGGGTTCCATTTGAACCATTCAGGATGCATACCCTGTATAATACATACACAGTATATCTTATGAAGTGTTAGTTAAAAATTAATCTGGCAGCAGCTCATAATTCAGAACCTAGATTTTCACATTACTGATACTGTATTAGGGGGTTATATTTACAGTAGTTTGCTGCAAACTGAAGCAGTATCTCATCTTCAATGTATTTTATTAAAAAAAAATAAGACACTGAACTGCAAATCCTTTATAAAGGAGATTAATTACCGTCTGCTACTGATACTTTAGATAAACGGAGTTAAATTAGTCTAACATCTGGATCTGTATTTCTACTATTTCCAGCACACCGGTCCCTTTAAAAACTAGTGGTGCCTCCAACTAAGCGGTGTTAAGCGGTTGAAGTTTGGGGGGGCTTCAAAGAAAAAAGAGAATCGATCCTGTCCAACCGGAATGGAAATGTCAGTTTTATGCTATTTCATGCAGTTCTGACATTTGCTGATTTCAGCAGCTCACCTATTGTGACCTGATTCCTACATTAGAAATCCAGGCAAGCTATGGGATGTCTGTCATAAAATTGATCAATGACGGGAAGAAAAATCTGCAGGGTTTTATTACAAGTAGAGAATAAATAAAATATTGTTAGCAGAGTGATCACTCAAAGTCCACATTATATTCTATCCATGCTAATACTCTGACAATGAGCTCAACTCACAAAGTTTCAGCTTGAGTTGTTGTTTTTAAAGTGGTTTTTAAAAGTCTTTTTATCAATTAAGTAAAGTTTGTTAATGAAACCATCAACTGTTTCAGGAATATCAAACCTAACATTCACTAAGTATTTATTTATGTTAAAATTTACTAGTTTATGAATACACACCAAGGACTAGAATGATTCACTTATAATTAGGGGTCTACTTAAATCGCGGTAAATTTACGTATTTTTCACGGGTATGTTGTGGAATAAAATTAGGATTTCGCTGACATGTTTAAACATTAAATAAACCTAAGTAGACAGTATTTCAGAACACTATAAAGCCTAAAAATAGTGGTACTTGCTTCCTTACTAAAACAGAGTGCTGGCCTTTGTTAAAGGCGAGTATGCAGCATCCCCCTGCAGTTGACTTGCCTGTACATTGAGACTGCACGTCTACATCCACTGAATTGGTTGGAAGTTAAGGCAAAGCTTTGCCAAGTTATACAGATGTGGAAATCGATTAAAAACAAAAACTCGGTTACACAAGGGCATCTGGCATACTTTAATAAAGTCAATGTATGCAGCACGTTCGTTGTCATGTTATTTGTCTCATCCAATCATTTATTTTATTAGTACCGAGTCAAAACAAAGAAGACGTGGCTATTCGGGTCTAAAATTCCAACTGTAAGCAGCAGGTTGAAGCGAGGTGGCTGTGCTGGATCGTTTTAGTACTGATTTAACTTGCAGACAGGAATACTTCTTGTCTGCGCTGACTTTCCAATTTGGTTTCTGAAAGCTGTTTATTTTACGTTCTGTTCAGCAGCCCCTGTGGTAGCCTTTTGTTTAATGCGTGATTCTGAAGCTAAATAGCGATCGATCATTTTTTCTCCAAATACACATTAAGATATGGAAAACAATTACCTCAGTCTGTATGTAGTTTCTTTGTGAAATATCTTAAAACGGTCATCAGCCCTAATATACTTTGCTTTTTTTGTCGTCCATTTCTGCTATTTTCCCTCCAATGCTAAAAACTAGATTTTAGCAACCTAAATCAAAACAATGCAGCACCAACTTTGTCCCGCCCCCTCCTGCACAGTACAGGTCACATAAAAGCAGTAAGGACGCACTGATAGGCTGAAAACGTTGTCATTTGAATAGTAAATAAGAACGTGAACTGCTTTGGAGAATTTATTTTGTAAATGTTACTTGTGGACATTTTTTGTTTGTTTGTTTGTTTTTTGCTTAAGTGCAATGCACACAGGACGGCGAAGGAATAAAAAAGGGCTATCTGCAGAAGGAAGATACGTAGTTTGCGTCACTTGCGTTGTGCAGTAGTTCATTTAAACAAGTTCTTTTTTTTTCCTCTCCGTACTTGTTTGTATGCATTGGCCCCTAAGAGGTGAATTTCGCGGTGACCCCTCAATTTCGCGATTTAAGTAGGTCCCTACTTATAATTCATCAATATCATAGTTACAGTTTGTGATTTTATTACATGATTCACAGCAGGAGCTTGTAAACAAAACCTGGCTATTATAGAAGTGACATGTTAATCATGTTAATTTCCACCTTGTTTTTTATTGTAGTTAAATAGAAGTAACGTGAGCTGTTTGTAGGAAATATATATATATATATATATATATATATATATATATATATATATATATATATATATGTGTGTGTGTGTGTGTGTGTGTGTGTGTGTGTGTATATATATATATATATATATGTTTGTGTTAAACTGTCTGGCGTGGAGGGGCATAGGGAAGTGTAGATTCCTTAATGTGAATTCCCAGGTTGGCATGTGTATGGCTTGCTGCAGAGGTCGGACAAAAAGTATGACGAAGCCATCAAGTGTTACAGAAATGCACTGAAATGGGACAAAGACAATCTCCAGATTCTGAGGGACCTCTCTCTGCTGCAGATTCAAATGAGGGACCTTGAAGGTTATAGGGTAAGTGGACGGATAAGAAAAGAAAAAAAAAAAAAAACATGTTGCAGGCCCAAAGGATTATTTTACGCCCCAAATCTTTTATATCAGTTAGCTCCCTCATTTCTCCTCTTCTATTTTTTTCCTAATTTTCCGCAATAGAAAAACAATTCTAAATGTATTGCTGTTATTTATACCTTAGACATTGATCTCCATGTCTCCTATAAACTGGGCGACCACCCATTGTTTGCCATATATAATCTGTGTGATCTGGCCTATTCTGTGCCAAATCACAAATGTTGCTTGTCAAAATCAAGTGGCCCCATGTTTATTTGCTGCTACCAGATTAACGCACTGTTTTTTTGTAGTACCACACTGTAACTGGTGCTAGGTGCTTTACATTTGATATACCTTGCAGTAGTAGAGACATCCTTCTCCTGTGTTCTTCCTGGTTTGGCAGTTCCATTGAATGATGAACTAGTTCTAAGACTATTCCTTATTAAAATGTGTTCTTTTCAGGAAACCAGGTACCAGTTGCTTCAGCTGCGACCTGCCCAGCGGGCCTCATGGATCGGCTATGCAATTGCATATCACCTGTTGGAAGATTACGAGATGGCTGCAAAAATTTTAGAAGAATTTAGGAAAACACAACAGGTAACTCGTACTGTGTCTGACAATGTCTTGGGTTTGAATTTCCTAATGCTAGTGGTGTAGTTTCTAGGTAAACCAATTGTTATCTAATTTACAGGTCTACTGTAACTGCACATTTGAACATAAAACATTTAATTGTATGGGGTGATTTTTGGAGGTGCTTAAACCCGTATAACAATTTGTAGTTGTACACTAAATACATGACCTCCTACGTGACCATGAATTACTGTTTATGAAAGTACCTACTTCTATAATAAAGCTGAGCCACATCTTACTGATTTATTCCTCTAGCAGTATTGACCCATCTCTGTCTTTCAGTTTGTGTAGTCCATTGTTTAACACGCAGAATGCCATTAGTAGAGCAGTATGATGGAGCAGCTTTTTGGAACAGTGGTATTTCACTGGATATTTTAACTGTATGCCTCATGTCTTATGGAAGTTTCCATTAGTGCCACAGTGTTGTTGACAGCAGCGCTTGGAATTAACCTTTCCATGCACTAGCCACCGACAACGACAAAAGAAAATGCAAAAACATTTATGAGCAGTCTCAACAGAGTCTGAAACAATCTGCCTCATGAGTGAAGCTAAAGCTTCTGAGATGTGTTGGGCATCTGCCCTCTCCACAGACTGCATGCATGCACACACACTGCACAGCCCTTTCTGGCAGAATCATACATATACTAGCTCCTCGTCTATGACGGTGCTATTGGTTGAACCATCTGACATCACTGACTGGAACTTTTGCACCCTTTATTTTTGCTGTCTTCTTTCTACCTCCAGCAATGTAGTGCATAAATACCCTTGCTTGTTTGTCATTCCTGTAAGTACTTCATATATTTATTATTATTATTATTATTATTATTATTATTATTATTATTATTATTATTATTATTTATTATTATTATTATTTATTTCTTAGCAGATGTCCTTATCCAGGGCGACTTACAATTGTAAGCAAATACATTTCAAGTGTTACAGTACAAGTACTAATACAATTAAGAGCAAGATAAATACAATGACTTTGGTTCAAGCAAGTACAAGTGTGACAAAATACAATTCAATATTACAGCAGATAACAGTGATAGTTACATCAGGATATGATTAAATACAAAATACTACAGATTAAACACTTGGCAGATTACAGTACTCTGAAGTACAGGATTAAATGCAGTAAAATAGGGGGCAGATAAGAGCAAATAAAGCGCATTTAAGGAAGTGTGATAAGTGTCCCAGGGGAAAAACAGAGGAGTTCTACAGGTGTTGTCTGAAGAGGTGAGTCTTAAGGAGGTGCCGGAATGTGGTCAGGGACTGGGCAGTCCTGACATCTGTAGGAAGGTCATTCCACCAATGGTCTGTCTGTCTTCCTTTGGTAATTGCCTTTTTCTCACCACTATGAGAGCAATATACTACTTCCTGCAGTACAATACTGTCCAAATAATGCTTAAGAGGGTGTAGTAACACAGTCTGTTCCAACACTGCTTTTATACAGACAGAGGGTTTGTAAGTAATCAACAAAAGTTGGGACACCTGTAGGAATTGTTAGCATCAACTTTCAAGGCTTAATTTACTTGTATTGCTGCAGAACAGCTGTAAGTTGTTAACCCATTACTTGTTTCCTGAAAAAGGCCTTTTTGTATAACTCTGAAATGTACATTATTTTTCAGTTTTTGGTAACATAAACTTTTTTTTTTAACCTCTGGCGGTTTACCGCTTGCCTTTGTACCATTTCAGGTTATTCACTGGACTTGAACTGCTTAAATTTCAATAAAAACTGGAAAAATGGGGGTGATCTAAAACTTTTGACCGGTAGTGTGTATATACAGACGTGCTCAAATTTCTTGGTACCCTTGCAGCTCATTGAAATAATGCTTCATTCCTCCTGAAAAGTGATGAAATTAAAAGCTATTTTATCATGTATACTTGCATGCCTTTGGTATGTCATAGAATAAAGCAAAGAAGCTGTGAAAAGAGATGAATTGTTGCTTATTCTACAAAGATATTCTAAAATGGCCTGGACACATTTGTTGGTACCCCTTAGAAAAGATCATAAATAATTGGATTATAGTGATATTTCAAACTAATTAGTTTCTTTAATTAGTATCACACGTCTCCAATCTTGTAATCAGTCATTTAGCCTATTTAAATGGAGAAAAGTAGTCACTGTGCTGTTTGGTATCATCGTGTGCACCACACTGAACATGGACCAGAGAAAGCAAAGGAGAGAGTTGTCTGAGGAGATCAGAAAGAAAATAATAGACAAGCATGGTAAAGGTAAAGGCTACAAGACCATCTCCAAGCAGCTTGATGTTCCTGTGACAACAGTTTCAAATATTATTAAGAAGTTTAAGGTCCATGGAACTGTAGCCAACCTCCCTGGGCGCGGCCGCAAGAGGAAAATCGACCCCAGATTGAACAGAAGGATAGTGCGAATGGTAGAAAAAGAACCAAGGATAACTGCCAAAGAGATACAAGCTGAACTCCAAGGTGAAGGTACGTCAGTTTCTGATCGCACCAACCGTCGCTTTTTGAGCGAAAGTGGGCTCCATGGAAGAAGACCCAGGAGGTCTCCACTTTTGACAGAAAAACATAAAAAAGCCAGACTGGAATATGCTAAAATGCATATTGACAAGCCACAATCCTTCTGGGAGAATGTCCTTTGGACAGATGAGTCAAAACTAGAGCTTTTTGGCAAGTCACATCAGCTCTATGTTCAAAGACAAAAAAATGAAGCTTTCAATGAAAAGAACACCATACCTACAGTGAAACATGGAGGAGGCTCGGTTATGTTTTGGGGCTGCTTTGCTGCGCCTGGCACAGGGTGCCTTGAATCTGTGCAGGGCACAATGAAATCTCAAGACTATCAAGGCATTCTGGAGTGAAACGTACTGCCCAGTGTCAGAAAGCTCTGTCTCAGTCGCAGGTCATGGGTCCTCCAACAGGATAATGACCCAAAACACACAGCTAAAAGCACCCAAGAATGGATAAGAACAAAACATTGGACTATTCTGAAGTGGCCTTCTAAGAGTCCTGATCTGAATCCTATCGAACATCTATGGAAAGAGCTGAAACTTGCAGTCTGGAGAAGGCACCCATCAAACCTGAGACAGCTGGAGCAGTTTGCTCAGGAAGAGTGGGCCAAACTACCTGTTAACAGGTGCAGAAGTCTCATTGAGAGCTACAGAAAACGTTTGATTGCAGTGATTGCCTCTAAAGGTTGTACAACAAAATATTAGGTTAGCGGTCCCATCATTTTTGTCCATGCCATTTTCATTTGTTTTCTTATTTACAATATTATGTTGAATAAAAAATCAAAAGCAAAGTCTGATTTCTATTAAATATGGAATAAACAATGGTTGATGCCAATTACTTTTGTCAGTTTCAAGTTATTTCAGAGAAAATTGTGCATTCTTCGTTTTTTGTGGAGGGGTACCAACAAATTTGAGCACGTCATATATATATATATATATATATATATATATATATATATATAATATGAATATTTATTTTACAAAACAAGAAAATGTAAATAAACATCTGAACAGACATTGGTTTACAACATACATATTTATAAAACTGAAACAATAACAATACATTTTTAACTTTTCAACAGCAATCAGTTTATTATCAGATGAGCAAAAGCAACTGAACGTAGATAAATAAACTTAGAAAAAAACACTTTACAGAAGCGCACAGCTTCTGTAAAGCGACAAAAGGCTATTTCTTTACCTTGAGTCTAAGGCTGTTCACAATCAACACAGATAATGTGCTTCTCCACACCACCTTTCTGCACAGGGCACAGCTGTCCGAAGTTTTATTTTTATTGCACTTGCCAACCTGGCATTGGTGTCTCTTGTGGCTCTCGGCGGGGTTGCCAGCTTCAGCTGTTTCTGCACTCCCGTGTTTCATGCTTTGTGAGAATATTTAATACATACGGACAGAAAGGTACACGAACAGACAGCCCCATATGTGTTACACGACTGGAGAAAATTATATTTCTAGTGTTAAAGGTCATTTCACACCAACGTAACTTTTTTTTTTTTTTTTTTGAATACACCGCGTAGCGATCTCTGTGTGCGTCCAGTGTAAATGTACATATAGATATACCAAATTAGCATGTGAAATTTGTTTTTGTGTTCAAAATGAAACAGTATATATTTTTTCTTCAATAATAAGAACGGGACACTTAAACTGAAGGAAGTAATTTTTTGCAAAATGGTATTCAAACCAGCCAGCCGATGCAGTGAGGTAAGAGAATTATCAACTGTTTCAAATGCTTTTGTGTGTTCTTCAAACACTGCAGCTCAGCATTTCTCATCTTCAGTATTTGGGTTTTAAATCCTCTTTAAATTCTATCAGCAGAGAGGTGATAGGAAAGACTGGATGACGCCCAAGTTGTCTGAACAGAAAGCAATTAATGCTTAAAAGCCAATTACAAACTGTTCTCAGTTTTGTAGTTGACAAAATGCTGCATGGAGTAACTCCACAAAACAGATGTCTAATTTAAAATTAAGTTCAGCATACATTTTAAAGAATAATTTGATCAGGGTAGGACTACAAAGATTCTTTGCTTGAAGTCCCATCTGAATTGTAACAAGGCAAATAATTTGGAAGATTTCCAGAAGCTAAATCTGTTTTCAATCTGCTGTATTTGTACATATTATTTCTATATGAGTTGCTACAATTAGTTTACTCTGTTTATATATAAACAAATATTATAAAGTATTATGTTGAACATTAATTAACTAGACACAATATACATTCTACAGTATCTAGGTTGAGATAGCTTTTCATACCTGTATCGCTTCGCAAAGTTAAAAGCCAAAATAAACTCAATTACCAAGTTACACTCTAAAACAATAGCAAAGCAAAAATGCATAAAGTAGTAAATTGCAGATTGAAGACATGCATTAGCATAAAAAACATGTTCTTTTTTTAAAAAAATGTTTTTTGGGGAATATAATAAGTACAAACTTTTGAAGTGGCTTTGGTGTTTCAACAACTCTTTAAGTGTTGTGAATAATGTTGTGTGTTGCAGACTTCACCTGAAAAAGTAGATTATGAATACAGTGAGCTGCTGCTGTACCAGAACCAAGTCCTCAGAGAGGCAGGCCTGTACAAAGAAGCAATGGAGCACCTCACCACCTACGAGAAGCAGATCTGCGACAAGCTGGCGGTGGAGGAAACTAAAGGTATTGGGGTCTGTTCTACTGACATGAACAGCAGCAGGTCAAAATCAAACACATAACAGTGCTGGGGAGGGTTTAGTGCAGCACTCAAACAAATATACTAAATATATGGCCTCTCTTCTGTTTTCACCTGCTGTATTCCTTCAAATTTAAGAAACATTTAAAACCAATTTTCTTCTCAAATGGGGCGCTTCTTAAATTCAGGTATAGTGATGCGTGTATTAAAATCGCCAACAAAAGATGTGACTGCCCGACTACACAGCAACGTGGCTGACTGGCTGAGAAAATACTAACAAAGACGTCACTACCCAATCTCGAATCATCCATAACATACAGGCAGCCATGTTCAAAGAAGCATCTTTAGCTTCCTGAATTCGAAGAGAAGCTTTTACAATTAGTGTTTTGTTATTAAGCTCCGTTCTAACAAACAGTACCAGCTTGGACAGATTGGAAATGCTGATCAGACTCCTGTATTTTTTTACATGCCAAGCAATACCACAGTTCACAAAAAGGGAAAAAAAACAGGTGCGAGTAATCACGACTGGACAGGAGAAGCGGTGCGTAACTGTAGCGCTCTGTGTGACTGCAGATGGCCTCCAAACATCATTTTCTTATATGCATATTTTGATGGGGTTTTTTTTCCTCAAATTGAGCATGGGAAATTTGGGCTGTCCTTAAATCAGAGGGTGTCGTAAATTCGAAGGAATACAGTATTTATTCATTCTAAGGCTTCTGATTTTTGGTTTTAACGGATAACGCATCCCCAATACAAAAAAAAAGAAATGGGAACTGTTCTATCCAATAAACACTGGAAAAACATTGGAAATGGTTCCTCAGTTCACATTGACTTGACCCCTTTCCCTGTGAAAAAATAACTAACCTGCAAAAAAACTTTGTGCAGTCGGGCAATGTCTCTCCTTCCTGATTTTTGTATCTTGCATTGATTCGTTCTGAATACTTTAACCCATCTCAACTACTGAGTGGCAGCAAAGATTCCGACATTTCTGTTGGAGGATTGTAACTTGCTTGTGAGATTTAAAACGAGATTACAAGGAACAGAGGATTGTTCTTGCTCGCGAGATTTTAAAGCTATATTCCAGTTCGATATGTAGTATTTACACGCTCGTGGAATTTAAAACAGAATTGCAAATTGTGGAGAAATATAAAAAAATGCATAACCACACAAAAATCCCAGAATATACCCGTGACCATAAGGATTTAATTGTGGAAGACAGCAAGTACTGACAGTGTGTCAGTGTACTGTCTCGTTACTATACATATGACGGGGGAAAAAAAAACCTAAAGTAACTGAAAACAATATTTTCATACAGAATATAAAAAGCGAAAGCCCCGAAAAAACTATACGTATAAACCAAAAACAGAAGCCCTATTTATAATTGGGGCTTCTGATTTTCGGTTTTAACCGATTAAAACACCCTCGATACACAAAAAAATGAAGTCATCGTGTATAACCTATAAACACTGAAACACAGGAAATGGTTACTCCATTCACGTTGACTTCATCCCTTTCCTATTTAAAAACAAAAACTACTACAAAAACAAACTACCGTTCTGTGCAGTTGGGCTTCCTGACTTGTATCTGTCATTCGAAATACTTTTTTAATACTTTAAACCCACCCAACTACTGAGCGGTAGCAAATTCTACATTTCTATTGGAGACTCCGTTTGCGAGATTTAAAATGGTTACAATTACAGAAGGCTTATTTGCAGGATTTAAAGCTATATTAGTTAGTGAGAATTTAGAACAGAATTGCAAATTGTGGTGAAATGTTAAAAAAAAAATGCCTAGACATACAAAAACCCCAGAAGACAGCAAAGGAAAGAAGGTACAACCAAGTGTGCAACTGCTGTCGAATTACTACTACTACTACTACTGTGACAGAAAAAAACCGCCAAGCATTTTGGGAAGTAGCTGAAAACAATAATTTCATACCGTATATAAAAAGCAAAAGCCCCGAAAAAGATTTCCATAAAACTCAAATAGCTCATATTAAGCACCGAAAAATGAAATGAATAGTGAGTTGTAAGATCGGTTGTTTCTCTTGTGTGTTGTAGGTGAGGTGCTGCTTAAGCTGGACAGAATGGAGGAGGCTACTTTAGTGTACCAGAGACTACAGGAGAGAAACCCCGAGAACTGGTCCTACTACCATGGCCTGGAGAAAGCCCTCAAACCAGGTATGAGCTTCAAATCGCAGGACTTTCAGCTCTACCCAAGGGTACAGGGGTCTGAACGAGCTGCTACAGATCAGGTTGCTTTAATCAGTATGAACAGATTCACCTAACCTGTAGATGAAAGAAAACAAACCAGTAAGTTATTTCATACCAAGGAGCAACTACAACTTTTAAATATCTTCATGTACAAGGGATGGGCACGTGTAAATGTTTATTAGGTAAGATTGTTAATAGTTTAGAAAATTACTAATCGTATAATCCAAGGGTCCCCAACCTTTTCCTGATGAGGAGCTACCTTAGATTTACCCAAAGTCTTGTGATCTACCTATAAGCTGCAATCAAAAAATGATTCATGTAACTGTAGAAGAGAGCTCCCGTCCACGGTCGGCTGTGGAATAGCCTGGACTCGAACTCGCGACGTCCAGGCTATAGAGCGCATCCTGCACTCTAGTGAGTGCTTTTACTGGATGCGCCACTCGGGAGCCCAGGATGTCATTTTTAATGGTTGTTTCATTTAAGATCCACCTTGTCAAGATTGAACAGTGACCCCATTTTTTTCTGCAATTCAATTTCACCAACATCAACTGTCATGAATGCAAAGGATATGAACGTGGCGACTGGCTCCAGCTGTTTGAAATCAGTGAAACATCTTTCAAATTCTGCCAGAATTTTTTCCAAGAGAGAGGTGTATTTTCACTGACCTTAATTTAGTTCCCTGAAGTTCTGTGTTTTATTTAGTTCAGTTTTGCCGTCAGGTCAGTCAGAAAAGCTAGCTCTAATAGCCACAGCTTTTTCACCAAGTTGTTGTCAGTGTTCTTTTCTAGATTCTAAGAAGATCTCTGAATCGTTGCAGTACTCTCCCCCTGCTTAACCATCTCGCGTCTGTGCAGTAGTAGGTCACCATACTGTGCATCAATTTAGTCAAGTAAAGATTTGAACAGTATATTCTAAAATAAAAAAAAAATCTACTGTTTGTAGAAATACAGGACGACTTGTGACTCGGTTTCAAAGTCTGACGCTATTCATTTACGACTTTCCCCTTTTGACGTTAAATCATTATTTCTATCTATGGCTCTAAATTACTCCACTCCTGACATTTAAACTAGTGTTCTTAAAAGTGCAGGGTGAAACCAGTGCTGTAGGTGGTTGAAATGCACCATTGCACATATTAAAACCATATTTATGTATTCAATTTAATACAAGACTACAAAGAGGTATTTAACAAAACATATATATCTTGCAATGCAGATTTAATTATTTATAAGCTGTGGTTAATATTAATAAGCCAGCTGACACCAAATGGAACATGGAGTTGGAGACATTTTACCAAATGACACACTCTGCAATACAAGACTGAGCTACATGAACAGCATAGAAACAATGTTAAACCACCTACGATATATATGCATGTATCCATCTACCATCAGTCTAGAGGCCCAGCTGCAAGCCACGGTAAATCACAGTGAACCATTGCACTCCACAAAGGAGCGAATAACACTGTGTAGTAAGTGTTATTTCCCAATTGCTTATGCCTCAGAAGTATAGAAAATGGCTATTATTCCCCACAAACTTTGCTTTTGTGACCAGGACAGTGATATTTTGAAATTGACCTATTTCCAATGAGAAAACGGGCAAATTTGTGTCTTTTCGTTCACATAAAGTCAGAAAAAAACAACATATGAATCCAAATTAACATGTATTTATACTAAAGTAATACAAAAATGACTACAAAAGATTTAGATGTGAGTAGTTTTTCGAGATTTACGATTATACTGTAAATCACTTTCACGAATCAGCCCCCAAATGTAGTCTCCCATCATGTTCTCATTATACTGTCCTTGGTAGCGGCGTTCAAAGTCCAGTATATCCTGGTGGAAGCGCTCGCCTTGCTCCTCCGAGTACGCTCCCATGTTCTCCTTGAATTTATCAAGATGAGCATCAAGGATATGGACTTTGAGGGACATCCTACTGTCCATTGTGCCGTAGTTCTTCACCAGAGTCTCAACCAGCTCCACATAGTTTTCAGCCTTGTGATTGCCCAGGAAGCCCCGAACCACTGCAACAAAGCTGTTCCAAGCCGCTTTCTCCTTACTAGTGAGCTTCTTGGGGAATTCATTGCACTCCAGGATCTTCTTTATCTGTGGTCCGACGAAGACACCGGCTTTGACCTTTGCCTCAGACAGCTTAGGGAAGAAGTCTTGAAGGTACTTGAAGGCTGCCGACTCATTATCTAGAGCTCTGACAAATTGTTTCATAAGGCCCAATTTGATGTGTAGTGGTGGCATCAGCACCTTCCGGGGGTCCCAGCCGTATTCATCATACTTCATGGCGTCCAGCAAGGTCTTGATGCTGTTGTAATCCTCTTTGAGGTGCACCGAGTGAGCCAGGGGAAGAGACAGGTACTTGTTACCATTATTGAGCAGCACGGCTTTGAGGCTCCTGGATGAGCTGTCATTGAAGGACAGTATAACAAGAACATGATGGGAGACTACATTTGGGGGCTGATTCGTGAAAGTGATTTACAGTATAATCGTAAATCTCGAAAAACTACTCACTTCTAAATCTTTTGTAGTCATTTTTGTATTACTTTAGTATAAATACATGTTAATTTGGATTCATATGTTGTTTTTTTCTGACTTTATGTGAACGAAAAGACACAAATTTGCCCGTTTTCTCATTGGAAATAGGTAAATTTCAAAATATCACTGTCCTGGTCACAAAAGCAAAGTTTGTGGGGAATAATAGCCATTTTCTATACTTTTGAGGCATAAGCAATTAGGAAATAGCACTTACTACCCAGGAACAAAAATTGTGTTACATAGTGTAATCAACCCAATAACTGAAATGATTGCTAAAAATACAGAGTATCAATGCTGTTTTAAGGACGGTTAAATTAATAATAAAATCAACAAAGCAAGTTTTGTACTTAATGTGTTCCATTACAATGATCACTTTTAGTTCATGCCATTCAATGATTTACTGTACCCTGTGCTACATTATTTAAAATACTTCATGCAGCAGGCCAAGGCCAGGAGGTATGCACCATATTTAATGATGTGTTGCTTAATGTTAACATTTATTTATATTTTATAGTTGTCTAATGAAGACAAAATTGATCCACTGTAATCTATCTTATGTTGCCTTCAATTGCTGTTTGGAAATTATGCAAAAGTTGGGCTTCTTGCATTTGTGTTATACTGTTACCTCCTGTTAAAGAGCTACTTATTGAAGCTGTGTCAAATGGTACCACTATTGCTGCTGACATATTGAAGTTTGGTATTACTCTATGTAAGCATTATTTTTAGCCAGTGGTGCGTTGATATAAAGTATAATAGTGTAATTGTTTAGGAAGTGTATACGATCATTAAAATATACAGAAATAACCATCCCTATCATGTACCCAATCAAAGTATAAAATGCATATGAAGAACCAGGTGATATTCAATGAAGAAAAACAGCTGCCAGTGCTAATTCTGTACTGAGTAGGGATAATGTAGGAAAGAGGGCTTGGAATCCTTTGACTGTAGAACTTGGAATCCTTAGACTGTAAAACTTTGTTTTCATTCTGTTTTTAAAGCATGCTAAACTTAAGATAGATGGGAAAGATGTAGCTAATAGGGCATTAAGAGATTAAAGAGCCACCTGGCTCTGAAGATAATTGCTTACAGAGTATTAGTGGCCTTAATGAGTACTCGTTGCATGAGAAGAGCATTTGGTTTTGAAGATTCTTCTCCAAGGGACAAAACTCATTCCCCAGAAAGTCCTTGTTAAGTATTAGGAACCAGAGGTTTATCTATCTGTCTGTCTGTCTGTCTGTCTGTCATAACATTTGTGTGCTTGACTTCATTTTTATTTTTTAGCTAATGTGGAAGAGAAGCAAAAAATCTACGAAGAAGCTTGGGTTAAATATCCTAAAGGACTGGTGCCTAGGAGACTGCCACTAAACTTTTTATCTGGTAAACTAATATTAACATTTGTCTCTTCCAACATACAAGTATGAGGTAGTGTAGTGTGAATGAGAAGCAGAAGGCCCGGTGACACAGCAAGCTCATTCACTAGCCTACCATGCTCACAACTCTGGAGGCTTGGGTTTGAATCTGTTTGTCCTCTCTGCTTGATAGGAGTTCAGGGGGCTGTGAGTGAATGCTCCATGTCTGACTATAGACAGGCCATTGTCCTTTGTTTGCACAAAGCACAGCATCCAAGTACAGGCCCCTATAACCCCTATTCCCTACAGATCCTGTCATTGAATAAGGGACTTGGAAAGTCTGAATGCTGCAACAACATAGAATGTAATTGATGTAAAAGGCTTTCAGGATCTTCCTTCTGCTTATTTAGTTTCAGAAATGTGTTGATAAAGCACTGATGTTTGTTGGGAAGAATAAAGAACAAATATGCATTGAAAACACCAGTTTAGTGACATAACATAACTAAGATCAGGTTGATATTTAACTTTGTCACAGCGAGTTGTACACAAAGCCAGTTCACCATAAAGACCTACAGTATGTCCATTTTGACTAAAACTTGAACAAAAGTAAATTCAGTGGTTTCTGTTGCTCTTGATCACTGTAATTTTTATATTTATTTTTGGTTAGGTGAAAAATTTAGGGAATGCTTGGATAAATATTTAAGATTGAACTTCAGCAAAGGTTGCCCTCCTGTTTTTACAACGTTGAAGTCCTTGTACCATGACAAAGAGAAGGTAAGTGTGTACAATTACAAGCTGTGCATTAGGGATAAGACAGTGTCTGTCCTATATGTAGGGGTCTACCTAAATCGCGATTTCGCGGAAATTGAGGGGTCATCGTGAAATTCACCTCTTTTAGGGGCCAATGCATACCAGACTAGTACGGAGAGGGGAAAAAAAAAAAAGAAACCTTGTTTAAATGAACTACTGCAAATGCAAGCGATGCAAACTACGTATCTAACTTCTGTAGACAGGCTTTTTTTTGTATTCCTTCGCCGTCCTGTGTGCATTGCACTTAGGCAAAAAAAAAAAAAAACATCCTTAGATAAATAACATTTAAAAAAAAATAGTCCAAAGTGGTTAACTTACTTGTTTACTGTTCAAATGACAACAATGCTTTAATAAGACTATTAGTGCGTCTGTACTGGCTTTTCTGTGACCTGTACTGAGGGTGGGACAGTCAGTGCTCCACTGTTTTGATTTAGGTTGCTAAAAATCTGGTTTTCAGCTTTGGAAGTAAAAATACCAAAAATGGATGACAAAGCAAAAAAAGCAAAGTATATTTCGGCTGAGGATCGTGTCAAGACATTTCCCAAGAAACTGTACATGCAGAAGGAGGTCGTTGTTTTGCACATCTTGTAATGTGGCTTTGGAGAAAATACAATCGATTGCTATTTAGCTTCAGAATCACACATTAAACAAAAGGCTACTACAGTGGCTGCTGAACAGAACATAAAACAAACAGCTTTCAGAAAACAAACTTCAAAGTCAGCACAGACAAAAAGTATTCCTGTTGGTTGTAGCCAAGTTAAATACTACAGGTACAATCAAGCACAGCAGCCTCGGTTCAAACAACCTGCTGCTGCTTACCTGCTGTCCACACCAGACGGCAGCAACTGCTGGGGGATGTTGCATGCTTGCCTTTAACAAATGACAGCACTCTGTTTTAGTAAGGAAGCAAGTACCACTATTTTTATGCTTTTATAGTGCTCTGAAATATTATCTACTTGGGTTTATTTAATGTTTAAACAGGTCCGTGAAATGTCTGCAAAATCCTAATTTTATTCCATAACCTACCTGTGAAAAACACGTCAATTTACTGCAATTTAAGTAGACCCTTACCTATATGCATTTTTAACTAAGGGTTGCTTATGAAGTTTACTGAATTTATGAAAGCAAGGCACAAGTGTAATGCCCTGTAATAGTGTAACTGAGTTACAGAAAATCCTAAGTCTGTGTGTTACCTATAGGAAATAGATGGCACTAATAGCTAATGTGTTGTTATTATTATTATTATTATTATTTATTTCTTAGCAGATTCCCTTATCCAGGGCGACTTACAATTGTTACAAGATATCACATTTTTACATACAATTACGCATTTATACAGTTGGGTTTTTACTGGAGCAATCTAGGTAAAGTACCTTGCTCAAGGGTACAGCAGCAGTGTCCCCCACCTGGGATTGAACCAACAACCCTCTGGTCAAGAGTCCAGAGCCCTAACCACTATTCCACACATTATGTGCGCATCTTAAGTTTGCTTAGTTCATATCTTGTTCATAGATGATGAATATTAGAATGTTAAAATAATACACATGATAGTTCATTTTAACCTGATTGTAATATGCATTTTATATAAATTTGCTAAATGTATTCATTTTATTTTTTTTTGGTTTACAGGTATCGATAATAGAGGAATTGGTAGTTGGTTACGAAACTAGTTTAAATAACTGCCGAATGTTTAATCCAAATGGTAAGTGAGAGTTTTAAGAAACGTACAATGTTTGTATATTTCCAGTTTGAATCGCAGAATTCTGTAAGATTAATTTTGAGTAGATACGTTTTGGCTAATGCCTTCCATGTTCTACATGGTTTTTATGTTGGAGTGTGTGTTGGTGTTATTGTAATGTTTTGACATTGTTTAGGAAACCAGTCACAGTTCTGTTGTCTTCATTTCACAGATGACGGTAAAGAGCCCCCTACCACTCTGCTTTGGGTCCAGTACTTCTTGGCCCAACATTTTGATCAGATCAGCCAGCAGTCCTTGGCACTAGAATACATCAATGCTGCTATTGAAAGTACACCCACTCTCATAGAACTGTTCCTTGTCAAAGCCAAAATATACAAGGTAAATGCGTAGATTTGGTTTTGCACCATAGCCCTGACTGTGTGTCTGAGTTCAAACTTCCAGTACTGTCAGGGCAGGGAGGTTCAATATAGCATTAACCCTTTGCAGTCCATTTATTAAGTGCATGTCAGGCGCGTCAGGTCCAATTTATTTTCACACGCGCAGTTAATTTTAGACACGCTGTTTAAGTGTTTTTTTTCCACAGTCAAACGGGTTTAAAAGGCCCTGCATATCAACAAAGCACTCACTAGGCATCTCCAGCCCTGCCTCACCCTTTCGTTCGCTATAGCTTTCACATATGCTAAGAAATAAATAATAATAATAATAATAATAATAATAATAATAGTCATACATACCGATCAATCATCTCCTGATCACTCGTTTTATCACCAAACGCCTCAATAATGCGATCCAAGTCATTATTTTATTACTATAACATCTGAAAAAAGCTCTGCAAATGTCTGTGATATTCTCTGAGCGCTGATGCAGTCACAGCCAGCTTGTTTCCTTATGGCCTCCATTATCAGATGCCAGGGGCAAGTATGTGACCAACAGTCCCTCATGGAAAACTTCATTTAACAAAAACAAAAAGTTCTGCAGAAATTCATAATTCAGTTTAATTGCCTGTTAATTAACAGGACTTCTGTGATTGCAAAGCAGATTTTCAGGCCTTCAATAAAAACTGGTTTATAAAATGTACTTGAATGTACTGTACAACCTATATCCTATATTGACCCTTACACTGCCCTCAAACCCAGGAATGTGCATGTGTTGCACATTGAATGTTGTACCAGTTTTGGCAACCACCATGACAGAGGGGAACAAATATCTGCCCAGTCATTCTATATTCTGAGTGAGCTAGGACAGCCAACACCATATAGCATGTTTTTTTATTGTTTGTTTGTTTGTTTGTTTGTTTTTTGGTATTGCTATCTAGATACATGGTAATACAAAACTGAAAACTAGCAGACTGCATAATAGGTTAAACTGTTCCCTCTGTAGCATGCCCAGAGTATCAGTTAAAATTCAGTTACGGTACAGTGGCTTAAAGGCATGACTGCTTGTTTGATAATCTCGTCTGTGTTTTTCTGCTGGTGTACCACTGTGCCTGTGTGTCTCTCCCTGTCCACAGCATGCTGGCAACATCAAGGAGGCAGTGAAGTGGATGGACGAGGCCCAGGCCCTGGACACAGCCGACAGGTTCATCAACTCCAAGTGCGCCAAGTACATGCTGAAGGCCAACATGATCAAGGAGGCTGAGGAGATGTGCTCCAAGTTTACCAGGGTGAGTCATTTCCATTGAAATTCTGGTGTTCGTTTGACCATGATGTGCATAAGGAATATTAAACTAGAGAGCCTAAGCCCTTGTAAAGCGTGTTTTCTCACACGGGTCTTGTGTCTCCTCTCTCTAGGAAGGTGCCTCAGCAGTGGAGAATCTCAACGAGATGCAGTGCATGTGGTTCCAGACAGAGTGTGCGCTGGCCTACAAGTCCATGAACAAGTACGGGGACGCACTGAAGAAGTGCCACGAGATTGAAAGAGTAAGTTGTCCATTTCCTAAAACTGACACTTTTTTGGATAATTTGCGGCGAAAATTAGAATGGCTGTACCTTTTTAGGCCCATATCTAAAAATGCTTTTTTTTTTTAATTTTTTTTTTTTTACACACACAATAGAATTGCAAAAAAAAAAGAAAACAAGTATATAAAAGTTATCAAATTTAATATTGCTTATTTAAGTTATGTAGTAATACTACTTTTCAAATTCAATGACAAATGTTTTGACTAAGTCTGTCTCGGACGATTGAAGGTATTGAAGAATGGGGATGGGGGTTTTGTTTCGTTTTAGTTTAATCAGAACCCTTGCTTACTAAATATCTCATTTGAAATGTTTGTCTTGAATTTTATACATTTATTTTAGTATTACAACATATACCATAGTGTTCTACATCTGGATGAATTATTTTCATGTTTGTTCTCCGTTGGGCTGGAGGGAAATCACTGCTCTTTTAAATATCATTGATTTGTAAAGAACCGATAATCCCAGAACAATCTAAATCCTTTTGAATGAGCTTTTATAACATCAATGCACAAAGCATTAAAAGCAGATGGCAGTTAAGAGATTATGCCCTGTGACGGTTATATCTGGACTGCCAGAACCAAAAATAGCCCCGCCTCCCCTCTCCAATTATGCAAAGATAACATCTTTTAAACATGTCTGATCTAGAAATATTAACTGCCGTGGGAAACGATTGCCTAGTGCCTGCTGCTTTTTCAACTCATTTCAGTGCTATTTTGAGAATGGATTGTACCATTGTTATCTTTCAGCATAGGACCCCTTTTAAGGTTGCTTTCTATGAGGTTACTCGGTAGTGCTGAAAGAGTTGAACTAACTTAGTTTTTATTTATTTATTTATTTCTCCTTTCAGCATTTTGTGGAGATCACAGACGACCAGTTTGACTTCCACACGTACTGCATGCGGAAGATGACTCTGCGCTCGTATGTGGACCTGCTGAAGCTGGAGGATGTGCTGCGCAGGCACCCTTTCTACTTCAAGGCTGCCAGGACTGCCATCGAGATCTACCTGACTCTCCATGACAACCCACTGACTGACGAGCATAAGGAGCTGGAGGCGGACACAGGTAACCTCCACCCCCCTCTGCTGTCCTTTTTCTGAACTAAATTTTTGTTTCAAGCCTGTGCAAAAGTCTCATGAGAATCGTTGAAATGTACCCTAATTGAGTATGCATGTCTTAAAATAAAAAATTGTTTTGGTATCCTATACCGTTTATGGTTGTCACAATTGTCAGCGCTTTCCGCACACTTCAGGGTGTTGTATTCTGTCATGCTCAGATGGCTCGGGCTTCTCCTTCCCAGAATCCTACTGGATAACTGGGTCAGGGTGCACGAGCAGTCCCATACAACTCAAGTACTCCAAACAGAAAAGTTGTTACTCTTATACCTGCCATTAGTTTATTTTTTTATTTTTTTTATTAGCACATGTATTGCATAGTATCAGTATACAGAATGTAGGATTTTGCTGTATTTCGTTCATTTCATTGACTCCTATAATAATCACTATGCTACATAGGAAACGTTTTTGGCTACAGATCTATCGGTGGGGTTATGACGGTGTTAGTTCAGACAAGACTATATTTAACCCCTAATGTCACTAGACACCCATTTCATACAATCTAGACCTAAACTAGAGAAACAAAATAATACATAACTAGGCTTGCTACTTTTCGATTGTAATCTGTAAAGCTCGTTAAACGTTGAATTCCCAAAAAATGAGTGACTGAAATAAATTTATATAGGATAAACGTCGGTAAAACCACTCACTATTTTTTTTTTTTACCAAAAATAATTTAAGAAATCATCTCGTCTGTGTAGTTTTTATACTTGTTGTCTGTCATGTCTCCGTTCCGCTCTGAATGGCTAGGGGTCGCTGTCAGTCAAATCAGTGGTTCCTTAATAGGCTAGTGTAGTTTCACCGTCAGCCATTTCATCCTGTCCTGAGGGCAGCAGTGTGGAGTAGTGGTTAGGGCTCTGGACTCTTGACCGGAGGGTCGTGGGTTCAATCCCAGGTGTGGGACATTGCTGCTGTACCCTTGAGCAAGGTACTTTACCTAGATTGCTCCAGTAAAAACCCAGCTGTATAAATGGGTAATTGTAGGTAAAAAAAATAATGTAACTGTATGTAAAAATAATGTGATGTCTTAAAACAATTGCCCTGGATAAGGGCGTCTGCTAAGAAATAAATAATAATAATAATCCCGTTGGCTGAAGTAGCGCTCTAATGCTCTCATTCGTTTAAATGACAATCATCAGACCGACTGTGCACTTTCATTTGCCAGCTGTAGCCTGTCATTCAAAGCGACTACTTTGAAATTAGCAGATTAAGGTGTAAGTAAGCGTTTGCTATTATAGGTGTATACGGTGACAGTTACTAGTTTGATTTGAAAATGGGGCGCAAGAGGAAAACACTTAATGAATATTGTGCACAATACCCTGATCGACGGCAGAAGTCTCCGCGGCAGGACGAAGCGGGCCAGTCTGCCTTGCCTCCAGTGAGACGAGTTGTGCTTAAGGAGGGGACGGAGCTCGGAATAAGTGCAAGTTAGTTCTGTTCAACTCTCTAATGTGGTGTTCTGTCTGCATATTGTTTTTATTTGTAAATGTATGCTATAAAAGTCTGTGTAATACACTTTTATATGCTGCATTTTCTATGGTTTATTTGAGACATTTTTAAAAAACTTGTGTAGGATCTATATCTAGGTATAACTTCGCTGTGACCAAACATTATTTCAATTAGAATGTTGGTAACCATGGTTTTGTTGCATGTCGAATATGATAGAGGTTTCTCTAAATGAGACGTTTCTCAATGGCATAGTCTTTTTTTTTTTTTAAGCATAAAGGTCGATTTCACCCATGCTCTGCTTGAATTGAAAAATAGATCGAAAAAAACTGTAAATTCTTTCAAAAATAAACGTCGATATTAATCGATGAGGCTAAAAAATAAAAATCGAATAGTAGCAAGCCTATACATAACATTTCATTCATTCTTGTACTCTAGTAGTATTGCACTCACTAGTAGAATTTTCTAATGTCGTATTTTAATTCTTGCCATTGTTGACTTGTCACCTCTGCATGTTAAGAAGATAAATGATGGTGTTTTTATGGTAGGTTGCAATGCAGCGTTTTAAAGAGACACTCCCAAAAAAATGAAACGCCAGTGGAGACGCGTCTCTCTAAGCTTACACTGAGAGCATTCAGGTCAGATATTGAATGAAATTGAGGAGATCCTAAGAGCAGTTCTTACAAAACATTCATGGTTGTGTTCTCTTGGTTCAGTTTTTATTTTATTTTATAGAGTGTTTTTGGTTTCATTATTTATATTCACTTACTAAATGTATGTACAATCTGTTTGTCACATTATGGTTAACTGTATGTGCATTCCTTTTGACTTAATGTCTTATATCTGAAATGGACCATCATTTGCTGACATGGTGTAGTGGTAAAACAAAAGTATGCAATGCTGGCAAGTGACAGTGAAGTGGGATTTGTATTTCATTTATTTGTTCCCATGCAGATTTAAGGCAACGCTTTTAGCTGAATCGATAGTTTTTCCACTTGTATAAGAATTCCTGGTGGGTGCTTACCATCCCCAATTTGTTCCCTGTGGGGTCATGCTGTATCCCTGTTGTGACGTATGCCTCGTCTTCAAAGCGAACCTGTCTGACAAGGAGCTGAAGAAGCTGCGAAACAAGCAGCGGAGAGCACAGAAGAAGGCTCAGCTGGAGGAGGAGAAGAAGAACGCGGAGAAGGAAAAGCAGCTGAAGAACCAGAAGAAGAAGAAGGAGGACGATGATGAGGAGATTGGAGGACCCAAGGAAGAGCTCATACCAGACAAACTAGCGAAGGTACACTAGGGACTCAACCTGCAAATAACAACTATTGAGACTGAAGATTCGGAACAACTGGGGATGCTATACTCAGCCAGAACTCTTGCTTACTAAATATCATATACCTCATAGTAGATTATGGTCTCCTTTTTAAATAAATACCTGCAAAAGATTTTATTGAGCAATGAGTCATTCTGTGCTATAGAGGTACAAAACAAAATGTCTGTCCACAGTCATGGCACAAAGATTTTGGTTGTACAGTAAGAAAACAAATGCATATATTTTAATCTCATACATATTTTAGAATTTCTTTCACTCTTAAACATTCCATGTCATTTTAGCTTGCTTCGATTTAAAGACAATTCTGTTTGCTAAAGCAAATGTTTAAATAGACGATACAATAGACCCTTTTTTTAACTTATACCCCTATAGCAGAGAATAACATCAACCCAAGGCCCAAGTACAGAGGATGAGTATCTCTGGAAGCAGGGATATGGGTGCCTTAAAATAGCATCATACATACGAGATATCCAGCTCTGGTTTCATTTTTTATTTTAACTTTTTTTTAATTTCTCTATGTAGGTAGAAAATCCACTTGAAGAAGCCATTAAATTCTTGACACCGTTGAAAAACCTAGTGAAAAAGAAAATCGAGACTCACCTCCTCGCGTTTGAGATCTACTTCAGAAAAGGTGAGTCGTTTCACTGTGCGCCCTGCTTGTCAGGGCAGAAGTACTGTGGCAAACACAGATCAGCTAAGCAGCACTGAGCTATGCTTTTTTTGTGGCTGCGAGTGGTGGTTCATATTTAACCTTTCTGAAAGTTGACCATATGC
This sequence comes from Acipenser ruthenus, assembly GCF_902713425.1. Taxonomy (NCBI): domain Eukaryota; kingdom Metazoa; phylum Chordata; class Actinopteri; order Acipenseriformes; family Acipenseridae; genus Acipenser; species Acipenser ruthenus. Next base: position 107,164,929 of record NC_081189.1, on the reverse strand, counting down.
CTTTGATAGAAAACCATTTGATTTTATGTATTTTTTGCTGACAAAAAGAAAAATCACTTTGTTTTTCCATGCCGGACTCCAAATCTTGTCTCAAAGTTCTGATGTGTCCCTTAGAGCCGGAGTCAAGTTGCCTGACCAAGGTTTAAGTACAGCGCTACATGAGAGCTGTAGACACGCATTCAGTTATTTTTTTATGAATGGCATATGGTCAGCTATAAATTGACAAGCATGAATTTTATTATCAACCTTATTGACATTAATCTTTTACATTTTATATGTGCTGTTAATGTGGGCTGTGACCTACTTCCTCTCCTATCTGGCACATTATGGTGTGAGCTACATCTTTGGAAGCTGTTGTCTGGTTTTGATGAAACGATGCAATCCTTGGTCATCTTGGTGTCAAAGTCAACCAACTTTGTTTCCTGCTAATGTATTGCTTGTAAGAATCCTGGTGAAAACTGTTGCACACACGTTCTGTCCTGAGTGAATGATGCATTGAACATTGTTTGTGTATTTCCTTCGCAGAGAAGTTCCTTCTGATGCTGCAGTCAATGAAGAGGGCTTTTGCTATTGACCCCCACCACCCCTGGCTCCATCAGTGTTTAGTTCGTTTCTTTAAAGCAGGTGCGGTCCACTTTAGTATTTTAATATCTTAAATGCGTGGCAGATGTGAAGATGCTTTCCTGAATCACTGACTTGCGCTTTTGTGTTCACAGTATCGGAGAACAAAGACTTGCCGGAGTCGGTTCTCACAGTCCTGAAGCAGGAAATGAGGCGGCTGTTTGGGGAAACCTGTGCAAAGAGCTTTAATGAAGCCTTCCTCAGAAAGCACTCCACTTCGATTCCTCACAGAGTAGCAGGTACATTCTTTTAGGGCTTTTTATACATGACCTAAAATCATGCAACACAAACTAAGAAGTATCTACAAATGGCTACCTGTTATAATACAAGGTGTGCTCTAAACTAGACACCTATACTCTAAAACCAGAAATGATGCATTGTCCCACTGCTTTTTGCTACACCTGCTTGAGCACCTGTATTTCTTCTCCTAATAGTCAGAAAAAATGTGCACCCTCTGCTGGACATGTTAGTAATATGTAACTTTACTACTGAAAAACAGTATGGTTCTAAAATGTGATTCTGCTTGCTATTGTAGGGAACGTTTTTTAATGTCAGATTTAGCTTGCTTTGGTTTTACACTTCAATATGTTCAATATTGTATATGCATTTCTTGTAGAAATAACCACCTTACTTGTAAAATACCTACTAGATATAGATTAATGTCATAATATATCAATTTCAAAGGGTCTCTATATGCTTTACCAATGTGTTCCTGCAGCTGCCAAAATGATGTACTACTTGGACAGCTCCACAGAGAAGAAGGCTATAGAGCTAGCTACTGCACTTGACGAGTCCCTCAACAATAGGAGTGTTGTGGTAAGGCAATGAATCGCCAGAATCCTAGTGCTGCAACCAACAGCCATGTATTTTTGCATCAATGGACCGACCTGCTTTTTCTGTTAGATTAATCAACATGCATACAGAATTGTAGTGCTAGGACAAATATATCAGAATATTCTAACGAGTATTTTTTTTACATGTATTTGGATACAAAAATCAGATGTTCGTATTCACTACAAATGACAAAAATACCTTGCACTTATTTACCGTTTCACCAGAATTTGCGTGACAGTTTAAAAAAAAATAATAATAATTAAAAAATACAACAAAAAAAATGGCAAATGAAAGCACTCTGTGTGATATGTGAAAGTACATGTATGTTTATATTTGCCTCTATTAAAGTTTTAGACAGCAAAGAGTAAACAAACCAGATTATGGGCGCGCACTCCTAGTGATCTCTATGGAAAGCCATCTGGGACAAACGCGTTGTGCTGCGCGAGCCAGAATCTCATGGGACAGAAAAAAAGGCAAGCATGTCATTCTGAAATGCCTCGCTTAAACAGTACCCAACTTCCTGAAAATGTTGTATAGTCATTTTTATATAGATTGTATATATTATCTTACGGTCATTTAATTTATGGGGGATGAAGTTTTAAATGTACTCTCACCAGTTAATAATATTCATTCTGAATGAATTGTTTGTTGTGGTTGTTGCATTGAATTGCGCATGCATGCCTGTGCAAGTGCTGTGTTTTTTTTTTTTGGTTTTTTTTGCAAACTTGATTTCATGTCCTTATTGGAGTGCAAATAGTTTTTCTTGTGTTAAGCAAATAGTGTAAGTTACGTGTTTTTTTTCCGCTGTCAGGAAGTCCTTTACTTAAATATTTTAGATATTCTTATATTCGGCACAGTAACCAGTTCTATTTTCTGGGAACGTACAGTACCAGTCAAAAGTTTGAGTACACTTGCTGGAAACTAGGTTTTTTTCATAATTGACAGTGTTTTACGTTGTATACGTTTCTGTAAATACTTGAAAATGAAAACATGTTACAATATACAAAACAAAACATAAGGAGTATCAAAGCAATGTTCAAGAAAATTGTCTCTAAATCTTGGATTCCTCAAAATAGCCACCATTTGCCTTAATAACAGCCTCACAAACACGAGGCATTCGGTTAACAAGTTTCAGCAGGAAATCACCCGACATGTCTTCCCAGCTCTTCTGCAGCAGTTCCCAGAGAGGTCTGGAGACTGGGCAGGCCAGGTCATTAGATTGAGTTGTCCTTCACTTTCCTTCTTCGCCAGACAGTTCTTGCACAACTTTGAGGTGTGTTTCGGGTCATTATCTTGCTGAAGAATGAAGGACTGCCCAACTAGCCGTAATCCTGATGGAATGGCATGCCTCTGAAGTATGCTATGATAGCCATGCTGGTTGAGCTTGCCATGGACTTGGTAAAGATCACCAACTCTGTCACCAGCAAAGCAACCCCAGACCACGACACTGCCTCCTCCATGCTTGACAGTGGGAACCACACATGCAGAACTCATGCGCTCACCCTCTCTGCGTCTTACAAATACTTCGCGGTTGGACCCAAATATTTCAAATTTTGACTCATCGGTCCATAAGACCGATTTCCACTCCTCAAATGTCCAGTTTCTGTGTTTTTTGGCCCAGGCAAGTCTCTTCCTCTTATTCTGCACTCTTAACAATGGTTTCTTTGCAGCAATTCTTCCAGTTAGGCCAGCTTCACGCAATCTCCTCTGAACAGTTGATGTTGAAACATCTGTACTTCTAGTAGCATTTAGCTGAGCTTGTATTTCAGGGGCAGTTAATCGCCGGTTTCGCAGACTTGTGACTCGAATGAACTTGTTCTCTGATTTCTGAGGTCACCCTTGCCTGCCTTACCTTGTTCGGGCCTCATGAGTGCCAGTTTCTTCAAATTGTTTGATGGTCTTGACCACAGCAGTTACAGACACTTGCAAAGTTCTTGCGATTTGTCTTAAAGATTGACCTTCATTTCTTAAAGTAATTACAGACTTTTTTTCTTTGCTTAACTGAGCGTATTTTGCCATTTTCTGCTCCCTTACATTCAGGAATGACAAACTTGTGCCTATGCTGCCTATATTTATAGTAATCATAGACCCTCATCTGTTAATTGGTGATAAAAGGTTAGTTAGGTAACATGCTAGTTAACTCGGAGAACATCTAACAAAGACACTTTTATACTTAGGCCAGTGTTCCAACACCGTGTTATACACATTTCAGACTTTTAACTGACTTGGGCTTCAGACTGAAATCCCCTTGCTTTGGGTGACCATTTCATTGAAATTGACAAGATTTACATTTTCATTTAAAAAATGTTTTGAATGCAATTCACTTATGATTATCAACTTATACAAGTACACATATCATATAATGAAATATTAAGTCTTTATAGACACGTTTATACAGTTAAAAGCATAGATAATCATGAAAAATCTGGTTTCAAGCAGGTGTACTCAAACTTTTGACTGGTACTGTGTGTGTGTGTGTGTGTATATAATATATATATACATATATATATATGTGTATATATATATATGTATATATATATATATATATGTATATATATGTGTATATATATATATATGTATATATATATATATATGTGTATATATGTGTATATATATGTGTATATATGTGTATATATATGTATATATATGTATATATATGTATATATATATATATATATATATATATATATATATATATATATATATATATATGTATATATATATATATATGTATATATATATATATATGTATATATATATATATATATATATATATATATATATATATATATATATGTATATATACACATACACACACACACACACACACTACCGGTCAAAAGTTTTAGAACACCTCAATTTTTCCAGTTTTTATTGCAATTTACGCAGTTTAATGTCTCAATGTACTCTGAAATTAAAGCATAGAACAAATAAACAATTGGAGATAAAAAAGAAATCATGGAATCGTTTTGTTTAACAAAATGTAATCTGAATTTTTGACTCATCAAAGTAGCCACCTTTTGCAGATATAACAGCCAAACACACTCGTGGCATTCTTTCTACAATGGAAATCAAATATTGTTGGGAAGAACTTTCCGAACACTGTTGCAGAAGTTCCCACAAATGTGTTGCACTTGTAGGTTGCTTTGCTTTCACCCTTCTGTCCAGTTCATCCCAAACCAGCTCAATGGGGTTTAAGTCTGGAGACTCTGCTGGCCATTCCCTGATTTGAAGCCTACCGTCTTGTTCTTTTCTTCTAAGGTAGTTCTGACATAGCCTGGAGGTATGTTTTGGGTCATTATCTTGCTGTAGGATGAACCCCTGACCAACTAGGCGTATACCAGAGGGTATTGCATGGCGCTGCAAAATGCTGTGGTAGCAGTTTTGGTTCAGGGTGCCACTCACTCTGTGCAAGTCGTCGACTCTGGATCCAGCAAAAGAGCCCCAGACCATCACGCTTCCTCCTCCATGTTTGACAGTTGGTGTCACACACCAAGGAACCATCCTTTCGCCTACTCAACGTCCTACAAAAACCCTGCGTGATGAACCGAAGATTTCAAATTTTGATTCATCGGTCCATAAGACCTTCCAGTCTTCAGTAGTCCACTGGCGGTGCTTCATGGCCCAGGCAAGCCTCTTTTTCTTATTTTGCCATCTTAGCAATGGCTTTCTTACTGCCACTCGACCTGTCAAACCTGCAGCTCAAAGTCTTCTCTTCACAGTTGAAACTGAGACTTGCTTACTTCGACCAGTGTTAAGCTATGCTTGAAGCTGTTGTCCTGTGAGCCGCCTATAACGCAAGCTGTTGACTCTCAGAAAATTGTCTTCTGATTCTGTTGTGGCTTTGGGTCTGCCAGACCTCTTCCTGTCAGAGTTTCCTCCAGTTTCCAAGTGCCTTTTGATGGTGTAGGAAACTGTACTCACTGACACCTTGGCTTTCTTTGCAATTTCTCTAAAGGAAAGACCTACACTTTTAAGGGTTATAATGGTCCGTCTGTCTTCCTTTGTTAATTGCCTTTTTCTCGCCATTGAGAGCAATATACTACTTCCTGCAGTACAATACTGTCCAAATAATGCTTAAGAGGGTGTAGTAACACAGTCTGTTCCAACACTGCTTTTATACAGACAGAGGGTTTGTAAGTAATTAACAAAAGTTGGGACACCTGTAGGAATTGTTAGCATCAACTTTCAAGGCTTAATTTACTTCCATTGCTGCAGAACAGCTGTAAGTTGTTAACCCATTACTTGTTCCCTGAAAGACCTTTTTGTATAACTCTGAAATGTACATTATTTTTCAGTTTTTGGTAACAAACTTTTTTTTTTAACCTCTGGCGGTTTACCGCTTACCTTTTGTACCATTTCAGGTTATTCACTGGACTTGAACTGCTTAAATTTCAATAAAAACTGGAAAAATGGGGGTGTTCTAAAACTTTTGACCGGTAGTGTGTGCAGATATATATATATATATATTAGTGCCTATATTAAGTATTCACCCCCTTGGACATTTTCACAGTTTGTGTTACAACCTGAAATCTTGATGAATTTAAATGGGATTTTTTTTCCTTTTGATTTAACACAACCTACTCAACACTTTCAATGTGTGAAAAAAATGGGGGGGTGAAAAAACAAATCAATTAAAAATAAAAACCTGAAAAGTCTTCATTAGATAAGTATTCTCCCCCTTTGCTATGACACTCCTAAATTAAGCTCAGGTGCAACCAATTGCCTTCAGAATTCACACTAAGTTAAATGGAGTCCATCTGTGTGCAATAAAAGTGGTTCACATGATTTCAGATTAAATACACCTGTCTCTGTAAGGTCCCACAGTTGGGTAGTGCATTCAAAGCAAAGATACTACCATGAAGACCAAGGAGCTTTCAAAACAACTCCAGGATAAAGTTGTGGAAAGCTGGGTAAGAAGGGCATCGGTCAGAGAAGCCAGCAAGAGGCCAATGACAACTCTGAAAGACCTACAGCGTTCCATGGCTGAGATGGAAGAAACTGTCCATGTGTCAACAATAGCTCAGGTACTCCACACATCTGGCCTGTATGGAAGAGTGGCAAGAAGGAAGCCATTTCTGAAAAAAGCCCAAGTAGTATCCCGCTGGGAATTTGCAAAAAGGCATGTGGGAGACTCTGAAAAGATGTGGCAAAAGATTCTGTGGTCCGATGAAACAAAAATTGAACTATTTGGCCTAAATGCAATGTGTTATGTCTGGCGCAAACCCAACACAACACAGCACATCACCCAGGTAACACCATCCCTGAAGCATGGTGGTGGCAGCATCATGCTATGGGGATGCTTTTCATCGGCAGGGACTGGGAAGCTTGTCAGGGTAGAGGGCAAAATGGATAGAGCTAAATACAGGCAAATCCTTGAGGAAAATCTGCTTCAGTCTGCAAAAGACCCAAGACTGGAACGGAGATTCACCTTTTAGCAGGACAGTGACCCCAAGCACACAGCCAAAGCGACACTGGAGTGGCTTAACAAGAAAGTGAATGTCTTAGAATGGCCCAGTCAAAGCCCAGACCTCAATCCGTTTGAGAATCTGTGACAAGACTTAAAGATTGCTGTCCACCAACGATCCCCATCCAACTTGACAGAGCTTGAACAATTTTGCCAAGAAGAATGGCCGAATATTGCAGGATTCAGATGTGCAAACCTGGTAGAGATTTACCCCAAATGACTCACAGCTGTAATTGCTGCCAAAGGTGATTCTACCAAGTATTGACTCAGGGGGGTGAATACTTATCTAACCAAGACATTTCTGTTTTTTTTTATTTCATTAACGGTTTCACAATAAAAATTCTCTTGCCTCTTCAAAGTGTTGAGTAGGTTGTGTAAATCCAAGGAAAAAAAATCCCATTTAAATGCATCAAGATTTCAGGTTGTAACACAACAAACTGTGAAAACGTTCAAGGGGGGTGAATACTTACTATAGGCACTGTATATATAATTATTAGTCGAATAAACCGCTATGGAATAAGACCATTTTGCTACCTACTTTCCAGACAGGTAGCAAATCCTCACTACTGCCTTAAAAAGTTAACTTCTAGCCCTGATACTATATATTTGTTGCGACTTTCTGTTATGTGGAATGTAATAAACGAGAAGCAAAACAGTGAGTTTTTTTCACCTTCAAATAAAACAAATGTGGAAATAGCGCTGTGAAGTGTTAAGTTAAATTTCAGTTTTAGTTTGGTTGTTCAGCTACAGAAAGGCACACGTAAACCTTGTGTTATTAGTTTATGAAAACGTGTATGGCCAGTGTTTACTGTGAAGAAATGGCAATGGCAAGGAATAAAAAAAATTAAATGGTGTCTGTACTATTTATTTCAGGAATAAACAAAACAACGTTTAACTTTAACTGCTATTTGGCATCCTTTGTTTTGTAGTTAATTCACTGGGGTAAAGTAAGTCCTACACAACTTATTCTTTACTCCTGGGATATTTTTCTATTTTAACGTGCTACGTATTGTAAGGTAAAATAAAGGCTGCTATGCTGTCTCTGCCTGCGTTCAGAGCAATATAATGGCTTTGATTACTTTTTGAAAAACGAACAAATATCCGAACGAATATTTAAATTGAGCGACTATCCAAACTTGAAAATCCTGTGTTCATCCCAGCACTACAGAAGTGATAGTTTTGTTACTTTTAACAAATATCAATCTCATAGGGTTATTAATGGTTTATTATAAACTTCTTGGATTGTCTCAGCCAGTCAGATTCTGTGGAGTGGTAGATGCCCTCTTAACCCTTTGCGGTCCATTTATTAATCGCGCGTCAGGCACGCCAGGTCTAATTAATTTTCACACGCGCAGTTACTTTTATACGCGCTGTTTAAAAGTATTTTTTTTCACAGTCAAACGGGTTTAAATGGCCCTGCATATCAACAAAGCACACACTAGGCATCTCCAGCCCCTCCCCAGCCTTTTGTTTGCTATAGCGTTCAGCTGTGTAAGAAATAAATAATAATAATAATAATAATAATAATAATAATAGTCGTACATACCGATCGATCATCTCCCGATCACTCGTTTTATCACCAAACTCCTCAATAATGCGATCCAAGTCATTATTTTATTACTATAACATCTGAAAAAAACTCTGCAAATGTCCATGATAGTCTCAGTGCGCTGACGCACTTAGCCAGCTTGTTTATTATGGACGCCCATTATCTGATACCTGATACCATGTATGACTATTCATGAAATACGCCTTTTTTTTTTTTTTTTTTTTTTTCCCCCCCCCGACTTGTCTCGGCTCCTGTCGCTACCACTCGGCAATTGAATGGTTTTCTCGGCTTTTTCCGGAGAAAAAACGACTAAACACCTGTTTATTGCGTTGCTATAATGATGTCGGACCCAGTCCGACAAAGGACCTGTGAGGAATAATTGCAATGTCGGACCCAGTCCGACAATGGACCGCAAAGGGTTAAACTTAACAGGACTTTAGAGACTCGCTTTAAACTGCAACATACACTTCAAGAAACAGTCCAAAATATAACACACTTTTTAACATTTGTTCAGTGTATATAATGGCATTGATACTCTCTATAGTCAGCATCACCTGTAGATAATTGATCTGTCACCGTGATCAATAATCTACCAGGCATCGACCACTGTGTCAAATTAAGTATATTTAAATGATCGGAAGCCAGGAGTTTAATGTTAACTTTTCCTCCCTTATAGTTTGTATGGACAACTCTTTTCAGTGATCTTGCAGTTTTAAAATGTTACTTTGTGCAATCAGTTTAGGGCAGATTTGCCTGACTGTTCAAACTCTTGGCAGCTTGTCATTTCAATATTCTACCTAAACAAGGGAAGTTCTGAAACCCAGGACTGGGTGTAGGATGAGGTGAGACTTTCAAGCCCAGTGATTCTGGGGAGTCAACAAATTTACATCAAATGTGTTCTTTTCTTGTCAGATCTCCACAGATGTGCTGGAAGGCCTATGTAACGGAAGCCTGGGAGACAATAAAGAAACAGCAGAGATGTACAGAGCAGACTGTCACAAGATGTACCCTCACACACTGGCATTCATGCCCCCTGGCTACGAGGAGAACATGAAGATCACTGTGAACGGAGACGCCTCTGCCGAGCCCGAGGAGATCGGCAACGACATGTGAACGAGACGGTCTCCTGTTCTCTCTCTTCTCTCTCACCACGACCGATATTTTTTTTTTTTTTTGTCATGCACCTGCAGTACTGCGTTTTGAAGTTTATATCAATAAGGACTGTATGATTGATTGTGTTTGGGGGGGGGGGGGTATAAAAAGAAAATAGGAAATTCCATTTTACATTTTTTTAATCCTGCTGACAACTTTCTTCTAAATGAAAATAAATAATAATAAAAAATAAAAACACACCACAAATATTCTCTGGAAACGATTACGTGTGTGACAGGTTATTCTAAGACGTAATATTTAGTTATATTAAGTCTACCTTATCCTAATATCAGCTTCCCATGTTTTTAAACTAATTTATAAAAGAAAATATATATATTAGAGGCTGTTACAAATAACAGTAGTTGTGTGCCAAAAGTACTTCCAACTAAACTAAATTGTTTGTGCTATTCGGCTATGCTGAATAGCACAAACAACTAAACAGCAGGGTTTTGTTTGTTAATTGCCAGCCAAGTTGAAGTGTGCACAAAAGACAATAGGAAAAAGACAAATGGTTGTTACCCAGAGTAGGATGGCAAATGCACTGGTCTGCATTATTTTTAGGGTAACAAAAAAAGAAAAGAAACCACAGTGTGTGACACAGCTGCATCTTGGGAATAATTTCAGTATTCAGTATATTAATGTTTATTTAATTTTTCCTTTGTTCCAGAAACAATAATAAAATAAACGGAATTATTTATTGCATATGATAATCAGCCTAATCTCAGTTAAAAAGCATTTGCCCCCCATACTCAATTCTATGAGAATGCCCTTTAGATTAAACGGCTCAGGACTAGAAAACTTTATTTTTCTTGAACAAGGATCAGCAGTGATGTCCCTTTGCAGGCTGTGCTAGTCAGATGTATGCAGCAGAATAAGCTGCATTTCAATCGAGATCCCTCTGGATGTTTTCCACCGTGTAAGGTTGATTTTTTTTTTTTTTTTTTTTTTTTTAAATATATTTTTTTGTAATACTTGAAGCCTTGTGTTTCTATAGAGAATAGTACTATAGCAGTTTCAGGCACGCCCCAGACTTTGTACCTTTTCAGAATGGGGGCCAATTTTTAATTTTTTTTTTTTTTCAGAACCAGACTAGCTTCTTTTTTCAGTTGTAAAGTTAATACCCTTGTCAAACACAGGAGGTACCAAATATACAATGCAATAAACTGTTTTGAAAAAGTATCTCTTGGATGTGTGTTCCCGGCCCCCACCACCTGCCATTTATTTTTACTTGATCAGTTTATATCTGCTAGAATTGCGGAGAGCACGATTCAGACCCTGGCTTTCAGTTCAGTTTAGTGATGAAAGGAATGACAGGCTGGTAATTTAGACCCTGGGCCACCCACAAGGTGCATTGCAATCAGTATAATACTGTACAATACAAGGATAGGCTAAAAAGGTTTGGTTTCATCCAGTCCCTATTGTGCAGTTTATTTAAATACTCAAACATTAATGTGAATTACACGTGAAATGCCTTTTTAAGCAAAGACAAATTTATTCTGATTTTATTTTAATGTGTGGGTGCATGATTGCACTGAGAGCATCCTGTTTGGCGTAATATACTGTCTGATATTTACTATGATTCCTGACGTCTCATTTTGGTCACATAAACAAACCACCTGTTTACACAGCATTGACTTTTATTAAGGAGTAGCAGCCTTAGTTCCACTTTGCTCACATCCATCCACTGTGCTTAGGTGCTGGAGCTGAGAAATGTGTGGTCCAAATTTAGATACGTTGTGAAGAACTCTGGGAAATCACGCTTCTGTACAACTTCCAGGAACATGGCAGTGGCGGTTGCTAGTCTCTGTTTGGCTCTGGGGAAACCAAAGTTAGTGGCAATAAATCAGTAGTTGGCTGTGGCTCACATCAGATGTATAACATGTGGGTGTTCTTGGCTAAGCCTACATAGTTTGGTCACTTCACATGCCAAAACCAGCACACCATTGCACAGATGGCAGTCTGATCTACAGAGGGCCAGATGACTGTTTTGACAAAGCCTTCATTAAACTTAACATTGCAAGGGCCTAAGTAAAATAACTTGCAAACCCCAGTGACTTTTAAACATGCTTGCGTCTTCAGAAATCAGGAGCGGTCCGAGTTACTTTGTAATATGTTCTCGCAAGAGGTTTAGAACTAGTAAAATACAAATGGAGATTTTCTAAACACCAGCATTTGAATAATAAAAACGAAACTATACTTGTCTTAATTGGGGATATGAATAGTTTTAGTTTGAGATGAGAAACGTCAGCCAAGTGTTAAACATTCAGAACTTTGCCTTTTGTGCTAGAATATTGCCCCTTCAAAAATATGCAGGTCAGCCAAGGTGTTAACCTAGTGTTTACATAGTTGTAAGTATAAACCAATGTATGTCATATTCAATAATAGTGATGTAGGTCTTCTTATAATGCAGGGGTGGTTTTTGTTCCAACCCTGTTCTAAACTGTTTAATTGAACCAATTAAACCGCCATCCAGACCCTGAAGTAGTTCATTATACCTGTTAATCTTGGAGTGGAGTGGACCTCCAGGACTGTGATTGGACACCTCTGTCATAATTGCTTTCCCAGTATGGGAACCTAACATTCCAAAGTTTAAACAAGTTAAATTCCCATAAGGGTTTTGGGAGACACACTTCAAGATCATATGGAAATGTGTGTGTGTGCACCATGCTGGAAAGAGAAGGTTAATCAGCAGGCTCAGTGACTGCTGCTTTTTGGGAAGCTTATATAGTGTGCTTCAAAGTGGTTAGTCATAAATCCTATCAAATTAAACCATAATTAAATTCACCTGATTTGAGACACGCAAGTGTGTTTTGTACCTAACGGTTCAGCGCTCTTACTTCTCTGTGTTGCACTGCAGAAAGTCCTGCAGCTCCCTCCTGATCTCCTCCACTAGACTCTTCACCAGACTTCTGCTTATTGCCCTGTCATCATCTTCTAATTTTACCTGATGACGAATCCACTGCCAAACCTATGGAATGAGAAGCTGATGAGTTTGCCAGCAAAGACATCTAATGCCTTCCTCTCAAGTTTAGTGTTTAGTTTCAGTAGTTAGGCAATTTTGTTAAAGGTGTGATAACAACCAGTGTCTTAATTATTAGCAATAGCAAAATTATTACTGCCCTCCCTGTTTCTTATGTTAAGTTATTTTAAACTTCAGTTTGGGATAAGGAGATATTTCAGGCCCAAGGTTACTGTAACTTCCTAATGCCTATTTACCGCCTGTGTTGTAGGTCAATTTTACTCTAATGGTCTAACTATTTTCAGAACATGTGAATTGCATACAGTAGGTGGTAAGGTGAAAGGTTGTTTTTTTCTGTAGCATTATACTTAGTACTCAGTTTGTTAAAAGGAGATCAGTGATGTTGCTCACACTAGTAAGAAGCACAACAATTGATTTAAAAGCCTTATAACTCCCCATTTTCTAAATGTCCCGTACTTATAAGTTGTAATCCTCAAATTATATCAAATAATTGTATTTACAGACCTGGGACCTGGAGATTTCTGCAGTGGCTGAATCTTCCACCTGCCCACGATAGAAGAAATGCCCTCTGCCTTGGAGGGGGGAAATAGAACATATAAAGATGGACTCTGCAGTGTCTAACTGTAGTTTCCAAGTCTGTTCCAAGACATGACTATGGACCAAATGTAAATTCCAAAAGCACATGCTCAATTAGATGAAAACTGAACTTAACCACCAGGATCTGTTTACTGTACTGTATATGCCATTTGAATAAAGTCGTACCCTGATAGGAACAAAACCTTAAAGCTGCTGTCTGTCTCAAAGTAATGTTCAACATTTAACCCTATATTTAATTTGAAATGACTGTAGAGTCACCAGTTACAAAAAAGCCTGCATGTGGTAATTTAGTTTTTAAAAATGAAATATGAGGGTGAAAAAACTTAAAGCACCAGTAATAAAATGTAAAAAAAAAAAAAAAAAGTTACTAAATCACATAAAATGTATCTGCTTTAAACATCAGGCTTTCAAAGCAATTAAGAGTACAGTACACCCTTGCTAGAACGCCCTTCATTATAACAAACCTTCGGCTATAAGGAACCTGGCCCCTGGACCCCAAATAAAAAATAAAATAAACGATCATATAAACTCACACTGTCAACATCCCAGTCTGTACGCACGGGATGCCACCTCCGCAGTGAAGTCAACTCTTGTCTTAATAAAAAGCGTGCGCTGTGTAACTATACATCCAAAACGAAAATCATTTTATGTTGCAACAAAGCTGGAAACTATATTGATCTTTTGAAAAAAGGAGTAACGCCTGCATATCTTTGTCGTGAATACAGGTCGTCAAAAGGCACTTTGGCTTGTTCAGCAACATGCGGCAAAGCAAAATTGATTAAAGAAAAAAAATAAATAAATACTTGAGGATCTGATGAACTTTTCATGTCTGGTTGATTTGGAATAAAAGCTCAGTTTGGGATTCTTGCATGTTGGATCAAGATTTGGTGCATTTTGAAACGATTTGTGTCAGATTGATTTTGAATAAATGTTCATTTTCAGTTCGGGATTTGTGTTTGCTGTACTGCGTTTTAATTCTTTAATGAATAGGATAAATCAAAAGCAGAATATTGCATACATGAGACAAGCAGGTATATGTAATTCTCATCTCATTCACTTCAACAGTTTATTGTGCCTTTTGATTGTCTTTTCGCTATAACAAACCCCTCGATATAACAAACAAAACGCTTGGACCCTAACAGGTTTGTTATAGCGAGGGTGTACTGTACTTCCAAGACATTTTTTTCAATGAAGAATCATCTTTGTTGCTAACAACAGTCATGCAGTTCCTTAAAGGGGAGAGAGTGGAGCTTTGTTCTCACCTGTAAGCCATGCCTCTATAAAGAGAATTCCCACCGCTATGTTATATCTCAGGCCATGGAGGGTGACGCCACCCTAGTTGAAGGAATACAAAGATAGGGCAAATGAAAAACTTTCTACGTTGCAGCACAATTTATCTACTTCATATCACAAAAAACAAACGATTCTTATCCAACTGCGTGAATCTAGGGAATTCAGGGAAGGACAGGTTTGGTATACCAGGTTAAATGTCTATCAGTGGGCTATGTACCTTTTAACCTCACAATTTCAATTCAAGTCATGTTTGGCAGTCAAAGGAATGGAATGTGATCTGCTAGCTGCTAACGGGTTGGGGTACATGTGAAATGTACCCTTACCAGAGGAGGCTCCTTAGAGGAGGCAGTGTCCTTAAAATTATTATATATATATATATATATATATATATATATATATAATAGTTGTGTAACATTATAATATAATAATGTTCAATAAAACAAAAAGTCTAAAATGCAAGAAAAGATGACATTTTAACCAAAACCCTAGATTCAACATTAGCTCTAAGATCGCTCTTGTAAGTAAATAAATAACTGTTGGTTTGTCGTAATTGTAAAGTGAGTTATTGCCAGTCTGATGCTGTAACGTGAGCAAGTTGTGTTGAATCAACAACTTGGCATCTTGCAACAGGACGCAGCTGACTCGATTTAGGGTAATTTGTAAGCAATTGTCTGCAGCAAACAGCTTTCGACCTCCAGGGCATTATATAAGCACTGACAGCAACCTAGTGCACCGAAGGGCCTGTGGTAATTAAAACGAGGACAGGCTAACAAGGACCGGTTGCAAAATCTTTTATCCAAGCATTAAACTGAAGGCTCCAACTCCAGACCAGGTTTGCATACATTTTTCTTTTTATTAATTAATGCTCTCCTCCTGTACCTGTCGGTTTTCACCTCCCTCTCGACTTCCTACCGTGACTAAATTCAACACTAGAACCGCCGCGGGATTAATGAGATTTAAATGTAAACAAACCTGCGTGCTGTCAATGCAATGCGGTTGTCCGTAAAAAAAAAAAAAAAAGAAAAGAAAAGAAAAAGACAACCGCATTGCATGAACAAACGCAGATTCATTTACATTTTAAATCCAAACCCGTCAAAATGACTACCATGGCGGTTCTAGTGTTAATATCCCTGTAATCCTATCCTCTCCTCTCATTCCTATCCTCTGGCTTTGCCTTGTCGCTACAAATCTAACTCCACTAGCCTCATCCTCCCTCCTTCCCCCCCCCCCCCCCCCCCCCCTCTTCTGGCGCCCTCTGGAATTGTCGATTGGCTTCCAACAAAGCTGACTTCATCTCTGCCTTCACTTTCACCTCTCTCTTGACTTCCTAGCTCTCAGTGGATCCTGGATCTCCCCTGATAACACTACCACTTCAGCCACCCTTTCCTCTCTCTATGTCCTCTCCCTGTCTCCTTGCCCCTCTGGATGGGGTGGGGGAACAGGACTTCTGCTCTCTCCCTCCCTGCTCTTTTCTGTCCCCCCTCCTGTCTCCTCTCTCTCTGTTCGCACCTTTTTGAGTTTCACGCTGTTGAAATCACCTCCCCTTGTCGCCTTCTTCTCATTGTTCTCTACTGGCCTCCTGGCCCTGGACCCCTTACTCACTTTCTTGATGAGCTTGACTTCCTCCTCTCCTCCCTCCACCCCTGTTGTTCTATTAGGTGACTTCAACATCCTCCTCTCCAACCCTAACCACTGCTGGATTTCTTCCCCTTCTTCACTCCTTTGCCTACTGTCTCTCCTCGTCCCGTCCCACCCCACCCCACCCCACCCACACAGCGGGCCGTCAACTGGACCTCGTCTTCAAGCTCCGCCCCAGCCCTGGCTCTCCTCTGTGCTTGGAGCCAATCTCCCCAGCAGTATTTGTTCACTCTCTCTTTTTTTGTCTGTACGGTATATAATTATTTGGTTGGTCATTTTATTATGGTTTAGCAAATTAAGTCAATAGTATGTTTTTTTTTTTTTCTGCCTTTCTCCTGCTTTAGCAACTTTGTTTATAAAATATTGTATGCACATCCCATTGGCCCTCGGCCGCACATTAGGACCAATCACAGTGGAGACAGAGAACACGCACACAGGCTGACAGACAAGAAGTAAACAATGCAGTGGCAGGAAATACAGAGCGGGGGAACACCATTACAGCGGGTAATACAGGCAGGAATTATAGTACGGGAATCACAGGCACAGAATGCTACAGTGTGTTAGTGAGGGGGTCTTGAAATCTAACATGTTTACCAGCCAGATTGGGGTAAAACCTGTTTATTATTATTTGTTTATTTAGCAGTCGCCTTTATCCAAGGCGACTTACAGAGACTAGGGTGTGTGAACTATGCATCAGCTGCAGAGTCACTTAAAACTACGTCTCACCCGAAAGACGGAGCACAAGGAGGTTAAGTGACTTGCTCAGGGTCACACAACGAGTCAGTGGCTGAGGTGGGATTTGAACCGGGGACCTCCTGGTTACAAGCCCTTTTCTTTAGGCACTGGACCACACAGCCTCCACTTAAACTACACTTGTAGATCTCTTTATCTACCGTGATGCACTGGACTTACCTGACCTAAGCACCATGTTACTGGATCCTCAGCTGATGCACTATTCTTGCACTACTGCACCACTAATATGCCATTGTAGATATAACTTGTTGTAATCTTAACTTGTTGCATTCTAGCTCATTGTATTTTAGTAGTATTATTTGCACATTTAACAGTTAACTATACTGTATTTAAATATTAATCTAACAATGTAACCCTCTGCCGCCTTCTCTCCAGTTTTTTTTTTTTTTTTAGCCACGAGCCACCACTGACCCTAACTCTGACCCAAGCCTTAAGCGAGAGTTCCTTGCGAGAGAAGCCTATGATTGAATGAGAATGGACAGTAAAAAAAACTTGGCCAGGGACGAGGCACATTGGTAGGCTAGTGCAGGCAGACCTGTGCCAATTCTGTGGATACATTTTCCATTCAGTGACATCAATACAGGCAGCACTTTTTACAAGCGTGAACATTCATAATCATGTGATTCTTGTAGCATTGTTCTTTAGACTTGGTTTGGCCATGGGCCGTCGCCATGTATCTGACGATAGTTTTGAAACATAACTGAGTTAGGGGCATATTCATTATTATTTATTTCTTAGCAGACACCCTTATCCAGGGCGACTTACAATTGTTATAAGATATCACATTATTTTTACATACAATTACATTATTTTTTACATGTTATTTTTTACATACAATTACCCATTTATACAGTTGGGTTTTTACTGGAGCAATCTAGGTAAAGTACCTTGCTCAAGGGTACAGCAGCTGTGTCCCCCACCTGGGATTGAACCCACAAACCTCTGGTCAAGAGTCCAGAGCCCTAACCACTACTCCACACACAGCAGTGTCCCTCACTTGGTGTTGAACCCACGACCCTCCGGTCAAGAGTCCAGAGCCCTAACCACTACTCCACACACAGCAGTGTCCCCCACTGCGGATTGAACCCATGACCCTCCAGTCAAGTCCAGAGCCCTAACCACTACTACACACTAGCATTCAGTGGCTAGTCATTTAATCAAAGATTTTTTTTTAATGCACAGAAGTGAATTACCTTAAAATCTGGAACAAGAAAACTGCTAGTCGAATCCCACACCAAGTCTGAATGACAAGCATTAAAATTATTATCTTCCACAAACTCAAGTCATATACATATTTGAACTATTTCAGATAATCGCTGCAAAAAGAAAATATCAGGTACTGTATACTGACTGAAGGCATGGCCAGCAAGTCCTCAGGAGTCACAACCACATCTTCCCGGAGAATATGAAGCTGATTCGGGCCTAGCGTGTGTTTCTGGAAAAGCTGGAACCAGTACAAATGAGTGCTGATAACTTCACACCACACACAGAGATCACATACCAAGAACAGTCATCTGTATAAATGAACTACGCATCAACTGGCCCCAGTAGCACCATGACTTACTATGCTTTATATTTCTGAGGCCTCGGAGGCCAAGGATCTTTGCCTTTTAAAGTGAGGTCATCTTGTCTGTGTGCAGTTTGAATACTGAGTGATTGTTAAGCCACCATAGCCTGTCATGTCTTTAATGTTATAAGAATAATAATTAAAAATGATATATTGGCAGTACAGGAAAAAAAAAAATCTTATTTAAAGATTAATCACAGATAGGAGCTTTAATAGATTAATTAAATTAAGTACATTAAATATGACATATAAGCGAGTACAGTATATAGTGATCCAATACTTAAATTATTATTTAAACATATCAATTATTATCAATGTTCTAGAATTTTAGATATTTTTATGTAAAATAACTTCTATACTGAATAGGCAAGATGTGATTGATTGATTGTTCACATGCTCATGATCAATGGATTAAAATAAAATAAAACAAAATAAAGAAGATCAAACAGATGATAAAATCTCCTGTTTGACTTTAAAATCCAGGTGTTTCATTTGAAATGTTAAATTACAAGCTGTCAAACAAACCCAGGTTTGATTGTACAGTTTTTTGGATGTTTTAAAGAGGGTTGTAAGTGGTTTCGGACCTGTGTTTCTGGTAAACCTGAAGCTCTATATGAAAGCACAATCATTCCAATGCTGTCCGTTTGTTTGAGAGAGCTAAGAACTGGGAGCACTGAAATCCTACTTGAGACTGGGGCAGCTTTGTACAAACACATTACCTTTTGCAATGGCTCAATCAACTTGAGATCGTACACCATGAATCCATCCACGCCAGCATTGATTTCTAGCATCTTTAACCTTAGAGGAAGAGACAAAACAAAATAATTTAATTCAGCCGAGACAGAAAACAGATTGGTCACTTTCTATTGTCTATGTACAGCCATTTCTACTTGTACCTATTTGTGCCATGCATTGTCTGGAGCTTGATCTATTGTAAACAGCGTTTAGAGATTCTACTGAACTCGCTGGGATTTAGCTTGGACAGTGGTAGACAAAGAGTGCAAGTGTTTATAGCAAGCGTTTCATAAATCTTACCTGTTGCGCATACGGACACATTCGATATGTATTTTTATTTTAAAACAGGTTATCTGGTACTACACTAAAGACATCTCTGTTTCCATATAGTGCTTTCAGATAGTGTTACACTTCCTTGGTTTTCACCCAGAAGGTCTCCACCCCTTCAACAGCTAATTTCCTTTCATTAACCAACCAGTTGCTTTTCAGCCAAAAAAATGGACCCTGAAGATACTGCTGAGGTGAAATGACCTAGGAAGTGCAAGTTTAACATATATCCCTGAGAATAAGGCATGGAAACTGAGAACGGTCTGATTGTTTTAAAATGAAAACGTTTCCTATAACATATGTTTCTATCAACACTGCACATTGTAGGCCAAGGGAAGTGAAAAACAAGTTAGCTACAAGCACTTCAACAAGATACACTTGACAACTGTTCATTTTTTCCTCCCATATTTGTTTTATTTCGGTTAACGGTGCCTCCTCCTTGCCTGGTTACAGTTGCCATGACGCTGTGGTAGTGGGCGCTCTGCGTGTCATTGGGGAGCAGCAGTGCTGCCATGCCCCCTGTCGCCAGGGCTCCCCGTCTGTGACAGGTCTGCACCAGCAGGTCCATGTAGCTCTGCAGAAACAGCTTCTCCATGTTCACATACTTACTGCGGTCCGGCAGCAGGAAGGCTGAGCGATCGCCTGAGAACAGCAAACCCACCACTAGTTTATTAGTCTCAGTACCATTTTCACCTCCAACCTAATCATTATTATTATTATTATTTGTTTATTTAGCAGACGCCTTTATCCAAGGCGACTTACAGAGACTAGGGTGTGTAAACTATGCATCAGCTGCAGAGTCACTTACAATTACGTCTCACCTGAAAGACAAGGAGCACAAGATGGTGAAATGACTTGCTCAGGGTCACACAATGAGTCAGTGGTTGAGGTGGGATTTGAACCGGGGACCTTCTGGTTACAAGCCCGTTTCTTTAACCACTCGACCACACAGCCTCCTATCATATAGTGCAGTTGAACTTTCCAAATCAATTTTCTTACCAGGCCCATTTTCTTCTGTTTGAAAATCGTTTGTATGCTTCTATTTTACCCTTCACTTTGGATTTAGAACAACGCTATACAAGTACATACATGTTATGGTTGGCATACACACCAATGGAAAAGTTGCAATCAAACCAAGTGTCTTTCCACACAGGAAGTTATTAAAAACCTAAACAAAAGGAAAGGGGGACCAGCAATGCTGGAAATGCTAATAAGTAGTGTTTTAAAACCTTGGTGAGCACTCCTTTGAGTAATAAGGTGTTTGTTTTTTCATTGTAAGGGAAGTGTTAAGCCATTTTTCAGTATACCTTATTCTTGTGTTTAGTTAATAGAAGGCAGTGCCTTCCGAGTTGTTAATAACCACTGGTACCAATGGAAAGAAGCTTGCGTTCAGTTAGGTTAATAATAAACATATATTTTGCTGTGAGCTCTCTCACCTAATTTGTTGACAAAGGATGCTGAGTAATCCCAGATCCCGCAGTTTAACCCTGCAGTGTGGTCGCGCAGCTCAAACAGGATCTCGTCCATCTCAAACGTGGCCAGAATGCTCTCAATTAACACGGTGGCTTTAATACTGCAGGCTGGCAAACCCAGCTACAGGAAGAAACATACATCATCACACCTTAATAACAATGTATCAAACAGAGACTCCTGCTTTTCCTTAAAGATAGCAACCTGGTCCTTCATTTGTAAAACCACTGCCATTTACACTTTAACTCAACTGCTGCAGCCTAACTGCTCTTAAATACTACATAGTCAGCTATACAACACGTCAGGTGGTTTACTTCCTTTGAGTAAAATATCTTCATGATGTAGATTCTCTGTTTCATAACAGTTTTACTTCTGTGTGCTTATACTGCAGCAGATAAAACATTGTTTTACCTTTTGTTCTGTCCAAATAAATATGTTGTTCCAGAGTCTGGCTTCAAGGTAACTTTCAACCTAAAACATATACACATAAACAATATTTAGACAATATTGGATGCTTGTTAAATGACCTACACACCCTTTTATGCAACATTATACATCCCACCCACCTTTGAGAGGTAGAAAAAGGGCCCGCTTTTGTTTTCTACTAACAGCTTTCCATTGTGGTACATTAACAACCCAAAATCAAACAGGGGTCCCGGGACCTCTTTTCCATTTACCTAAAAAAAGAAAAAAGTTTCATACACAACTACTGACCTGCATAGAAAAAAAAAAAGTTATAATGATAAACTCAAAAGGGTAACAAGCCAGTACCATCATATTGTGCTCCACCATGTTCCACGCTCTGGGTCTGAGCATTAAGACAGGAGCTTTCGAAATGGGTGGCACACCTGAGAAAAAATGTTTTTAAAAATAATTCACGTCTCGATAGTGGTTTAAAGAATGTTTCTTCAAAGTCTGTTTTTATGAATACAATTTGATTACAATGTATTATACTTTCCTAGACTTTTGTTAAATGAGCCAACAAGTAAATATCAAACTACATTACTATTCGAAAAACAGGGATTATTTAAATAACTCATGAGTCAAAGACTGGTGAAAGTGTCCTTCGACATAGCTGTTTTTACTTCCAGGTTTTACAGGTGGTATAAATATATGGGAATTCAGAGAATTCAACTTCACTGATAATGGGCCAATATTTAATGGGTCTTTCCACTGGAACAGTGTACAGCTGTTCCTTTTAAAATAACAAAAAGTGTACTAAAATTGTACTAATAGCTAGTACAAGCTTTTAGTACATATGTTTACTTTAAATTGTGGAACATTTGTTGCAGACAATACTATAGTTAAACTAGTTTAACCACATAAGCAGTGTTTAACCAATGTCCTGACACTTTATGACCAGGGCATTGGCCTGATAACTTGGTTCAAACCCTGTGTTTTATAAAGGACAGGGACGACAAGCAATGCAGGATAACCAACTTGGCATAATTAACCTTACCTTGGAACTGATTACGAACTGCCTTGCAAACATTAAAAATGCCTTTGATCTGATTGGAGTAAGTAGGGCAGTTTCCATCATCAAAATCAACCTGCAGATGCAATGATTAAAAACTTAAATTGCGTGTTCAGCCAGACCGATCAGTTAATAAAGCAAGACTCAAAGAATCCACACAAAAGGGGGTTGTTTCACTCTTTTAAATGCATACCAAGCCAGACCTTTGTGTATCATGGATGCATTAACAAAATGTACTGCTTTGGACTCTAACCAAAAAGCCAATTCATTTCCTAGAAGTGCAGCTTGCCCGCTTACCTTAAATCTTTGCTAATCTGATTTGATTTATTAGATATAAGGCACATGAAAGCACTAATTTATTGTACATTTGTGTCTCACAACCATTAAAATAACCAACCAGGGCAGATTGGTTAAACAGGGCTATCGTTGAGATCTGTGTGGCCCCATAACCTTATTTACGAAAAATAATTGTATATAAGAGTTTAAGCCCAGACAGTCCAATCTCCTTTCCCCTTTAGCTTTCCCCAGCACTAAAGTGCTTACCAAAATATTACTTGATGAGGTTAATACAGAATTGATTTACCTGGATCCCCTGAGCCTTTGACCTCAAAGCTTGAATGAAGCGCTCAGTGTCAGATGGCGCAAGGTCTCCGATGTCCACATGCCTGTTCTGTAGCCTCTCTGGCACAGGCAGCACCCTCCAGGTCCGGTCCTCCCGGAGGCGAGATGTGAGGCTGGAGAACCCCGGGAGACCTCCTGTCTGCTCCAGCTCCATCTTCCTAGCAACTCTGTGCCTTAAAATCTGTACAACATGTTAAATACTTGTACTGTACAGTATGCCAAGAGTGAGGGTGGATCACAATATTGTTCAGTACCATGTTGAACTAGTTGAAATTGCTCAATTGTGCATTACTGTAAGCTCATTCATGATTCTTTTCTTAATGGAAAATAGATAGAGATAGAAGGAACTGGTCTTTTTTGTATTTATTAAATTAATTTATAATTGGCAGCGATCCTGTGAAAAATAAATCTCAATGTAAAAATAATAATAAAATGTAAAGAACCGTTAAGGGCATAAAACTGTTCTTTATTTTCATAGCTTATTTATTTACACACAACTAAGGAATTTTTCATAAAGCTTTTAGTTTCGGTTGCTGTATATTGATCACTAAGAAATCGAATTACAGACCTTCAATAAAGATGAAAACAAATTACCTCATCAACCTGTTTGTCAAAAGTTGAGATTAATTCTGCAAGGAAGCAAACGGAATCTACAGTAAACAGAGTTTCATGTTCATGTTGCAGACCCTGAGGGGCGTTTTCAAGCTCCACTGCAGCCAGCGTCTGTGTAGAAGAAAAAGAATGTATAATATGTTTAAATATATAAGTCCTTCCTAATAGGACTTATATAAAGTTAAAATATATTTTATTTTTAAACCAACTGGTTTATTGCAAAGTCTATTCTCTAACAGGCCAAAGAACAAACTGTTTATAGACTGTGGGAGTCTGTGAGTCCAGAGATTCTACTTCAGACTTCCAAAAGATATTCTGGAGACAACAGCTTTCGGGATAGAGGGGTGCTAAGGATTTCTAATCATAAATACAGATGGTTGTCTGTGGATAACACTTACTGTAGCCAGTGATAGAACCATTGATTAAGGTCTGAAGTGCTAAACCTTGTAATTCCTTTGTTCTAAGACAAAAAAATTGGAACATGTGTTATAGTAGACGATGCCCTTTTACACTGTCATACCCGAGCTGAGCCGGTGCCAAACCCAGCCATGGTACGGCTCAGGTGCCTTGAGTTGCTTTTACACTGAAGAGCCGAGCCGAGCCGAGCCGAGTCGAGCGAATGACGTCACGTGCGATGAACGTGCCGAGTCACAGAGAACAGAGAGGAGGCGTATGGCAAAAAAGGGAATGTGTTTTTTTGTTCCTCATGCTTTGTCGTTCAAACATTTGCATGCAGTATGAACTTTCTAGCCTAAAATTAGTAATAATGATAATAAAAGTCATGCTTGAATATGTTGATTATTATAGCTCTATACATAGATGGTCCTCAGTGTTCGGTGTTATTTTATTTACGATTAACTTATTTATAAAGCGACATTAAAGCCATGTCTTATCTAACATAAGTTAAAGGAGTTTCATTATTTCAGTTTAATACTTAAGTTCCCAACTGTGACACGGTAGCCGATATGGTGACGTCAGGACAGATTGCAGGAAGGAAACAAACAAATACTGCGGTGCTTATTTAAATCAGGGCTTCTCAAACTCGGTCCAGGGGACCCCCTGTGGCTGCTGGTTTTCATTCCAACCGAGCTCTCAAGTACTTAACTAGACCCTTAATTGAACTGATAATTTGCTTAATTAGACCTTTTTACTTGTTTTCAGCTCTTGAACAGTTGCATATTTCAAGCTAGCTATAACATTTGATAAGTAACTTGAACTGCAACTATTTAAGAGCTGAAAACAAGTAAAAATGTCTAATTAAGCAATAACAAAAATAATAATAATAATAATAATAATAATAATAATAATAATAATAATAATAATAATAATAATAATAACAAAAACATACGGCTTGGCCGTCACATTCATAAATAAATAAATAAATAAATAAATAATACAACAAAACAAATACAAAATAATAAATTGCACAGGGGTGGAGGGGCACACTTATGTATGAAGATTCACATTTAGTGAAATCGACAAAAAAATCGACAAAAAAAAAAAAAACAGTACAAATCCGTACTAACACTTTAGTTTCACTGTTGTTAATCTGTGAAAAGACAACTTCAACAACAGTATACATTGAAAAAAGAAACTTAAACATATAAAATAAAGGCAAAAGCAGTAAGATGCAACAGTCAACATGCATCATGACGTCATGACGAAAGTCAATAACCACGGCCTGCTCCGGCCTGAGCCAGATTCAGCCATAAGAACATAAGAAAGTTTACAAACGAGAGGAGGCCATTCGGCCCATCTTGCTCGTTTGGTTGTTAGTAGCTTAGTGAGCCCAGAATCTCATCAAGCAGCTTCTTGAAGGATCCCAGGCTGTCAGCTTCAACAACATTACTGGGGAGTTGGTTCCAGATTCCCACAGTACCGGTCCGCTCGGGTCGGGTATATTGCCAGTGTAAAAACCCCCCCTCACGGGTCGCGTGTGCCAGTGTAAAAGCACCCGACCTGTGAGGGTCCCAGGCCCTCACGGGTCGGGTGTGCCAGTGTAAAAGCGATGAAATACTGAAAGAGTGTGTGGTGGGGTACACCCCGCCCCTGTGCGTGTTTTGTGTTTTGTGTTGGGTTATTATTGTTTAAATTGTATGGGTGCACAGGTGTTTTAGGTCGGCAGGGAAGGATTAATTGCCTTTCCTGCCAAAACAGTTCACGCACAGAATGTCCTTGGGCCCGATTGAATGATTAACAAGTAATCGTGCCCAGTCACAGCTGCATAAAAGAGGCAGGGATCTCTCACTTGGGGTTGGGTTTTGTTTTGAGGAGGAACGTAAATTAAAAGTAGTGTAGCGTCGGGTTAATAGTGTATATGATGTTCACTGTCTGTCTGTCTGTCTGTCTGCCTGGTCCCAACCAGGTCCGCTATTTCCCGCCTGATGACTATATAAGCTGCAGCCTGTATGCTGAGAGAGTGACAGCAGCAAGAGCTAAAGATCATTTGTGAGCTAAAACAACAGCACTTATAAGCGCCAATCCAATTCAGCAATAAACTGCCTTTCCAGTGCCAAAGAAATCTTTAGAAGTGTTTCCTCTCTTTCCACTGAACCCACGGCAAGCCATCATCACAGTACAAATAAAATAACAATTGCTTCTCGTGCTGGCTTCACACCAGCACGATACTTATTTACTGTGTTTGTCTGTTTGTTTTGGCCATCGTGCAGTTTCTTTTGGAAAATGTTTTGTTTTGTGTTTTGTTTAAATCTTTTATTTAATAAACATGCGCATCAGCAATTCATACCTTGCAGTACTTTGTGTGTCTCCTTCCTGGTCTGATGTCACCACAAGTTATCCATGACAGAGAGTTAATATTGAATCGAGAATGCAGTGATTTAAAATGCATTAAAATCAAGAATATTCTTTTGAACTTAATTTAAAACCACTGTATATTCACCAACAATTAAAACAAACTTACCTACAATAAAACTGCTAAATCTTAACTCTTTAAGGTCCGCCTAATAAAGGGTATAATATAAATATAAAGGGAAAATGACCTGCGGTGGTCATAGCTTTAAAGGCGATTTAATTAGGCAGTATTATGGACACTCTTGCAAGATTTCTGGAAGGAGGAGTCTTGGGGCTTCTTTAAATGATGCATAATTTGTTTATTTCCGGCATTTCTGGCGTTCACAAGTCTGCGCTGAAGTTTCAGTACAGACTTGAATTGGAGAGGAACTGCGTACGCTCAATATATTGTATATTGATATATATTGTAACACAGCAGGGAGGGGGTTAAAATCCTCCCTGCATAAAACATGTGCGTTTGCACATTTTGTTAATAGTTTAATTGTTTTGTTTAATTGTTTAATTAGATTTGGTAATTGTTTTATTGTTAATTATCCCCTGCACCTGGTAGTAATTATAAATTAGGACCAGGTGGAGGGTATTAAGAGGTGCAGTCAGCCTGCACAAGGCTGCTGTGTGAGCCTGCTTGTGAGTGCGTGCAGGTGTACAAAGAGAAAGGTAGTGTGAAACCTTTTGTGTTTGTTGTCTTTGGCAACAGGTAAACAGCTTAGTTGTCCTGTTTATAGTTTAGGTTCCTGTTTGGCGTTTTAGTTGAGTGCTCAAGCAAAGACCTAGGTGTTTGTTTTGTTTGTTTTGTTTTTGTGTTTGTGTATTACTAAAAAAAAAATATAGCACGTAAGCGCTTAAATTTCCTGTGTCGTAAGCACCTAAATTTCCTGTGTCCTGGGTCTGTTTTAAAGGGGCAACGAACCCTGAGTGGTGCAATTGTGTTACAATTCATGGTGTTACAATTTATTTTTTGCTTTGTTTGTTTCCAGGTTATAAAATAAATATTGAGTATGAATAAGTGTGTGTGTGAAAAGTATTTTTATTTCGTGCCTTGCTTGTTTACTGAACAGACACCCTTCTCTGCTGCACTTGTAAGCTGAGCTTGGTGTAGAGTTACAGGCAACTGATGACACTCCTGAGAAGCATTTTGTTTACAAAGCTTCAGGTTACAGCAGGTGTGTCTTATCTATTGGCATGCCCTTTCTTTACACAAGATGGTAACATATATAATATTGTGTATAGCATAAGCTATTATGTATTTATTTTTGTTTTATTTTATAATTACAGTGCAGAAGTTGAGGAAATAACCCCAACCTCCAGCATATCAGCACCCAAAAAAAAAAGCCTGTCCAGCTGTTGGCCACATAAGACCTAGCCACCATGTTTGACCTTGTTCACTTGGCCAGACGGTGGCTGCAGCCCGAGGTTAACCCAGCCATACAAGTTGCTGAAATACTCGTAATGGATCTCTTTTTGCAATCCATGCCTGCTCCGCTCAGAAAATGGGTCAGACAGGGGGACCCTAATACACTAGATGACTTTGTGGCATTGGTGGAGTGGCAAATAGCCGCAGAGGAGATGTCTCATTGGCCAGGCCCGGTTTCGAGAAGGATCAACTGGCAACCCCATTACCTAACCGCCCGGAATGACCAGAACTCGGGTAAGCATGAAAAGAGGTACAAAGGGGTCACCGAAGAGTGGTTGACAACTGTGAAGGGACTAGGGTTACTTGTGTGCACGGTGATGTCAATTATTATCCCACCACTAAAGTAAAAATGTAGTTTCGAGGAGGAAGTTACTGAAGTAAGGGTTGGGGTGATACCAAAATTACCACACACAGTAATTCTGGGGAGGGATTATACAGGGTTTAATAACCTTGTGAAAATGCAGGGGGAATTGGCCGCTCCAGTTACAAAAGTAGAAATGGAGGGGAAAAACCAACCATACCGGGTACTTGAAGCAAAAAGGGCTGAGGTAATGATTTTAGGAAGCTCAATGAAGTGTCAAAGTTTGACGCTTATCCCATGCCATGGGTGGACGAGCTCATTGAAAAACTGGGGAAAGCAAAGTATTTGTCCACAGTTGATTTGACTAAGGGATACTGGCAGATACCATTGGCTGAGGGAGCTAAGGAGAAAACAGCCTTTGTAACTCCTGAAGGTTTGTACCAGTACCATGCCATTCGGCTTACACTGTGCCCCTGCAACCTTGTCAAGGTTTGTCAAGGGTACACTGCCTCTCGGCCATGGACGCTCCAACCCAGAGGTTGAAGCTGAGGGGAGGGATATGTGGCACGGTCACAGAGAACAGGTACATAAGTTTAAGACGATCAAGGCCTATCATTCCTATCAGTGGATGGTAAAAATACTAAATCTGTACACTAGAGGTCACTGTTTAGCAAAATATGTCAAAATAACAATTGTATGATAGTTCCCTGGTGGTTAACTAATTAACCAGCTGTATACAGAGCCTGTTGTTTACAACTCTAGTTGGAGAGTAAGGAGTGGGTGAACAAACAAGAGTGTCTTATTTGTGTAACTTGGGTAAGAAAACAAAGATTATCTGTGTGAATTAACAAAGGTGCTTATATTTGGTTTGTTGGGCAAACAGCTTACCTGTCCTGACTTTAGGTAGGGAAAACTATTATTGTTTAGTGAGGCACTCCATGAGGAGTTAGGTTTTTGTGTGTTTGACCATTTCTGTTTAAAAGAATAAAAATAAACGAAACTGTGTTTTGGAACTCTAAAAAGAAGTCTCCGATCTGGTTACTGTGCATGCACACTCAGCCATCGTACCACAGTAAAGATAGGACATTTCTTTAGGAAAACTTAACTAACATTCTCAACACATAATAAAATATTTGGAGAGAGTTATATTCCATTTCATTTTTTTTTATTTGCTGCACGTCGCAGCAGTGGAGCACTGAATGAGAGGGAGGTAGAAAGTATACATACGGGCATGCCTGACATCAATGAAAAGCGCAAAGCCTGTGCTTTTAAATTACATTGAAACCAGAATGCTATCTGTTGAAGCGACCGAGTAATAGGCAACAAACAAAACTTAGGAGCTGACTCATGTCACATGACTCAAGCCTTAGTGTGTTCAGGACATACGATACATCATTGGAAAGCTGTAATTCTGTATGTGGCAGAGCAGGGCTCTGCCTTTGGAAATACTGGCAGGGATGGGGTTAAATTCTCCTCCCTGCCCAGGTTGATTGCATCAGGTGGGAGCAATCAATTATCCAATTATCACCCAGCCACCTGGCATAAAAGGAGGCCTCAGCCTCCCAGTAGGGAGAGTTCTAGAAAGAGGAGAGTAGCTGAGGAAGTAAGAGTGGTTTTTTTTGTGTGTGCTGGTTTTTTTGTTCATTTTTTAATCCAGTGAAGGCAACGCCGAGGCTTGAAGGCTTATTTTTGTAAGTTTTGTTTTGTGTTTATTGTCTGTGTTTTGAAACCTTTTTGTTTGGCCCTCGTGCCGGTTTGTTTTGGTATTTTTGTATATTAAAAACTTTAGAAAAAAAAAGGGGGCAGAAGAAGCAGGCAGCGGCAGCAGTGACAGCAGCATCAAAAGCTGCTGCCACCCCAGCTGGAGGACCCAGCCAGCCTTTTCCCCTGGTGTTCCTGGTGTGGGAAGGGGGACCACCGCTGGAGATCCTGCCCAGAGGTGCCACCAGTGGACTGGTGTGGGCGCTGCGAGGTCTACAGCCACAACTGGGCAGGATGCTCCTACGCCCTGGCCCAGGAGGCGGCAGAGTTGTGCCCCGGCTGTGGGGCATATGGGCACACAGTGGCCATCTGCCCCACCCAAACAGAGGGGAGGAGAAGGAGGCCGAGAGGAAGGAAGACATGGGAGGAATGCATGCAGTACGGGCATGAGGAGCACCACTGCCTGGAGGTGTTACAGGACACAGACCTGGAGTGGGAGGAGCCCGAACATCCTGCGCCTGAGTGGGAGGAGCCTGAACGTCCTGCGCCTGAGTGGGAGGAGCCCGAACGTCCTGCGCCTGAGTGGGAGGAGCAAGAACGTCCAGAGCCCAAGAGGGGGGAGTCGGTGCGTCCAGAGCCCAAGAGGGGGGAGTCGGTGCGTCCAGAGCCCAAGAGGGGGGAGTCGGTGCGTCCAGAGCCCAAGTGGGGGGAGTCGGTGTGTCCAGAGCCCAAGAGGGGGAAGGCCGAACGTCCACAGTCCAGGTATCCGCCAGCAGAGGGAGAGTTCCTGCTGGTTCCGCCTCCACCGCTGTGGGAGGACTGTGTGTCACTCCCACCTCCACCAGCAGAGGGAGAGTACCTACTGGTTTTGCCTCCATCGCCGCCACCAGCAGAGGAAGCATGCCTGCTGGTTCCACTGCTGCTGCCGTCCCGAGAGCCAGAGGGGGTGGAGCTGCCGTCCCGAGAGCCAGAGGGGGTGGAGCTGCCGTTCCAAGAGTCAGAGGGGGTGGAGCTGCCGTTCCGAGAGTCAGAGGGGGTGGAGCTGCCGTCCCGAGAGCCAAATGGGGTGGAGCTGCCGTCCCGAGAGCAAGAAGGGGAGGAGCCACGGACACAAGAGCCAGAAGGGGAGGAGCCACGGACCCGAGAGCCAGAAGGGGAGAAGGCTGAAGCCCCTCAGCAGCCTTTGCACATGCTGCTGAGAGGAGCTCAGGGGAGGCACACCCGACTGCGACAGCAGGAGGTGCCAGCCCGACTTCAGAGGCCGCTAGAATGGCCACAGCCACCACCGCCAATGCCGGAGTGTCTGGAACCGTTGCCATTGGAAGAGCTGGAACTGCCGTTGCCGGAGTGGCCACCGTCTCCGCCTGTTGTTCCAGAGGGTCCGCCTGCTGTTCCTGAGGGTCCGCCGTCTCCGCCTGCTGTTCGTGAGGGGTCGCCGTTCCTGCCTCGTCCACCAGAGAGAGACGAGCTGCTGTTCCCGCCTCCGCCACCAGAGGGAGACGGACTGCCATTCCTGCCTCCGCCACCAGAGGGAGACGGGCCGCCGTTCCCGCCTCCACCACCAGAGGGAGACGGGCCGCCGTTCCCGCCTCCGCCACCAGAGGGAGACGGGCCGCCGTTCCCGCCTCCGCCACCAGAGGGAGACGGGCCGCCGTTCCCGCCTCCGCCACCAGAGGGAAACGGGCCACCGTTCCCGCCTCTGCCACCAGAGGTGCCACCAGCGCTGCTCGTGCTGGAGGGTCCACGTTTCCTGCCAGCGTTCGTGTGCTTGGAAAGTTCGGGGCCCCCGCTATTGAAGAAAGCTTGGGGGATCCGACATCAACCCCGCCCACCACCGCCCACCGAAATAGCCCACCCAAGGGACATAAGGGGACTCGTGGGGGGAGGGCTTTGGTTCAAACGGGGGGGGGAGTTTGGCCGATTGCGGCCTGCGTACTTTGTACGTGGGGGGAGGTGTGTAGCAGAGCAGGGCTCTGCCTTTGGAAATACTGGCAGGGATGGGGTTAAATTCTCCTCCCTGCCCAGGTTGATTGCATCAGGAGGGAGCAATCAATTATCCAATTATCTCCCAGCCACCTGGCATAAAAGGAGGCCTCAGCCTCCCAGTAGGGAGAGTTCTAGAAAGAGGAGAGTAGCTGAGGAAGTAAGAGTGTTTTTTTTGTGTGTGCTGGTTTTTTTGTTCATTTTTTGAATCCAGTGAAGGCAACGCCGAGGCTTGAAGGCTTATTTTTGTAAGTTTTGTTTTGTGTTTATTGTCTGTGTTTTGAAACCTTTTTGTTTGGCCCTCGTGCCGGTTTGTTCTGGTATTTTTGTATATTAAAAGCTTTATTTTTGAACTTTCACTGTCTCTGAGTCTCAACCTCTGTCATCCTGTCACGCTGTAC
Source organism: Acipenser ruthenus (assembly GCF_902713425.1). NCBI lineage: Eukaryota > Metazoa > Chordata > Actinopteri > Acipenseriformes > Acipenseridae > Acipenser > Acipenser ruthenus. The sequence continues at coordinate 107,132,628 of NC_081189.1, read as the reverse complement.
TTTCAAACAAGCCTTGAACCAGGAAGTGCCTGAGATATTCATGAGAAAAGATCGGGCTCGCCGATACACTACGCCTGGGATCCACACGGACCCCAAACCTAAAACAATTTGGGAAATTCAACCAGACTACCTGGACTAGGAGTATCCTTTACATAGTGTAACAGGATGGGTGCTTGACAACTACCTAAAAGGCAACAAAAATCAAGTCACTAGATCCACATAATAACTGACACTAAAGCACCGTGTGGTCCGCAAGGACCCCACTTTACCGTATGAGGGCTAAATGGTGATTCTGTCTTTTCAGACCGGGCTGCCGAAAGGACAATTGAGTTGCCACGCCTGCCTTTGGGACTACCAAATCATTTGAGAATATGGTGATGAGCAAGCCATGAGCCCTGTATTAAAATAGACCTATCATAGTGACATGTAAACAATACTGTGGTTGTTCATTGGAAATTAATTGTTACTTATGTGATTGGTCATTGGCTATAAACTAGTTGCAGCCTAAAACAAATACTGGAATCGACACTCCTAAGAACCACCACTGTATCCTGTGAAGATCGCTGAAGATTACTAAAATGCTATATTAGAAAAACTCTGAATCTCTAATTGTAAGCTACTTCATTAAGAACATTCCTAGAAAAAAAAAAGTTTTCTACAAACAAACCAAGGACTAGTTTTACTGAAACTTGTGCTAATTTCAACTATGTTTAATAGCAGGTCTGAGGTAATAAAAAAGGTCATTGTAAGGCCTTGCTATAAATATTAGTATATTATTGAATTTAACAGTTCATACAGACGTGCTCAAATTTGTTGGTACCCTTACAGCTCATTGAAATAATGCTTCATTCCTCCTGAAAAGTGATGAAATTAAAAGCTATTTTATCATGCATACTTGCATGCCTTTGGTATGTCATAGAATAAAGCAAAGAAGCTGTGAAAAGAGATGAATTAATGCTTATTCTACAAAGATATTCTAAAATGGCCTGGACACATTTGTTGGTACCCCTTAGAAAAGATAATAAATAATTGGATTATAGTGATATTTCAAACTAATTAGTTTCTTTAATTAGTATCACACATGTCTCCAATCTTGTAATCAGTCATTCAGCCTATTTAAATGGAGAAAAGTAGTCACTGTGCTGTTTGGTATCATTGTGTGCACCACACTGAACATGGACCAGAGAAAGCAAAGGAGAGAGTTGTCTGAGGAGATCAGAAAGAAAATAATAGACAAGCATGGTAAAGGTAAAGGCTACAAGACCATCTCCAAGCAGCTTGATGTTCCTGTGACAACAGTTGCAAATATTATTAAGAAGTTTAAGGTCCATGGAACTGTAGCCAACCTCCCTGGGCGCGGCAGCAAGAGGAAAATCAACGCCAGATTGAACAGAAGGATAGTGCGAATGGTAGAAAAAGAACCAAGGATAACTGCCAAAGAGATACAAGCTGAACTCCAAGGTGAAGGTACGTCAGTTTCTGATCGCACCATCCGTCGCTTTTTGAGCGAAAGTGGGCTCCATGGAAGAAGACCCAGGAGGACTCCACTTTTGAAAGAAAAACATAAAAAAGCCAGACTGGAATTTGCTAAAATGCATATTGACAAGCCACAATCCTTCTCGGAGAATGTCCTTTGGACAGATGAGTCAAAACTGGAGCTTTTTGGCAAGTCACATCAGCTCTATGTTCACAGATGAAAAAATGAAGCTTTCAAAGAAAAGAACACCATACCTACAGTGAAACATGGAGGAGGCTCGGTTATGTTTTGGGGTTGCTTTGCTGCGCCTGGCACAGGGTGCCTTGAATCTGTGCAGGGCACAATGAAATCTCAAGACTATCAAGGCATTCTGGAGCGAAACGTACTGCCCAGTGTCAGAAAGCTCTGTCTCAGTCGCAGGTCATGGGTTCTCCAAAAGGATAATGACCCAAAACACACAGCTAAAAGCACCCAAGAATGGAAAAGAACAAAACATTGGACTATTCTGAAGTGGCCTTCTATGAGTCCTGATCTGAATCCTATCGAACATCTATGGAAAGAGCTGAAACTTGCAGTCTGGAGAAGGCACCCATCAAACCTGAGACAGCTGGAGCAGTTTGCTCAGGAAGAGTGGGCCAAACTACCTGTTAACAGGTGCAGAAGTCTCATTGAGAGCTACAGAAAACGTTTGATTGCAGTGATTGCCTTTAAAGATTGTGCAACAAAATATTAGGTTAGCGGTCCCATCATTTTTGTCCATGCCATTTTCATTTGTTTTATTATTTACAATATTATGTTGAATAAAAAATCAAAAGCAAAGTCTGATTTCTATTAAATATGGAATAAACAATGGTGGATGCCAATTACTTTTATCAGTTTCAAGTTATTTCAGAGAAAATTGTGCATTCTTCGTTTTTTGTGGAGGGGTACCAACAAATTTGAGCACGTCTGTATAATAGGGAATTCATTTTGTTTAAATGGTTCTAATGAAATGTGTTATTAAAACATGTTTGAATATGCTTATACTTTGAATTCCAGTTCTGGTAATGCTCATTAATATTATTGAATTTTTGAAACTTCTGAATAAACAAAGTAATTTATTTTTACTTTTCAAAAGGTGTCTGTTTGTTTTTGTCTGATACCTAAAGCTCTGATATTAGCATCTTTGAACCAAAAAGGTACATTAAATATATAATTGAGTGAAACGTTAATCTGTGTATTTTAATTGGATTTGTTTGCACTGAATTGGGAACCTTCGATCATGCTTTTATTAAGATATAATTAATTGAAATACTTATAACTGTAGGGTTACTTAAATCCCCTCTAGACAACTAAAATGAAATCATAAAATATATCTCACAATATGCACAAGAACGTAATACAGTACCTGCATAAATGTATTTGCATACAGTGTGTACATACATTTATTATTTGTTTATTTAGCAGACGCCTTTATCCAAGGCGACTTACAGAGACTAGAGTGTGTGAACTATGCATCAGCTGCAGAGTCACTTACAATTACATCTCACAGTCGGAGCACAAGGAGGTTAAGTGACTTGCTCAGGGTCACACAATGAGTTAGTGGTTAAGGTGGGATTTGAACCGGGGACCTCCTGGTTATAAGCCCTTTTCTTTAACCACTGGACCACACAGCCTCCACATTTATAAAACATGTACTTATGCAACCTTGCTCGGGCATTTATTTATGTATGTATTAATTTTATTTATGCCTGCCATAATGCAGCATCCTTAGATTTTGTAACCTATAATTAGGGCTTCTATTTTTCGGTTTTTATTAATTCAGTTTTTTGGTGCTTATTTCTAGCTGTGTTCGAGTTATATGCAAATCGTTTTTTTTGTTTGTTTGTTTGTTTGTTTTTCTCGGCTTTCGCTTTTTATATATTGATTGCTTTCGGTTACTTTCGTTATTTTTTCTGTCTTGCACACTTCAATTGTACCGCCTTTCCTTTGCTGTCTTCCACAACGAAATCACGGGACTATTCTTCTGGGGTTTTGTGTGTTTAGGCATTTGTTTACATTTCTCCGCAATTTGCTGTTCTGTTTTAAATTCCACGAGTGTGTAAATACTACCTACATTACTGTAATATAGCTTTTAAATCTTGTGAGCAAGAACATCCTGTTTAAATCTCGCAAGGTGTTACAATCCTCCAATAGAAATGTAGGAATTTGCTGCCACTCAGTAGTTGGGGTGGGTTTAAATTATTCAGAACGTATCAATGCAAGTTACAAGTGAGGAAGGAGGGACATGCCCAACTGCAGTGGGATTCTTTTTTTTGTTGTTTTGTTTTGTTGTAGGTACTGTATTTTTTATTTTTATTTTTCACAGGGAAAGGGGTCAAGTCAACGTGAATTGGGTTACCATTTCCAGTGTTTTACTGCTCTTTATTAGATATATACAGATATACACAGATTTCTTTTTTTTTTTTTTTTTTTTTTTTTTGTATCAGGGTGTTTTATCGGTTAAACAAGAAAATCAGAAGCCCTACCTCTAATATACATTGCAATAGTGAGGGACTTTAGATTAGGTAGACATTAATAATCACATAACATACCAGTAGCTAAAATCAACCCTGTATTTAGGCTCTTGAATTGTACTGTATTCGCCACGCTGGAACACATAAAACATTGACAACTTTTTTTTGTTTTAATAATAGAATCAGCTGAAAACGTATACTGGTATAAAATACACAGAAAGTCAACAGCACAACAACACTTGTATAGCAACATATTTAATATCCCGATTTTTTTCTTAAGTCTGGGCTTTTTCCTGACAGGATAACCCTATCCTCTCACATAAATAAGAGATCTTTCAGGGTTATGCATTTTGATACTTACTCAGCCAATCCTAATTTAATATATTGTATTATGTGGGAAAACAAAATAGGCAATGTTGTACTAATCTGAGAAGCTTCTGGAAATGGAAGAAGTTGGTAAGAACTATATTCTAAAATCACTGAATAAAATGACAGCAACATAACTTCACATTGTAAACCTGAGTATCAGTGGGAATCTGAAAAGGTTTGCATTTGCCTTTATCTGAAGAAACCAGGGCAGATACCAGACACTGAATGCAAGCCGTGATCAAATTGTTCCACTTAATGTAGAGATATATATACAGAAACCACAATTTTAATATAATTATCTGCACCACAATGGGGAACAACTCCCATGAACGAAATTCCTAAAACAACGTTACAGCAGTTACACGGGTAATTGCCAAGTAACATACATGTGTGTGAATTTTCAGTTAATATAAAATAAAATAAATATGGAACTACTGTTCAAAGAAATGTAATTCATACATGTTTTTGTCAACGTTATAATTCAAAGTTAAAAATATACTCACAGTCATGTCTGCTGTTCTGCTCAGTCTGGCTGCTAATGGACTTTGGAAGCTGCTTTTTCATTCGTCTTTGTGTTTGAACAGTATATTTACTGAGAGGACAAGGTCAGGCTTTAAAACATGTGAAAGGGGCAAATCATAACACAAACTTTACTGTATTTATTTTACTCTATTATTAATATTTACTACTATTTAGAATATTTTTGGGGTGTTGGATCACTATATATTTTATATAAAATAAAGGAATTCAAATAAAATTTGTTTTTTAAAAGATAAAAAATGTGAGGTGCTAATTTTACTGTTTTCTTTTTACATTCACTTATTTAAATCATGTATATAAAAATGTGGTTAGACTTTGTGTTTTGTATAATTTGTACCATATAAAACACTTTAATAACATATTGTCTTTAATTTGGCAACATGTACATATGACAGACAGAAATTGACCTAGGGGTTGTCTGTGGAGAAAGCGCACTTTAGCCAGTTTTAGTAAATGGAGATAGTTCTACATGTTTCCTTCAACTTGAATTCACTGAAAAGGTTCACTTGAACTCTCTTTAAAATCTGCTTTCCAAAACCCATAACCTTGCAGCGAAACAAATATATGGAGTGAAATAACTAGCAAAAATATTTGTGTGCATAAAAAACAAATGTACCTACCTGTAAAATAAATTTGTACTCTTGTAAAAAAAAAAAAAGATTTGTACCTGTAAAAAGCATTTCGTGCAGTTATTATTTCTTTTTGTAAACCGCCCTGGAATGCTTGCATAAAGAGTGCTATATCAGTGAAATTTGTACTGTATTGTCGTTGTATTATTATTACTATTATTATTATTATTATCATCCAAAAAACAACACAGCATAAAAACAAAAAATGTTGTCCTATTTCTGGACAATATAGTTTATAGTTTTATATTTATTTACACAGAATTATACAGAAAAACTGCATTTGCTGTTAAATTGTTTGAACCAACTGCTAAATCACAACAGTCAGTTTATTACTTACCTTAATACATTTCAAATGATACTGTGTATTTTCTTATCAGTTTCCTTTAAAAGGGTATCGTTTACTGATGTTTTTCATTGCTGTTTAAAAAAAATATTCTCTTTTAACTTAAACTTAAAATTGTCTAAATAAAACAAAGCATTCCTTGAGTATCGGTTATATTCTCCTTAATTGTAAATACTACTACATATATATTGGTTATATTATCATACTTAGCTTGATTCATGGGCTTGCAATTCATTTGTTTTTGTGTTGTTCCTGTAATAAAAGTGTATTTTGGGGGGCTCCCAAGTGGCACATCCAGTAAAGGCGCTCCGTGTGGATGCAGGATGCGCTCTATAGCCTGGATGTCGTCGGTTTGAGTCCAGGCTATTCCATTGCCGACCGTGGACAGGAGCTCCCAGGGGGGCGGCGCACAATTGGACGAGCGTCGCCCGGGGGAGGGGAAGGGCTTAGGTCAGCCAGGGTGTCCTCGGCTCACCGCGCACCAGCGACCCCTGTAGTCTGTCCGGGCGCCTGTGGGCTTGCCTGTAAGCTGCCCAGAGCTACGTTGTCCTCCGACACTGCAGCTCTGGGTAGCTGCATGGTGAGCCTGCAGTGTGTGTGTGGGCGGCTAACGGCACACGCTTCTGAGGACAACGTATGTTCGTCTTTGCCCCTCCCGAGTCAGCGCAGGGGTGGTAGTGGTGAGCTGAGCTTAAAAAATAATTGGACATTCTAAATTGGGAGAAAATAATAAAAATAATTGGCAATTAGAAGGCTTTACTTTAAACAGAGTTTGCCAATCCTCCTATGGCCTGATCCATAGAAACTCTGTAACACTTCCCGGGAACAAGGTTTTGTGGTCAGACAAGACAAAAATTGAACTTTTCTGTCTAAATTCCAAGCATTACGTCTGGCGCAAGCCCAACACTGCACATCACCTAGTCAACACCATCCCAACTGTCAAGCATGGTGGTGGTAGCATCATGTTATGAGGATGCTTCTCTTCAGCAGGGACTGGGAAGCTTGTCAGGATAGAGGGGAGAATGGATGGTGCAAAGTACAGGCAAATCCTTGAGGAAAACTTGTTTGAGTCAGCCAAGACTCTGAAACTGGGGAGAAAATTCACATTTCAGCAGGACAATGACCCGAAGCACAAAGTCAAAGCTACACTGGAGTGGTTTAACATGAAGAGAATTAATGTTCTTGAGTGGTCCAGTCAAAGTCCTGACTTGAATCCAACAGAAAATTTATGGCGAGACTTGAAGATTGCAGTCCATCGACGATCCCCAACAAACTTCTCAGAACTGGAGCAATTTTCCAGTGAAGAATGGGCAAACATTTCACCATCCTACTGTGCAAAGCTAGTAGAGACCTATCCAAAAAGACTCATAGTAGTAATTGCTGCAAAAGGTTACTTCTACCAAGTACTGACTTAAGGGGCTGAACACTTATGCAACCAGTAAATTTCATTTTGTACATTTTCTTTGCAAGTTTTGCTGACATTTAACCTTCTCCTCATATAACAGTGTTCAGTTTAACCACTACAGGTTTGAATAAAAAAAAGTTAATTTGAAAAACTGTGCATACATTATTTGTAATTCAACAAAATGTGACATTACTGGTAGGGGGTAAATGCTTCTGCAAACCACTGTATATTGTAATGTTTCTGGATTCCAGGATGAATGGAGTCAAACAAGGTAGGTATTTTAGGCTTGAGCCCGTATTTATTTAAACAACGAAATAAATATAAGTAGGGCTTCTGATTTTCAGTTTTAATCGATAGAACTCCATAAAACACACGATACAAAAAAAATGAAATCGGTGGACAGCCAATAAACACCGGAAAACACCAGAAAAACTGTGGAAATGGTTAATCTATTCACGTTGACTTTACCCTTTCCCATTAAAAAATAACTACAAAAATAATAATAAATACATTTCTCAGTGCTGCTGGGCAATGTCCCGTCCTCCTGACTTGCATCTATCAGTGATTCGTTCTCAATAAACCTGCCCCAACTACTGAATGACAGCACATTCCTACATACAGAGGATTTTAAATAGAATTGTGGCGAAATGTACAAAAATGCCTACACACAAACCCCCCAAAAGAATGTGCCCGTGACCATAGGGATCTCGTTGTGGAAGACAGCAAAGGAAAGAAGGTACAACTTAAGTGTGCAAGTACTCTCGAGTTACTATACATATTTTGACAGAAAAAAAACGCTCAAGCATTTTGGAAAGTAACCGAAAACATTAATTTCATACAGTATATCAAAAACGAATAGCTAAAAATAAGCACCCGAAAAATACAATTAATAAAACCTGAAAAACAGAAGCCCTAAATATAAGCAAGGGAAGGGTACTGGGAACAAACACAAAATAAAGTGGTGATTTACTTTCTTTCCTTTTGTTCTTTCTTTCCTTTTCCACACTCACTCTATCCTTTCACTTCTACCATTCACACCAAGAACAGGGGTCGAGGGCAATGCATCCCCCCTATTTATGCCCTGTTCCCATCCAATCACCCGCATCCATTCCTCCCTACACCCCGCCTCCCGCTACTAGCATGCACTCACCGTCACCCCAACTGTGTTTCCCCTACCTATCAACCACTCACACACTCACACAAGTTAACCCCTGAGGGACCCCCACCCTCCCACACATTGCCCCACAACGCAGTAAACCATCCTAGTCACTGTCTCAGTTCTGATCATAGTCTGTGAGTCTCTGGGGGGGTTGGGGAGCCTGCCCACTGCGCCACTGTGGTGCGTGGGGTAACGGGTCTGATACAGCGCCCCCCCCCCCCCCCCCCCCCCACTTGGTTCCCGCAAGGGACAGCTCCTCCTGGATCTCCCGGGGTTGTATTGTCCAGCTGTGGGAGCCGGTCGGATGGGGAGTCTTGCGGCCACGTCTCCCCTGTGCTTCCCTGGTCCCAAGCCTTGCTTTGGCTCCGATAGCGGGCCCCTCCTGGGTTCTTCCCGCTCCTGCTGATCCTCGGGCCCGCCAGCCACCCCCCGCCTCAGTCCGGAGTCCTCCCTGGTTTAAATAGCTATGAGATACTGCACCCCCTTAGAAAAGGTGTTTTAAATGTTAGCCTTTAGGCGTAATTCGGGGGATGCCGTAGAGGGCTCTCTCCTGCTTTGCGCTGCTTTTCTTTTCTTATCCTATTTCCTTTTCTTTAGCCTGTCTAACCTTCCCTCCGTGGCATCCTGCCCGGTAGCGTCCGCGATCTCTTCCGGGTGGAAGCTGATCCCAGTTCAGCCTCATTTAGTATTTCCTGCCAATCACACAATGCAGCGCTCGCCTCGTCAATTATTAGGGCATAGCCAGCGCTGCTCCACGTATGTGTTATTGGCTACCCCTCCTGTCTATCTCGCTCTCTTTTTCTACTTTAACCCAGCACTATTTCCACTTCCTTGTCTGTGTTTGTTTTTTGTTCCTCCTCCTCCCCACCTCTGCTCCATTCTATATCGCACTGTCCGCACAGGGCTCCCTCAGGGGGGGAAGTGAGTCTCACTCCCCCGGCTGTCCGGGTCGGCCTCTCGTCTCAACCACTGCCGCCCGGCTGTTCCTCGCCGGCCTGAGGGGACCCCCGGCCACATCCTATTCTTCTGCTGCTTATGCGCGAAGCCTTCCAGGCCTCAACCTTGCTGTCCCATCTCCTCTCTTCTATTTCAGGTCCAGGACCATTTCAGCCCCCTCATGCAGTAGGCCTTGCCTCCACCTGCCGAGCAGGCCCCGACCGGGGGGGGGGGGGGGGGTTCTCTGTTTTCGTCTCTCCTAAACGGACCCGAGACACTTTTTCCTAAGCTCTCCACGCCGCCTAGCTGCCAGCTTAGCTGCCTGAGGATGCTGTCCTGAGTTGCGAAGGATCTGTCCTTTTGTCCTGTTCATCCCCTTCCTGTCTCTTGCTCCACTAAACGCCCAGCAGCCAGAGGATGCTGCCTGACCCGTCGGGAGCGAGAGTCAGTTTGTTGTATGTTATATGTCTGAACTTTGCTCTCTCTCTCACTTTTACGTCACCCAGCAGTCAGAGGATGCTGTCTGACCCGGCGGAAAGTGTTTATATCTAATCCTTTGCTCTTCTCGTGTCTCCCTCTCTACGTCGCCCAGCAGCCAGAGGATGCTGCCTGACCCGACGAGAAGGGAAAACTCTTCACCCCCTATCTCGTCCTGCTATCAGTATCTAACCTCAATGTTACTAAGCACCATTCCCAAACTCCAGCCCTCAATCTCGCCATCCCTCAAACTCGTCTCACTCTTAAACTCTCAAATGTCTCACCCCTCTCAAGCCTCCTAAGCAACCGGAGAAATCCTCTCATCTTGTCTCATTCTTAATATCTCACTCCCAATTTCGCCTCCTCTCAAGCCCTCATAGGCAACCAGTGAATAGTCATGATAACAAATATGAAATAAATACAAACAATGATGTAAACTGCACTCAAACTTGTTGTTTTGTGATAAATGTAGAATGACAGGGAAATACACATTTTTCAATCACCATTACTGCATTAGCAGTCTAATGTAATGCAGCGTTTTGTTTACCATTATGGTTCCACATTTGCATTGTTTGCTACTGTTGTTAGGTTGCTATGAAGTTTTGACGTGAGAAGAGGAGGGATGAAGAGATGCAGATACGGGCGCTTGTAACAAAATCCACTGCGTTGTGCTCGATCTCAGTGTTCCAATAAATGTCCATCTTCATGACACCCGAGCCTGAAGATGTTCATGTTTCCGAAGTATAACTACATAAAACAACGTTCACACTCATAAGAACACCAGGGCAGTGGCCAGCCATGAAAAACCACAGAGACACGTGACCATCCCCCTCCCCCCCAAGTTTTTATAAAGGAAACAATAATATAATAATAATATCTTTATATAGCAGACCACAATGACAAAGCACTTTACAGAGGTAGGCTGTGAACTGTTCATTATATGCAGAGTCACTTACAATAGGACATTGATTTAATATCTCATCTGCAGGATGGAGCACAAGGAGGTTAAATGTCTTGCTCAGGGTCACACAGTGAGTCAGTCAGTGGCAGAGGTGGGATTTGAACAGGTGACCTTCTGGTTACAAGCCCTGAACTTTAACCACTGGACCACACTGCCTCCTATATATGTCCATAGTACAGTTTTTTTTTCTGAATAAGATATTATTAGAGCATGCACTGTCTAAATAAGCCTGAAGTATCCCAGTTACTTCAAATGCAAATGTCAAATTCTTCAAAATACACCAGAACAGATATGGTTTCTGGTTGTTGGGTTTTCTTTCTGAGCGGTCCGCTTGTCTTTAATGTTGTAATTAACGTCATTAAATCATCTCAGTTTCTTACGTTAATCATGGAAACATGATAATGACAAATTAAGCTCAACTATCTTTTTACTTATACATTCCTAAAACGACAGTGATGCTCGCTTTACCCTCGCTGCTTGGAGGTTGTAGCTACAACAATAACTGTTTCATAAAACAAAGATTTCACCCTCGTTAAACTCGTCAAATAAAATAAATAATGACTGCCATGATTAATTATGTGCTTGCATTATAAGAGCACAACTTAAAATGCAGAGCAATTCATTTGATTCCGCCGTCTTTATTCTGCACGTTAAGTTATTTGCTGGTCTAGAAAGAAGTCTTAAAAGTTAATCAGGTCGTTTTAATTTTAAATAAAAACAAAGTCGTCATAAAACATATGTAAGGCAGGTACATTTGTCAGAAAAAAAAACCTAGATATATTTAGCGATATTCAATTGAAATACAGACAGTAGCCTACTCACACATCAATTACTCGACATATTGACAGTAAACATGTTGAAAAGCAGAGCCTAACGATATCAGCGGGACATGGGAATTGATGTATGCACGCAACGAGGGATGAAATGCACTTTATTTTGTGGCAAAGGAACGTGTAAGAGAGCCTAATCTAATTATTACTATGATTTTTACCGAGGCCCGTGCCTCATTGAACACGCACTCTTTACACTGACACAGTGTGCTTGTCCCTAAAATTGAAATCGACTACACATTATGAAGTATATTAATTTCTACATGTACACATGGTGCCCGTTTTTATTTTTTATGCATGCTAGAATGGAAAAAGCATTATCAATTTCACACAAATATAACCGTTAGACATCAACAGCGGAAACATGTGCATCGCTGTACTCATGTATCATATTCTATTTTTCATTTTCTTGTGTCAGATCGGGACATGCATAACATCAAAATAAAGGGGATGAATTACTATTTAATACGTTAATAGTACATAATACGTTATTGAGATATTTTGATTTTAAACACGAAGTTTCGTTGATACCTTTCCGTTGATAAAGGGGATGCAGTACATCATGCTCTGTTGTTCAATGACGCGTTTGTCACGTGACTGTACAGGCCCAGACTATGGGGTGCTGTTTCTCATGCTACATCGGCATTATAAGAGCATAGTTTGTAAGTAGTACTGTAATAGTTACTTCTCTGTGATTTAATATTTTGGTTATTAGTAGCTTATTGATCCCAGAATCTCATCAAGCAGCTTCTTGAAGGATCCCCACAACATTACTGGGGAGCTGGTTCCAGACCCTCACAATTCTCTGTGTAAAAAAGTGCCTCCTATTTTCTGTTCTGAATGCCCCTTTATCTAATCTCCATTTGTGACCCCTGGTCCTTGTTTCTTTTTTCAGGTAAAAAAAGTCCCTTGGGGTCGACATTGTCTATATACCTTTTAGGATTTTGAATGCATGAATCAGATCACCGCGTAGTCTTCTTTGTTCAAGACTGAATAGATTCAATTATTTTAGCCTGTCTGCATACGACATGCCTTTTAAACCCAGGATAATTCTGGTTGCTCTTCTTTGCACTCTTTCTAGAGCAGCAATATCCTTTTTGTAACGAGGTGACCAGAACTGAACACAATATTCTAGGTGAGGTCTTACTAATGCATTGTAAAGTTTTAACATTACTTCCCTTCATTTAAATTCAACACTTCTCACAATATATCCGAGCATCTTGTTGGCCTTTTTTATAGCTTCCCCACATTGTCTATATGTGGTCTCCGTTCGTGTTTCCCCACGTTCTTAAAACGAAGAAATAAAACTATATGCAAAACCACATTGAAACACAGAAAAACGAACAAAGTGCGTATTGTAAGTGTGTCCCTCTAGTGTTTACTTTTGTAACCACTTCAGTCTGGAACTTACTCTCGCGAGTACCCACAGCATGGTGTCAGTAAGTGGCGACTAAACAAACATAGCACAGCTTACTGTACAGCTGGCTGGGCGTAATTTCGAGTTTCGGGTTGGAGGTGGGAGTCTTTTGTGGGGGTGTATTTACTTTGAAATAAAACATTTTATTTAATTGGAAAGTTACTAGACGACCTGTGGATGACAAGATCTGAGATCAGTGAGGACTGTGCCTCTAGGCTGCAGGGTGTCAGCAATCGCTGGCTCGTCTCTCCCACCGCCCCGCTCTCGTATCTTTAAAATCATCGTGATTGGAGACTCCGCGGTAGGCAAGACGTGTCTGACCTATCGGTTCTGTGCGGGCAGGTTCCCGGACAAGACCGATGCCACAATTGGGGTGGACTTTAGGGAAAAAATGATCGAAATCGACGGAGAGAAAATCAAGGTGAGGACATTAGTGTGGGGGTTATAAAAAAAAAAAAGTTTTGCGCTTCAGATACAATATCATATCAATAGGTGAACAAATACAGTAGTTACTTTGCACTGTACAAGGTGTCCACGTTTCATGTAATGTGCAAGGATTCAGGCAGGCTACTGTAACTTCTAGCTGTAGGCAAACTGGTGAATTTGGATTAGGTCATATTGCTGCAGTGTTAAACATTCCTCAGAGACAAGAGAAATCATATTGCCAATGCGTCATAATAACCCTTAATATTATTATTATTATTATTATTATTATTATTATTATTATTATTATTATTATTATTATTATTCTTTTGTACATACACAGTGATAAGGAATCTATGAATCAAGAGTTTTATTTATTATGCATTTACATAAAAGAGCCCAAAAACGTAACATGCGTTTATTTTTTAAACCCTTGTTCCTATCATATTTTAATTTACGCTAGAAACAGTAAAAACACATTCCATAAAAACTGGTTCGCCTTCTCACAACCAAGACCTTTAAATAGAACACAATTAATTACTTAAACAAATAAATTCCTCCTCCTAATGTGTAATGTATAGTATAACTTGTGGCCAGGCTTAAAGTATTGACCAAATAAAACTTTCTCCAGGTTCTGCCACTTTCTTTTTTCTTATTAAAAAGTCTGGCCAAAATTTCTTCTGCATGGGTGTTATTAGCAACTTGCCTTACAGATATCAAGCATTGGATGTCACAGAATGTTCTAATGTTGAATTCAGATAAAACAGAGGTTATGCTAGCGGGATCACAGAACCAACTAAAAGGAAATGTAGGATTACATGAGCTCGACCCTTGCAGTCTCTCATCAAAACTTAAACTAGAAGTTAAGAGTTTGGGGGTCCTTATCTCTCATTTGAGTCTCGTATTAGGGAAGTTACTAAAGTATCTTTTTACCATTTGAGAAATATAGCCAAACTTACACCAATTATTTCCGTATCTGATGCCGAGAGACTAATGCATGCCTTTGTTTCATCTAGAATTGATTATTGTAATGCACTTTTTCTGGTATCCCGCTTGCAGCTTGTTCAGAATACCCCCGCTAGAATTCTGACTAAAACCAGGAAAAGTGAACATATTACCCCTGTTTTGGCCTCTTTACACTGGCTCCCAGAGCAGTATAGAATTAATTTTAAGATTTTGCTGTTAACTTACAAGTTATTTGCAGGAGTTACTGACCCTCTGTCTTCCAAACCACACTCAGAGATCACAAGATGCAGGGCTGCTGGTTATTCCTAGGGTCAACAAAAACAGCACGGGAGGCAGGGCTTTGTCTTGTAGATCTCCGAAATTCTGGAATGCTCTGCCTTCATTTGTCAGGGAAGCTGGACTGTTGCAGTTTTCAAGTCAAGACTAAAAACACACTTTTATAAAATAATTTTATCTTAGTGGGTTTTAATGTAACTTTAAAATGGCTGCTTTTGTATTATTATGTGTATACTGTTATTTAAATCTGTTATTGACATGGTTTGATTGTGGCATGCTGTACACATGTATGTTCCTTTTTACTGCTCTATAAAAAGTGCTATATACATGCAATAAATAAAAACAACCTGTGTGATACTGCCTTATTGTCTTCAAATCTGAGCCCTCAAGGTATGACATACTGTACAATATAGAAACGGTATTTAAGCCATGACACAGTGTTTGCTGGGAAGGAGAGAATCATATCATGCCTGTACCTTATTTTTTTGTTGTAAAAGAGTTTCAAATTCATTTTTTCTCAAACACAAACAGGTTGGTAAGGGCACCATGTACTGTATATGAAAGCTTTTGAACAAATCCAAAATCTGTAAGTTTTTATTCAGAATCTTGTCCCAGTTAATGGTAGGCATGTGAATATGCAATTGGCATCATTTCAGTTTTTCCCAAACCTTATGTTTCCTCTGAGGAATAATCGCAAGCCTGTAAAGATTAGGTAAACTTGGAATGATTTGATATGTTTATGCTTGATATTAAACCAGCTCTGTTGGTGTTTTGTTTCAGGTCCAGCTGTGGGACACGGCTGGGCAGGAGCGCTTCAGGAAGAGCATGGTGCAGCACTATTACCGCAACGTGCACGCCGTTGTCTTCGTGTACGACGTCACCAACCCTGCCAGCTTCCAGAGCCTGCCATCCTGGATCGAGGAGTGCCGGCAGCACTCCCTGGGCAGCGAGGTGCCCCGACTTCTGGTGGGCAACAAGTGTGACCTGCGAGAGTCGGTCCGGGTGAGCACAGACCAGGTGCAGAAGTTCGCTGACTCTCAAAGCATGCCGCTCTTTGAGACCTCGGCCAAGAACCCAGATGACAACGACCACGTAGAAGCTATCTTCATGACCCTGGCCCACAAACTCAAGAGCCAGAAGCCACTAATGCTGAGCCAGCCTACAGGCAGGGAGAACAGTGTGCAGCTCAAGCCAGAACAAAAGCTACCTGGGGTTTGTTGGTGCTGAGCCTGGTTACTGAGGCTCCATCTTTAAGCGGAAGCACATGGCTGGATGCCTCCTTGGTCTTTACTGATGACAAAGGGGGGCATCCTGAGGTTCTTGTACTGGGGTACAGGGGTTCCTGTACTGTATAGTGGCACTCCAGTAAGTGTTGCTAGACTAACGGTTAACTTAATCAAGCCACCCAAATGCTTGGACTGTTTTAACACTAGAAGAACCGGAGATATACTCACACCTACAAGCCCCGCAGCAGTCTTTCTGACGGCTGTATTCAAAACACTGTAAATACTATAACGAAAGAAGAAACAGTCGGATGTAATACATTTTTTAAAATTTTTATTTTTT
Organism: Acipenser ruthenus; assembly: GCF_902713425.1. Lineage (NCBI taxonomy): Eukaryota > Metazoa > Chordata > Actinopteri > Acipenseriformes > Acipenseridae > Acipenser > Acipenser ruthenus. Next base: position 107,116,359 of record NC_081189.1, on the reverse strand, counting down.
TATTGAGTATGTCACATAAACATCTGAACAACTGAAGCATGCATATATATATATATATATATATATACATTTATTTTACAAATCAAAACAAGAAAATGTAAATAAACATCTGAACAGACATCGGTTTACAACATACATATTTATAAAACTGAAACGATAGCAATACATTTTTAACTTTTCAACAGCAATCGGTTTATTATCAGATGAGCAAAAGCAACTGAACGTAGATAAATAAACTTAGAAGAAAACATTTTACAGAAGCGTACTGCACAAGAAGTTATAAAAAAAGTCTAATTTATTTTTCTCGACAAACAGGTATTCCTTTACCTTGAGTCTAAGGCTGTTCACAGTCATCACTGATAATGTGCTTCTCCACGCCACCTTTCTGCACAGGGCACAGCTGTACGAAGTTTTATTTGTATTGCACTTGCCAACCTGGCATTGGCGTCTCTTGAGGCTCTCAGCGGGGTTGCCAGCTTGAGCTGTGGGTACTCGCTTGGCAGTTTCCCTGTGGTATTTATTTTCACTAGTCCTGATGCTAATTGACTGACCAAAGCAGCGCAGCTGGCAAGCAGGCGCCAGCCTTTCAAAAGGCTGATTGAAAAAGAATAGACAGTCATTCACTCAGGCAGAAAGTAGAGACTAATCTAATTACAGCTAAACACATTGCGGACTGGTAAATAAAAATAATAAAGTAGAATACCGTTCTGTATAAGCAAAATGCAATTGTTTTCTGTGTGGCTGTCAATGTGACTGCTCCCGGGGCTTTTAGGTATAATGTAATATATCTCCTTTATTTCTGCACTCCCGCGTTTCATGCTTTGTGAGAATATTTAATACATATGGACAGAAAGGTACATGAACGCACAGCCCCATATGTGTTACACGACTGGAGAAAATTACATTTTAAAACCAAAAACTGCCAAAATGAGTGCCGCGGGGCTTCTAGTGTTAACACTCTAACCTTAAAAGACCCAGCATGCATCTGCTTCAGGGCCATGTTTGCACAGTTTTAAAGAGCACAGTCCCAGTTGTAGGGAAGTAAACCAGACTTCACTGATGTGGCCACCTTGTAGGTTTTAAGAAGAGTTGTTTGGTGGTTAGGTTAAAAAAAAATAAATTGATACAACCTAGAATCAGCCAAGTTTCTTTAGATCCTTCCTGCCAATTGGTCTGTATGTGTTCCTGTACCAATAAGCAACTGGAGGCCCTTTTCTGGGACGTATAGAGTATCCTCTGCAGCAGAATCATACTTCCCTTTCACTTGATAGAGATGATCAAGGATACATTCTAAAACACTATCTCGATTGCCGCTATGCACACATATTCTAAGCATGAGCAAACAACCACTCAAAGCTAATGTTAACTGCCCCTGCTATTAGGTTTATAGTAAGAGTGGCTGACAGTTTCGTGTTTAAACCCGATTGTAAAATACGCCTGCACACTTCGGTCAAATGTCAGAATGTTCAGTCGCCCTTGTTGCTAGTTGTGGATGAGCCGAGCCCATTGATCTATAGCCGAGCCGAGAAGTGATCACACCGTCAACTGTAAAGCTACGCAGTACCAAGCTTCAATAAATACTCCAAACAAACAAACAAAATAATAACTACAAACATGTAATGATAATAATAGATTTATCAATAAATACTCCAAACAAACAAAATAATAACTACAAACAAACATGTAATGATAATAATAGATTTATCAATTGTTTAATATAAGTCTATAGCAGAAATTTAATGCTGAACAAGAGCAGTGTGATTATTATGTTAATAGATGAACCGCTTTTTTTCGTTTTACTCGTATATCGTATGCTAGTAATACTGTACTACAGTAGAAGCCTTAGGATTTTGCAGGTCGGCCTCACTATGTAAAGTAGAGTTTAGTCAAAGATACTCTATGGTTTAGTTTTGTGACAGGAAGTTATTTCCTGTTTTGCTGTTCTGGGAGATAAGATGGCGATGTAAAGTCGAAATCTCATTTGTTGCAAAGGGCGGTAAACTAAAAGAACAAAAGTCCATTTCTGGTTAAGTAAAGATACAAGATACACATAGAGGTCTACAATCATACTTTCCATTGCATATACAAATATGTTTTTAAATCAGCCTTCCAGTGAAAAAACAATGGAAATTAAATACAAAAAACTACGTTTTAAGTGACAGTAAGAGCTGACAAAGCCGAAAAAGATTTGTCAAAGAATTGTCAAGTAAGACCACCACTGTGCTCTTACTTCACCCATGTTCTGACCAGGCTTTCCAGCACATACTGCTTAACTGGTGCAGTAGGTTGGTTCACTTCAGACAACATAGGTAGTCCTCGCCACTGGGCAGGTCAGTGGGTTGCTGAGGATTCAAAAGTTCTCTGAAACAGCCCAATACAGTAGATATCCTTTAGAAGTTTTGAAGAGCCACTGTCCTTTGTGATTAAAACCAAAACAACTGTAGTAACGACTGCTGACTGTGACATTTGTTTAATCTCTTAATTTTTGTAAGTATTCCAGTGAAACTGTGTACTGTTCATTATGAACAACATTACACAACTATGTGTAATTTCCAATCCAAAGGTGACCACTCTGTTACAACCTACATACATGTTCAAGGTGTGTCCAATTCTGCTAAACCAACAAAAAACCCTACTGTAAACATTAATCTTTTCAGTTAAAAATCAACAAAATAAACCCCATGAGACTGACACTATTTTATCTCCTTTCAATGATCTCATTACTATGCCACACATAGTAGAACAAGTTACTTTACCTAGATTGCTACAGTAAAAACCCAACTGTATAAATGTGTAATTGTATGTAAAAAAAATAATGTGATATCTGTATAATGTGAAATAATGTATAATGTGATCTCTCGTAACAATTGTAAATCGCCCTGAATAAGGGCGTCTGCTAAGAAATAAATAATAATAATAATAATAATAATAATAATAATAATAATAATAATAATAATAATAATAATAATAATAATAATAATACATCAAATTTATTTTCCGGCATATTAAACACAAGTATTTTATATATTTTTGTTAACTTCTAAACCAGTGATTCACAACCCTGGTCATGGGGACCCCTTGTGTCTGCTGGTTTTTGTTTCAACTGAGCTCTCAGTTACTTAAATGAACAATTCAACTGACAATTTGGTTAATAACATTTTTAAACTATTCTTCACCTTATAAGAAGTTGCATATTTCAAGTTGTATTCAATTTTATACAAATCTTGAAATCTCCATCTCTTTCAAATCATTCAACAGGTTTCATTAGGCCAATTGTTAGATTAATTGAGTGTTCAATAAATAAATTGAGTTGGAAAAAAAGTAACAGCAGACACAGGGGGGTCTCCAGGACCAGGATTGAGATCCACTGATCGAAGGCATATTAGGCTGTTTCAGATAACTTTTGAATCGTCAGCAACCCCCTGACCTGCCCAGTGGTGGTGACTACCTATGCTGTCTGAAGTGAACCCACCTACTGTACCAGTTAAGCAGTGTGTGCTGGAAAGCCCTGTTCAATTACAATTCCAGTTACAGTTACAATTACGCTATAGTAATTACAATTCTACAAAAAAGTAACAAACTACACACTAACATGTCTACTCTATTTATTCAAAGTAACAAAGCAATAATCACAGGTACAAATACAGGAACATAGTATGTAACTTATTTTTTCAAACAAGCAGGGTCACTAAAAAAAGTGGTTGAGAATACATAGTGATCGGATGACAAATAAATGTGTAATTGAACTAATTGGTTAATTATGTGGTATAATTACAATTATGCAGGTGTACCAAGGTTCAAATTAATTAGGAATTGCACAATTACAGTTGTAACTGCCCCCCACGCCTGGTCTTAAGCCATGGAATCTCGGATATAACCAATATCATGAGCCACACATCTTATATGCATGTTTGAAACTCTTACAGATAATTGCAATGCTTTGATTTGTTCTGCAATAGTTGCTGGACATCACTTGTCTGCCCTTGTTTGGCCTCTGTCTTAGTACTATGGTGTCTAAACTAAAGTAGAAGCTGCATTTGCAAGGTTTTGTGCCACGTAGGATTAGGAATGTAGAAAAGCCAGGAATCTTAAGCCATATCTAATGAGGTATACAGTGCTCCCTCGCTATAAGTCTCTCGGTTACAACGCGCCTCTGATATAACGCTCCTACAGCATGTCCCCCAATTCCCTACTAGTGATGCATGCAATATATCTACAGTAAATACAGTACCGCTGTTCAAACTGTAAACAACTTCTCAGTCTAACTGATGTTTGTCTCTCCCTTTTGATACAGCATCTGAACTGAAGAAAAGCTGCGCTGGCACTTTATAACACAGACATTTTTCCTAATGTGTTTCCTTTTCTTGCAGCGACAGGAGCTGCTTTCTCCGGGAGCCGAGACGCTACAGCCCTGCTCCGGCAGCCGAACCTGGGGCGAGCCCATTCCCTCTTCCCCTCTCCCCCTCTCCCGACCCGCTCTCCTTCTCGCATTTGGTTTGCTTATCTGTCACTTTGAACTGAACTCCTGACTGCCGTTTAGCCAGGCTATTTATAGTTTAAAAACCACTAATTAAAATTATCCACAAGTGGGGATTTTTTTTTTTTTAGCGTTGATTACATGGTGCTTTATGCATGGTTAATACACGGAAAGTTACATTTCCCTTTCAAGTCGAAGACGACCACCAACATTAAGTATGGGATATTCCCTGCCCTTGAGGTAGGTAATACTGAGCTCTCTATATCAGAGCTGCCGAAGGCCCCTTCCTGTGATGACGCACTCGGTCCCGCCTACAGAGGGTATAAAACCGTCACTCACCGGAAGATCTCCCTCTTTTTCCTTAAGACGGTAAGGTAGGATCTCTGTGTCTAGAACTGAGCGTGTTGATAAGAAGAGCCCTCAAGTCGATTCGGGTCTGTTGTAGTTCCTAGCATTCGTGCTGAAAGCTGGCTTGCCGCTTTCCCGGAATCTGTCTTTCTGTCTTTCAGCGGCCCCCCCTGGGCGGGCCGCTCTCTCTCTTTGCTGTCTGTTGTATGTGAGCGGCTGTCTGTGCAGCCACCCGCGAGTGAGTTGTCTTTTCCTATAGAGAGCTACACAAGTATCCTCCTCGGGGCTAGGCCTGCCGTATCCCCGCTGTCGAGTGACCTAGCCGCTCTCCCTCCCTCGGGGCTGGGTACTACCGTATCCCCGTACGAGCGGAGTCGCCGGCCGAACCTGACCGCTGCGGTGTTTTGGTTCATGTGCGTTCAGTGTGCGCTCTCTCTCCTTTTCTTCCTTCTTGTAAACTGTAATTTTTGCTTACAAAAACTTTACCCACCGCGGCTTCAGCCTCTCCCCCCCTGGTACACGCTTTGTGCTGACCAGGTGTGTGTGTTGACCACACGGTCTGGGTACGCACTTTGCATAGCGTCCTCTCCGGTGCTGCGGCACTGCGGCGCACGCATAGCCTGATTCTCTTGGCACAGGCTGCGTATTATCCGACGCCAGCGTAGGAGCTTTACGCACACGGTACTTGGTTACAGTACGCAGTGTACGCATAATAGTATTCACAGCGCACAGAGCGCAGTGTACGCAATTACGCTCCTGCTGCGCAAGGCATCTGGAACATTCGAGGACGAGCAGTGCTGTGCACGTTGCTCACATTGAGTAGGCACTGAGCTGCTGACGCATACCTCGTGGTGCCGCACGGTATAGTGCAGGCCTAGTCTGTTGTGCATCGTTTAAAAAAAAAAAAAAAAAAACGATGCTGAATATGAACAGACCCATGCCGGGGTTCCATGCCTGTACGGCTTGTAACGCCAGTATCCCACAAGAGGATAACCATACCCTCTGTGTGCGGTGCTTGGGTGTCCCGCATGCCACCATGGCCCTCGAGAGGGACGTGGCTTGCAGTGTCTGCGAGGCTTTTCAGCCTAAAGTGAAAGAGGCTCGTCTGGAGAGAGCCAGAAAGGAGAGCTCCGCGTCCTACGCGGCGAGGTCGTTGGCAGCCTTTGGGTCCCCCGACGACGCGCCCCTGGACTCCCTGCCTGACATCCCGAGTGCGCAGCGTAACCGCTTCCCGTCTCCAGCCGCAAAGCGCGTAAAACGCTCCAAGCAGGCAAGGGATATAATGGACCTGAAGGCCCAGATGGCCCAGGTACTGGAGCTATTGTCTAAGCAGACCTCAGCATCGGCCCCTGCTCAGGCTCCGTTGCAGCCCCAAGCACCATAGAGGGTGGGAAGGCTCGCCCCAACTGGCACAGGAGGACGCGCTGTCCATTGCCGCCTCCGGTGATGTAGCTTCGTTCTCCTGATATGCAGGTGGGGGACACCCTTACAGAGGAAGAGCCCGGCTCTGAGTGTGTGTAGGAAACCAATTCCTCCCCGTTGTGCTGGCTCCCCGCCCGCAGTGTTTCCCAGCCTTCCCAGACTTTTTGGAGGAAGTGCGCTCCTCCTGGGATAGACCAGCTTCAGCCCCTAGTGTCTCCAAGCAGGCTACACCGCTCTCCTTCTTGGAGAGCACGGATAAGCTTGGCCTGGCAGGGTTTCCGCCAGTGGACTCCACTATCGCAGCCCTGGTTAGGGCCCCGCCTGTGGGGGGGGCTCGCTAGAGACCCAATGTGTCCTAACCCTCAGTGCAGGGTGACTGAGATGCATTTAAAGCGAGCGTACGCAGCAGGGGCACAGGCAACCCGCTTGGCTAACACAGCGAGTGTGCTGACTGCGTATCTGGATGGAGTATTGCGCGAGGCCCCGCTCCCGGAGCCGGTGGCTTCGGAGCTGCGTCTCCTGGCAGATACACTGCTGCAGATCTCCGGCCTGCAGGGACAAGCCCTGGGCCAAAACCTGGCGGGCTTAGTTGTGGCGCGTAGACAGCTGTGGCTGTCACAGGCCAGGGTCCCTGACGCAGATAAAGCTGCGCTGCTGGATGCGCCCATATCCCTGGGGCATACGTTTGGGCCAGCTGTGGAAGAGATTCTGCAGAAATCTCTTCGAGACCGGGAGGCTTCCCGTCAGGTGGCTGCGCTGCTCCCTCCCCGCGCTCCGGCGTGGAATAGGTTGAGCCATTGGCGAGTTCCCAGGACACAAACTGTCACCAGAACGGTTCCAGTTCCCACAGCCCCAAGGGGTGACCTAAGGCATCGCCTTCAGGGTAACAGGGCCCAGCCAGCAGGTAAAGGAAACGCAGGCCGTGGTCGATCCACATACCAGTGTCTCAGGGGTCGCCCTCAGGGCCAGCGCGTTACGCGCTCACCCCAAACAACTGAGCCCCAGCAAGGCCCCTGAAGGCTGGCGGCCTCAGACCCCCTTTTCGGCACAACAGCTGCAATACTGGTGCGCTTGCACCACGGATACCTGGGTGCTCGACACCGTGCAAACCGGCTATGCGCTTCAGTTTCACTCGGGACCTCCTCCCTTTCGGGGAGTTATAAACACCTCCGTGACAGACCCCTTGCAAGCCTCGGTACTTCAAGAAGAAGTGGCCGCCTTGCTGCGCAAGCAGGCCATTTGTCGAGTAGACCCCGTCTCCCAGGAGGAGGGGTACTACTCGAGATACTTTCTGGTACCCAAAAGAGATGGCGGGGTTCGCCCCATCTTAGATCTGAGGCTCTTGAATGGGTTTCTGAAAGAAAGGAGGTTCCAAATGCTGACACACCGTCACATCCTCCAGTCAGTCCGGCCGGACGACTGGTTCACAACTGTGAACTTGCAGGACGCATACTTTCATATTCCCATTGGTCCAGAGCACAGGAGATACCTGCAGTTTTCCTTTCAAGGAAGCGCGTACGAGTTTGCTGTGGTGCCGTTCGGGCTCTCCCTAGCTCCGCGTACGTTTTCAAAGTGCGTAGACGCTGTACTGGCTCCCCTGCGGCTGCAAGGGATCAGGGTTTTAAACTATCTCGACGACTGGTTGATTTGTTCCCAGTCTCGAGAGGGAGCTCTAGCCCACACGGCAATTGTGACGGAGCATCTAGTCAGGCTGGGTTTAGCCTTGAACGATGCAAAGAGTCGGCTTGCACCAGTGCAATGCACCACATATTTGGGGCTCCGGCTGGACTCCAATGCAATGCGCGTATACCTGTCGGACGACAGGATAGCAGCTATTCAGGATTGCCTCTCCCTGTTTTGACAGGGATCGAAGGTAACCCTCAGGTTGTGCCAGAAACTGCTGGGTCTGATGGCCGCAGCTACGGTAGCGATCCAGCTGGGTCTGCTTCTCATGCGCCCACTGCAAGCGTGGCTCAATGTGTTTCACCTCAATGCCAGACGCGACAAACACCGCAGGTTGACTGTGTCTCGCACATGCTCGGCGGCCCTACGCTGGTGGAGGGTTCCCTCTCACCTGCGCAAGGGTGTGAAAATGGGAGTAATATTGAATCGCCAAGTGGTGACAACAGATGCCTCCAGCCAGGGCTGGGGAGCAGTCTGGCAGGGCAGGGGAGTCAGCGGATCTTGGCCGGACCGCTGGGCATCCCTGAACATGCTGGAATTGCGGGCGGTGTTCCTGGCTCTCCAGCACTTCCATCCAGTGCTGAGCGGTGCGCATGTGCTGATCCGAACAGACAGCACAACAGTAGTGGCATATATCAACCACCAGGGCCTTCGGTCTCCGGGGTTACATCGCATAGCCTTCAGGCTATTGATATGGGCCCAAGCCAACCTGCTGTCCCTGCGGGCGACGTACATTCCGAGAGTGGTGAAGAGGATCTCCTCTCCAGGGGAGGTCCGCATCCGTCAGAGTGGCGTCTCCACCCCCAGACGGTGGAGCGTATTTGGGAACGGTTCGGGAAGGCGCAGGTCGATCTGTTTGCTTCAGCAGAGACGACACATTGCCCCCTGTGGTACACCCTCCATCGCTCAGGCGGTCCACTAGGCGTAGACGCCCTAGCACACGTTTGGCCCAAAGCATTTTTGTACGCTTTTCCTCCTATACCATTGCTCCTGGCTTTCCTGGAGAAAGTCAGGTCGGAGAAAGCGTCAGTTCTTCTAGTGGCCCCCAGGTGGCCCAGGAGGATATGGTTTGCGACCCTGTGCCAGATGCTGGACAGCCAGCCTTGGGAGATCCCGCTTCGCCTGGATCTCCTCACTCAGGCACAGGGCTCCCTTTGGCACCCGGATCCTGGCAGGTTCCAGTTGTGGGCCTGGCCCCTGAAAGGGATCGCTGGCTAGCCCTGGGGCTGTCGGACGCGGTTGTGAGCACTATGCAGAATGCTAGGGCAGACTCCACTAGGTCAGTTTATACTCGCAAGTGGAAGCGTTTTCAAGCCTGGTGTCTGGCTAGGAGCCATGACCCCGTTGCTTGCCCAATGCCAGTTATATTGCAGTTTCTGTAGGAACTGTTTGATGCTGGAAGGTCCCCTTCCACGCTGAAAGTGTATCTGGCAGCTATATCTGCTTGTCATACCCCTGTAGATTCTAAGTCTCCGGGTGCGCATTTTTTGGCTACGCGCTTTCTTAAAGGCGCATGGAGATTACATCCTCCGAGAAGGACTGTTCTTCCTGAGTGGAGCCTTAACATTGTACTGGAGGCTCTTACAAAGGCCCCATTTGAGCCTTTAGACTCCATAGAACTGAAGTATCTGTCTATGAAGACAGCCTTCCTTTTAGCTATCACCTCTGCTAAATGGGTCAGTGAGCTGCAGGCGCTGTCTGTGTATAGCTCCTGCATGCGTGTGTGGGAGGATGGAAGCAGAGTTTCGCTGCGCACCAATCCTGCTTTCCTCCCCAAAGTGATTACAGCTTTTCACATAAACCAAACTGTGGAACTAGAGTCTTTTCACCCGCCTCCGTTTACTTCGCAGGAGGATGAGAAACTAAATTTCCTCTGCCCAGTGCGGGCATTGAGGTTTTATGTACTTAAGACGAAAGCTTTGCGTAAATCGAATCAACTTTTTGTTTGTTATGGTACACGGACCTTGGGACAGCCCCTCTCTAAGCAGCGTCTGTCACACTGGATTGCGGACACGGTGTCGACTGCATATGGTGGTGCTGGGTTACCCCCACCTGGTAGAGTAGCTGCGCATTCGACAAGAGGGTTAGCTACATCGTGAGCCCTTTTTAGCTGGGCTACGCCGCATACTTTCACCAGATTCTACCGCATTAATGTGGTAGATCCTGCTGTGCCATCTGTGGGCACAAGGGTCCTTGAGGGTGTAAGTTCACACCGCTAACCTCTAGGTTAGACAGCGCTTGTGCGTCCCTCATATGCTGCCGTTCCTTCTCCCTCGAGACCGCTCTGGTATACATTATCCCATACTTAATGTTGGTGGTCATCTTCGACTTGAAAGGGAACGTTAGGTTACCTACCGTAACCCTGGTTCCCTGAAAGAGAAGAGAAGACGACCACCAACCATGAGGTCGCTCCGGTCGCCCTCACGGGTTTGGCGGAAAAAGAGGGCGATCTTCCGGTGAGTGACGGTTTTATACCCTCGGTAGGCGGGACCGAGTGCGTCATCACAGGAAGGGGCCTTCGGCAGCTCTGATATAGAGAGCTCAGTATTATTATTATTATTATTTATTTCTTAGCAGACGCCCTTATTCAGGGCGTCTTACAATTGTTACAAGATATCACATTATACATTATTCAGATATCACATTATTTTTACATACAATTACCCATTTATACAGTTGGGTTTTTACTGGAGCAGTCTAGGTAAAGTACCTTGCTCAAGGGTACAACAGCAGTGTCCTCCACTGGGGATTGAACCCACAACCCTCCGGTCAAGAGTCCAGAGCCCTAACCACACTGCTCCACACTGCTCCACATTACCTACCTCAAGGGCAGGGAATATCCCATACTTAATGTTGGTGGTCATCTTCTCTTTCAGGGAACCAGGGTTACGGTAGGTAACCTAACGTTTTGCTTCACTATATGTGCATTATAGAAAGCAAGTTATTTTATTTTGTATTTTAGTCAGATGTGTGTTATGTGTCCCGCACATTTCTCATCCCACGTTTATAACGCTCATATTGTGTGTCCCCCGAGACCCGCGTTGCGAGGGAGCACTGTAATCACATGTGAGAGGAATGGCCTGAACCCAGGTAGGGAACATGTGTGTTAAACCGTGGGAAAGGTAGTAAGCTAGTGTTTCTACACAGGCAATGAGTGTCCTTTGTCGTGACTTCAAATTTCTGTTTCTGTTCTGTAAATAGCCGAGAGCTTTTCACTGTGATGTCTCAAACAGTTGTCACTCTCGACAACACGTCTGCGGGAATTCTGGGCTTGCACCGAAATTTTAGAGTTTTTTTTTTTGTACTCTGAATCACCTGAATATTTATGACGAGTGTATGGACCAATCTGTGAATCATGGAAACCAGGCTAGGGATACAAGGGATGTAAAGGATGTGAACCCCTTGGCATGTGAGGGCTAACTTTGTCAGTCATCTCCGCACTGCTGATCAGTAGATAATGAAGTCATGCTGGGAGGCACATGGAAAGGGAAAGTACATTGTAATATTTGTGGGGTAATGTTGTTTTTTTTTTCTAATTAAGAATGGATTACAAGCAGCTGTGTGTTTTTTTTTTGTTTTTTTTTTATGACCGAGATGCTTGAAGTGTTACAAATCAATCAAACACTCTGAACAGTAGATGAAGATAAAATCTTCAGAGGTGCTTCCTTAAACATTAAAGTAGTAATCTTCAACACTTTCTCATGTTTCTTTACCGTGTTTTTAAATGTTTTTTAAAAAAATAAGGACATGCTATTTACCAGTTAGTCTGAGTATGCACCAAAGTCAGTTTATCCAAGTGTTTCTTCTGTTTGTTTGTTTTTCTCAGTATTGACTATTCAGACAATTTTACTTTTAATAAACAATTACAAAGAAGTATCAGCTTAATGTACTGGTGGACCCCCTGTCAAGAAAAGTATAATTAAATAAAGGCATTCAAAAAGGAACTCAGTTGCTGGAAGTATTTGCTTTTTTCTGAAATGTTTGATTTTTAACACAGCAAGGGCTATTGAAAGTGTCAAAACCTATTGAGATTGTGGTGCATATTTTTAAGCAGGAATATTAATGCCTAAATGGACTATTGCTTATCATTTTACAGTCCTTTTACTTTTTTGTTTTCCATTTTTTTAACGTAGTGAGCTTACAAATCACAACACATGCTCAGGTTTTAACGTGCAATACATCGGTCAGCATTTCATAATAGTATTGTTATATGATGAATATAGCCATGTCAGTCAATATAAGTGATATACATTGCAATATCCTTTACTGACTTTTCTGCATGCAGTGCTTTCTGATACATGTCAGCAGCATAGATCGAGCTGTAAATTCAAAATTAGAGCCATCACGATGATGAGAGTTGATGACCACGACATATGATATGTACAGAACAGTATAGAAGAATTGGCGATTAAATGTTCAACATTTGATAAGCAAGTTTCCAGATATGCAAAAGTGTAAGTATGATACACAGACACATTCGTCGGTTTTCAGAATCTGATCACCTCAATTTATGCCAATTATCAGTGACAGCCAAAAAATGAATTTACCATAGAGGTTATGTCACCTTTATTAGAACTTGCATCGATCTGCTAAGAAATAAATAATAATGGGGAGAAATCTGCAGAGAGAATTAATTCTACCCTATAGTATTTACATCAAATGTGAACAAACTTCCATTGTTGGCAATCTTCCCATCTTTTTACCCTTTTCCTTTCTAGAACTTGTGAGGTTATATTAGATCTAGAACTGTCAACATTATATGTAAATATTTTACAAAACAAAAGATTATATATATATATATATATATATATATTTATATATATAGTGATGATGTGTATGTACCAAGCAGTAATTTGGAGGCTTTAGGACCCTGGGGATAGCCACACACATTGTATGGTAACAAATGTAACAATTGCTTAATTGTATAATTAATGGGCAAATGCTGATCAGATGCAAGTGATCAAGTTGGGGTTAAAAAGGTTTCAGTTTGTGTGGTCAAGGAGAAGGGTTGAAGTGGTGAGAGGGGAAAAAACTGAACAGTGGTAAAGTGTGTTGGACAAAGAAATATTTTCTGATAACGAAACAAAGGTACGGGTTTTTGACAACGAAGTTCTGGACGGTGATTTGGATTAGGTGATTTGTGGAATTAGTTTAAACAGGGGAACAGGCTTACCCTGCCCTGCATTAGATAGCACTACTGTTAACCAGTTTAGTTAGCGCCTGAAGAAGGGCTAGGTTTTGTTTTGTGTTTTTGTTTGTTTGAAATATCAGTTTGCTAATAAACGTACGCCATGGTGTTTAAAGAGCACTTCCATTGTATCGTGTGTGATTAAAGTGACAGATCCCTATTTGAAAGAAGAACACAGACTCCGGCTGAAAAGGTCAAAATACATCACAATATATAATATATATATATATATATATATAAAAATAAGACAAGCTGTTTGTGTTTTTTTTTAATCTTTATTAGCCATATATTCCTGAACAAGTAAAACATGATTACAAAACTGATCAAACCACCATAACATACTCTGGATACCAGAGGAATTACAAAGCCAGATTCACTTTAAGTATAAGCTCACTGTAGTGAAGCACTGTGTTGTATTGCATTGCTATGTAGCTGTACCTCTTTCACATCAAGGGCCAATCAGTAGCCTTATGGGTGTTGGCACTCTGTCTATAACAATTGGCTCCAAACACTTTACTCCAAATTGCAAGTAATTTCTTGCCAGAAGAATTTTATACAGAATATCATACAAAATAAGTTAAATAAAATAAATCTTCCCATTGGTTCACGCAGTCCTAAAATCCATCAGACAGTATACTTGTCCTTCAGCAAGAAGGTAGAAAATTCCAAATACAAATGACATTATTCCCATCAGTGTTCTATTGTGTATTTCTGTTTTTGTATACAGTGACCTACGCTGACACTAATATTTAAGACTGATGTGTAAACACTAATCAAATATTTACCTCCCAAAACACCTTTATATGTAGAACGTGTGCCACACCACATGAAGTACCAATCACCATTTCATTCCACTACTTTGACAACCCTAGTAGCCTGTAGTACAAATAGATTATTGATAGAAAAAATAAATAAATGGTGAAGTGTCCAAATAAATTAATTTCTCAACTGAATATCCATACTATGTAATACTATTTAAAAGGACTTCATATCACAATAAATGAATTACAAAATAGGTAGGAGTTGGACTACATTACCATTATTGTTGTTCTCCTTAAACAAAGCAGCATTGGCCTATGTTTTGCTTTTAATAGGTAATGCTACAGAAGTGGTTTTGTACTTTTGTTGGGGTTGGTAAAATATATTCTGGCTTTATTTTGATTAAAAATATTCATGCTTCTTTCAGGTAAATTCTGGTTCAAATGACATCAGAAATTAGATTTCTTTATGGAGTGCATGGTGTAGACATGATTGATTTAAAATAAAACAAAAAAGGCTAAAATACACTTAAAAAAATGTTACATTTGTGCACATAGCATATTCAAAGTGTGTGTGCCTGGTTGCATTTCAGACCAGTCTGATATAGGGAGGAGGTTTAGAGGACACCTCCTCCTCTTGTTCATTGAGCTGCACAGGAGCATTGAACAGCCTGCTGTCGCCACCTGCTGGGGATCAAGAGTATAGTCAGGAAATAAGTATCATTAGTTCACCGATAGGCTGTTTTGAGTAGAGTAATCTTTCCTACACAACAAAAGCAGTCTAGTTTTGAATGGAATGCAAAGATCTCTCCTTGCCTGTGTTGAGTTTGTTTATATATATATATATATATATATATATATTATATATATATACACACACATATATTTTTTAAACAATCCAGATTGTCATGTATGATGGTGCATATATTTGTAAATTGTAACAAATGTATAAATTCCTATATTAGCCAAATAGTTCTAACATATTTAGGGAATTAAGTACAACACCTGTATAGGCCTGAAGTAAAAACACTGATGAACTTTGACAATTAAGCATAGTCTGTATTCATTTCCCAGAGGTCAAGGAGTACAGCTTTCTTACCCTGCCGGGTACAAACCAACTCGGTCTGTAGATTCTGGTCATCATCTGGATCCAGGGATTCCTGACACCACACACACACAAAAAACACCACTTATTAGACTTACTATCTTTCAAATGGGTTTTCTTCATCCAAACACACATCGATAAGATACACCAAAA
Source organism: Acipenser ruthenus (assembly GCF_902713425.1). Taxonomy (NCBI): domain Eukaryota; kingdom Metazoa; phylum Chordata; class Actinopteri; order Acipenseriformes; family Acipenseridae; genus Acipenser; species Acipenser ruthenus. The sequence goes on along the minus strand of NC_081189.1, from coordinate 107,101,225 downwards.
AAAGTTTGTAATGATACAAGGAGAAGCCTGAGTCCAAACATTACTCTAATTTTAAAGAGCAATTAGCATCAAATGACCAATCGATTTTACACTTTAAAAAAAAAATATATTAATGAATCTACATTCAGCTGACCATACCTACTGTTCCTATCTCCCAAGTCAGATATTTTAACCAAAACTTGCACCTTGGTACCCCTATGGACATTATAAATGTCTCCTAGATCATAGTTATCTTTTGCTGGAGCTTAACACTAATACTTTCTCTCCCTAAGAGCATCACAACATATCAGTTCCCAGTTACAACATGTGTTTATTCATAGTAAAAAGATGTCTCACCAGTCCAGTGACGCTGTCGTAACAGGCACAGTGCGGGACGCTCCTGTAGCCAGTGAAGGCAATGACCAGAGCTAGTAGTATGCCAAAGGTACAGGCAACCAGCATGGTCAAATTGGCTCCTTTAATAAGCTTAGTGAGAACGAACTTCTTCATGAAGCAACAAAAAAAAAAAAAAAGGAAAATAAGTTACAATGCAATTTGTGAACAGTCTCAGTCATCCCTTTTGAGACTGTTCCATGTGAAATCAGCATTTTGTGCAGTCTTAAAAATCTTAGTTATTAGACCTTTAAAGGGGTCTCTGGCCTGATGATGCTACACAATAATTTACTACACAAGACAGTAAAAGATCTCCAGTTACAGCATTCCTGAGCTGGGCTTGGATCAGCTGATATAAACTCAATTTTAAGTAATGACATTGCCGTGGGTTATTCAGGTGTAGTAAATGATGATGTCTTTAGTACCCGCTTCTTCCTGTCTTACAGCAAGCAGATAACTGCAAGCACACAAGGCAATGACATCATTCATACCTAGGATCCTTGGAAAAATCTAAAGCATGCATTTGCTTGCTGCTTGAAGGAGAAGGGACACTGAGGCAGCAGTAAATAAATACAAAAAAACTAAAAACAAAACTTCTTACTGCATGCTGTGTCTGAATATGTGAATAAGGGTGAAAGAGCTCATCATCCTCCTCTCCGTAGCTTAACGTCAGGGAGGAATAGACAATTATAATCACGGTAGTGAAACAAGAGAACAGAGAGGCAGCAATCATGATGTTCACCTGCAGGGAGAAGACACATAGAAAGACTTACTGTGCGCATCCACAACCTGCTTAACACTGTAGAAAAAGGACTTCACAATTAACCCTTCACTTGAGATACTACAGAATGGATGGGGGAGGGGGGGGGGGGGGGGGGGGGGGGGTTATCACAGCCCAGCATCCAGTCCTGGGTTTCAGAACTTCACTGAAGTATATTTAATAAAATCGGGAGCCAGGAGCTACATAAACAATTATTAGTAATCCTGTAGACTCGGGTGCAATTCTTTTATGCCGTGGTAAGTGTGATCAGTTCCGAGAAGATTGATCAGGGGTCTAATTGTTCAAACACACGGGTTATGGGTTTCAACAATATGCATAAAGAAAATTAAGTTCTGAAAACCAGTACAGGGATGAAAATAAGATTCCCACTGCATGACAATTTGATCCATTCCTGGTCTTACGAGTTTATTAAGACACAACAGTTTGTTACCAATTTAAGATTGTTACAAATTAAACTCATAAAACCTCCAATAAGTGAAACTGCTTATTTCCATCCCTGTAGTAGCATTAACACACACTAAGCATATGGCCATTAGTTTCAGAAGGATAGCAGTATTATAAATGAGGGCTCACCAGCAATGGGTTCTTCTTCTGCGATGAAAACAAAGCTAGGACTCCTGGAATGCCCATTATCTGCATAATTAAGCACACAAAGATACTAGAGATTACTACATTGTGAACACGATCACTGCCTTGAATTCTCAAACAGTCTGCGATATAGTAGGCCTAAAAGTTTTAGGATGTCAGCATTTAGATCTTTAAAACTAGACCCTAGCGAGTTACTTAGGAGCAACACTTCTCAATGGATCCCAAAACAGTACCATTTTCATACTGCAGTAATTTAAGTGCCTCATATTTACCCCAGTCCAGCAGAAAGACAGGTACTGTCCCTGCTAATTTGCATATTTTTCTGTTGTTATCAGTCCGGACAGGGATAAATTTCGTTAGCCCTCGGCTTTGTTCGAGTTGCTAGGTGTTCATCACTTCATCAGTCGATTCCCTACAGTTCACGCCGGGAATAAAATGTGTCTAATCTCCGACAGCCCAAGATTGATTCAAGTATTTACGGAAACTACCAATGTAACCTTTAAACCCGCCAGTTTCCCAGTTATTCGGTGAGTGATGAGGGTAAACAGCTAGTAGAGTACAACGAATTAAGTCGACAATTTGCTTCTTTGCTATGTCAATAGAAGAAAAGTTTAAAAGGTTAAAAGGCTGGGTGTACACCAGCCTATTGATATTAAAGTTACACAATTACAAGAAACAAAAACCGAAGCTTTTGTGTGTCATGGTTTGACTGGAAGGACTGGCAGACGGTGAGTGAAAAAAAAAAAAAACGTTGTTTTGTTTTCCATGTATCTTGTTTGGAGTGGATATAGCTTGCACCAAAACCAGAATCAATGATTTAAAAACACCTGTCAGTTTAAAAAAAAAAAGAAAAGAAAAGAAAAAAAAAAAACATAAGTGCAGTGCTTCTCATATCAGGAACCGTGTTAAACTGAAAATGACTGGAAACGTTACTATTGCTCCCCAGTAACAACAGCAGAAAAAAACAGAAATATTTAAAGCACACTGAAACATATAAAGACTTTCCTGCGCAATACAATGACCCAAGACAGACTTAAAACACTTGGTGTACTGTTGATCAAAAAGGGGCTTATCCGCAGTGTTCCTGACTTTAACCATCAAGTCATAGAAGTGTTTGCTTCTCAAAAAAAATGAGGCCAGTTCCTCTACAAATAAAAGGTAGGCTTTTATTTAAAATGCTTATGATGTTATGTACAACACACCTTTTAACTGAGTACAATATTAGTAAATATTGGTTTTAATAGCCCAGCCCCCTCTAGTTTTTTATGCTACCAGCCGCCACTGCATACGTCTCTGTATTGTACTGTGTTTGTAACATGGAACACTGTACAAACCCAGAGTTTCAAAGGATTACAAGGGTAGATTGAAAATGGTTTTGTGGTAACAGTTTTCAAACAATTTTCATGTGTGGCATGCAATACAAAATGAATGTTGGTTTATCAAGTTCCTCTTTTCTTTCATACTTAAGATTTTGTTTTCCAAATCCCACCAAGCACCATTAGCGTTAATAAAATGAAACATAAAAATGAACCTGTCACCAAATGGGAGTCCACAACTGTTGCTGCACATTCAAATTACGTTCCATTTTCTGCAAATTTCGTTCTGGGATTTAAGTACTGTTAAAAGCTGGGACTATAACTAAACGTCCGCTAACCCTCACGATTGACACAGCTGGACGTATTGCTGCTGTATTTCAAAAGTAACAAAACCAAATGCTGAATAAATGAATGTGTTTTTACCACTCCAGCCCAGAGTGGAACCCTGGTGTTGCTCAGAGTAGTGTCCTTCCTGAAGGCAGCATCAATGAAGCCACAGACTACACACAGCCCAGCACAGGCGATCTGCAGGATCCCCACCACCACCATACTCCTCTGGTTAAATATGAAATATCTGTAGCGGTCCATGGCTCCTCTGTTAGACAGCAAAGACCAGCTTGTGGTGGTATGAACAGGAGAGATCAGCACCCTACAAGAAGCCCAAGAGAACAAACAGTATAGCATGTAATCTTGTTTAAATACATATTCATCACACAAGTATCTGTTGGGGGAGTGTTAGGGATTAGCACTTACATAATCACAGGCTGATAAATCATTCAGATGCCTTGCCATTTTTAGGGAGGGTAGAGCATTACACAGTTTGACAGGGGGGTTTACAGTGGGTTTATTGAAATATCACGTTTAACTTAATGTTTTACGACATGAACACCCCTCTCCCCATATGTTTGTCTAGTCTATTGCAATTTATGCAAACAGCAGAATTTTTTTATCCTTAAGATTAGCCATGTTTTATCAGCAATTCATGAATTGCTCATTTGAACTGTTTTCTCATTACATACTCAATTTGTTCAAAAGGAGGAGCTTCTAAAGATAATGTTAAATCTGGCTAAAATAAAAGGCTTTTTTTGTATGTACTGTATGAAAAGATCTGTGATGATCAGATAGTGAAGAGATTGTTTCCATTTTTTAAAGACTGAAATCAGTGTTCAGTGTGGCGCTCCTGTCCTGGGAAACCAATGTGGCTCCACATTGTACTCTTACTTGGCTCTACCGACAGGCAGTGTGGCCGTTGAGGCTGGATGCATCTCTTATTTACACATAGACAAAGGCTGAGGTTGAAGAGCGTTCCAACAGCTTGGCTTTAATTGAAATTTGCACACACAAGAACCTGATTGATGGGAAAAGTGCCCGTAAAAAGCATCTAGAGTCATTCTAGATTTTAAAGTTGTGTTCATTTAAATAGGCAAAGTAATTGCGGTCAAATAAGTCTCTCTCCCTTCATCACATTGTTAGGTACAAATGCAAATTTAGACAAATCCTCCACAATTAACCTGTATCTACATGTGCAGCATTAAAGTTACCAATACAGTATATTCTGAACACTAATACATTTATATATTCTATGTAAATTATGATTTTATTCTGCTGTGTTGAGGACCAGAAAAGTGCAAGGCGTCGTTTTCTACTCTTTTAATCACCATACCAGGCACTGTGCTTTGTTTTTGTTCTAATGGCTGGGGTTTGCTTTTATTTCCTCAAGCACAGGCTTGCAACGTTTTAGAAGGTCTTAAACTTGAACTTTGTAATACCAATGCAAATACCTCAAAGCGTCATGTTCCTTTGAGGTGGTAACTATACTTAAAGAAAGGGCATGTTTATTGAGACCATGCAGCTTAATTACAGCGCAATACATCATCCCTCGAGGATATATGTGACCATCTCAAAATAATTAGACTTTAAACTTCCTTACCGAACTATAATTTAATAAGCAATTCTGCGTGCATCAAATGCTTCCTAAAATCCAGTATAGCGAGTACAGTATTAAAGAAAGCCACAAAAATTAATATATAGCCTAAATACAGGTGTCGCTTTTAAAATATAAAATTAAAACAATCGATAAAAAGTGATCATTTTTTTCTTTTAAAACGTGATGAACGTTCATTAATTTGTTCACTTATAGCCATTAAAGACTCTCGCTATGACCATGCAATTTCACGAACAGAAAAAGGACGAGTTTAGCATTTCACCTGAGATTCTTTGTTTGTAACGTAGATGTTAACAGAAACATCTGCGACATATTTGCGCGTCAATACACGGAAGTTTAGAATACTTTGTACATGTCTGTATTTTTGGGCACCAAATCATGTGAGTCTGTTGTTATCCTTGATGTATATCAGCTAAATTCACACACAAGCCAACAATTCCAATATCGAAACTATCTAAATAAGTTCTCAACTTCCCCGTAAACTGAAAAACAACAGAGATTCCCCATCAACTGATGTATCTTGTAAATATCTTTAATAGCCACATTTAAATAAATTTACAATATGGATTTATAGTTTTTCTAATGATCTTTTAAATTGTGTTACGACCTGAAGCATTGTTTTAAACTGGAATACAACGCTTTGTTTGAAAAGGAAGACGAATGACATTTTCAAACATTAACAATTTAACTTCGACTAAGGAAACCTGCCAGCTCAATCTAGAAATACATTGCCGTTTGAATAATTATTTTTAAGCGCAATACATTGAAAACGTACCTTTGTTATTCTTAGCAAGTGTTTTCTGTGGTGGACGTCACCTCACTTCCTCCCGGCGATAGTTAAGCTCGAGTGATCTCTGCGTCTATTAATCAGTGCCTGCAGGTGAAACGCACGGGGGCCAAACTGATTTTAACTCTTCATGTGCCAGAGAGGTCCTCAACAACGTTTAGTGTACACAAACTTTTTTTTTTTTTAAGAGATCGGGGAAATACAAGGAGGCGTATTAATCACCACGTTGGAGCCATTGGGACCACGTTGAAGGTGTCAAACACGGGGAAATATAATTATACATAGCATTCAAAATAGCAGAGACAGATTTCACTGGTCCAGGTAGCGCCGTCTCTGATAACACAGCGGCACGTATCAGTTTCCGAAAAAAACTATTAACTTGGTTTTATGTACGTATTTGCGTGGTACTATACTCTGCGACCAACAGTGTGCACCTGTACGCTAAAAAAAAAAGGTATATATAGCGCCTTTAATAGTGGACCGCCATCACAAAGTGCTTTGCAGAGATTAGAGGTTATGAACTGTGCATTATACGCACAGTCACTTATAATAGAACATTGATTTAACATCTCATCCACAGGATGGACCACAAGGAAGTTGGGTGACTTGCTTAGGGTCACACAGTGCGTTAGTCAGTGGTAGAGGTTGGATTTGAACCAGTGACCAAGCCCTGGACTTTAACCACTGGACCACACTGCCTCCTTATGATCTGCTGGTGACTGCACTCCATGTTTAGTTGCTTTTCCCAAATACAATACTGTTATTAACAAGTAACAAAATATTAGTAGCATTAGTATTAAGTAATTGTTACGGTATTTTGCTGTTTGATTTTAAACATTTTTGTAACTACCGGTAAATAAAGAAATATGTTAATGAATGTGTATCACGTTAAAATGAGATACTGACTCAAGAACACAGGAAGTGATTGGGTATCAGGAAACAGCAGTAACCGTTAATTAGGTTCTTATTTTTATTTTATGGTTTTATTTTTAAATCTTTACAGGTTTGGGCCAGTCTTCTGACCAGGTAAACATAATGGTATTGCATCCAATTTGTCATTTGAAGATGAGGTCCAGATTTAGTACCTTCTGAAATACCTTTTTTTTAAAAAAAAAAAAAAAAAAAAGAGGGAAGTATTAATAATTCATCAGACTGCAAAATGATACACATATTTAGCACTTTATGTTTTGTGAATTTAATCAGATTTCCGTTTCTTTATGCACACAGAAAACAACAACGGTATGTCAAAGTTGCATATATTCATTATTACTCTGTGTTCAGTACAAGAGAAGCCTCTTGGTATTCACTGATTTTTAAAGGCTTGCTGTTGACATTTTCATATTTTCAACAATTGTTTCAGATGCACAACAGCACACACACAAAAAAACACATCCGCAGGCAACCAGCCCCTCCAGTCCAGGTTTTTGCTTCAACCCTGTAACAAAACCTTCTGATCCTAAAGTATGGTACATAGTAATTGTATTATATCTAACAAACCAAGGAGTGCCGTGACCCACCCGGACTGGGGTTGCCTTCCCCTGCTATAAGCAACATACTCTGCAAACAGCTTTTTGTAAGCATTCTCCAAAGAGGCTCATCTGATGCCAACATTATGTCACATACTGTATCTACGGCAACCATTTCAGGGCACTTTAATACCTAAAACAATGGCTGCAATCAACTTTGAATAAGTTTTCTGATGAATATGGCTGCTATGATGACAGGCATTCATCAACTGATTTCTCACTAAGTCGATGAATACTACACTTTTGTATTGAAGTTGAATCCATTACTATACCTGATTACATTACTGGTAATTTCAAGGTTTATTTTTATGTATAATGATAAGAGACAATGTGGCCCTCTGGGACAACCAGACTATGAATCCCTGTATGAAATATTATGGCTTTTAGAAAATGACTGTTCAGTTAGACAGCTGTACGCATGTACCTTCAGCTAGTTGTGTCATCCTTCTCGAGACTCTCACTTGCTCCAAGTAGTCTTAGCATATCTGGAAAGTAGCTTCAATTAGGTTTGTGATCCACATTACTGCTATGGTTTAAATGCACAAAAATGCATCTTCACTATCACACACACAATAACCAGCTCTCAGTACTGGGTAATAATAAAGACTCAGACAAGAAACTGCTTTGATTTTCAAAGCTCAGTTCTGTGCATACACTATATATTTTTCAAAAAGTGAGTAATATTAGCTTGCCTTCTTAACAATAGAAATACAAAGTCCATGGCTACAAAATGTATGACTGGTAATAAACCACAGGTCTGTAGAATAAAGAGATCTGTATTGTGGCACCCTTCTAGCTACTGTTACTTGATAAATCATGTGATAATTTTGAGTATTTTACAGCCTGTGTGTCTTATATACTGTACAAATGTGTTACGTTAAATTACAGGTATTAAAAATAGGTTAGGTGATCTAAAAAACCCAACAAAGTGCAACAACATCACAAGCTAGGGGTAAAGACTTGAAGCTTCGGGCTCTAATTGCTTTGTTATCCTTTCAAAGATCCTAACAGGTTTTTAAAGCACACACATTCAGTGTACACAGCACATGGTGTTCTAATTGTGTCATATGTATCCAAGGTTACGTTCTTCAATTGAATATTGTGCTTGATATGTCATTCTAATTGAAGAAGCCTTCCTAATACTGCAATGTCTGTATAGCAACAGGCAACTTTAATTTAATGACAGTTTTTAATAGGCTAAAACACCACTGCAAAATCCAGTCATAGTAAATATGTTTCATTCAGACAAAACCTGATGCAGGAGTAAAATTATAAAAATAAATAAATACTGACTTTAAATGCAGGTTATATTCATTTAAATCAGGGTTGCCCAATCCTGGTCCTGGAGGGCCAGTGTCCCTCCTGGTTGTTGTTCCAACTGTACACTAAATTGCTTAATTTGACCAATTAAGCTTCTAATAAGTGCTTGATTGATCCAATTAAAGTAATTTAGGGGACAGTTGGAATAAAAGCCAGGAGGGACACTGGTCCTCCAGGACCAGGATTGGGCACCCCTGATTTAAATAATACTAGAAACACGTCTACACTATAAATCCTAACTGACTTAAAAAATGTGTTTTATTGAATGTGTTCATAAATAAAACAAATTACACTTGGGTATGCTTTTATTGTGGTAAACTTTTATAAGGGCTAAGCTAGCTGAAAATCACTTCCTTGTATCCTATAATGACTTGCAGTATGTAAAAACTATGCATTCAGACTTGCAGTTTTAACATTAACACCCAGCTTTGCTAAAAGATAACTAAGAGAGATCAAAGTGCAAGTGCAATAACTTTGTTCCGGAGCACCTTTTTTTTTTTTTTTTTTTTTTTTTTTTTTTAAAGAGCAAGAACCACTGTGTTTCAATAATTCCCCTTTTTATGTTTTTATGTTTGAGTTTTTGCTCATATTTATATAGTGGAACTCTAACAACCTAAGGCCTCATTCACTAAACAGCGGTAATGTGTTTTGCACGCAGTAAGCCCCTTTTTACTGCATGCTTTGTACACCTGCTGTATTCACTAACCAGTGGCAGGCAACCTAGCTCGTGGGGGGAAAAAAGTACCGCATTCGAGTCATTTAAATATAATGAATAATGTTAATGTGTGGACATGTGTAACCCCCCCTACTCTGCTCTTGGAATTAAAGTAACTGTAAACTCACGCGCTGGAGACCACCTGAAATCAACGATCCTCCCTCACAACCCGAAAGCTTACCGTTTCTCAGGGCTACAGTAAAAAAAATATAACCAGTACTTTTTAACAATGGACGGACTCGCTGTGCCCTCTACTGACACAACTGTAGCACTCCGGTGAATTAATGCAATTAAAATCAGGTAATATAAGTAGTAATAATTATATGAATTATGTATATACAGTATTTACATTGTGTATTTTGTGTTGTGTGATTTGTATTATAGCCTAATAATTAACCTAGACCAGGTTTCTTTCCATTTCTCAATGAGCCAACTCTTTTATTTCACTCCTCCTGTTATTGAACAACAAAAACATAAATAACACACAGGTATGCGGTGATCTCTGTATATTACAGCTGTGCTTCACGTCTCTGTACTGTGACGCGAATGGGAGAGGTCACCGCAGTTTTATAGGGCCAGACAGGAGGTGATGCATTTTCCTCTGGTTGCCTGGCTACATATGCAAATTACGTCACAAAATACCACAATGGAGGTACAGTATTTGATATGCAAATATTCACTTAAGGGCGCTAACTTAGGTGCCTCAGTGTGTGTTAAATGTACCGCTTACTGAAACTAGGCGGCGTCACAAAACCAGCACCTGCACAGGACAGCGAGAAGAGGAATCAGGAAGAGAGTATATATGTAGCCCCGGAAAATTCACAATATTATGAATTTCACAAAAATCGTATATTTGACTGCCTACCATGAAACGTATGCATTTTATTTTCCTTACAGTATTTTACATTACTCTTCACCTCCCCTGTTCACTTCAGCAGCGCTACAGTAGCTGTTCACCGTCCGGCATCAATGCCGTGCATTTGGTTACTACGGCAATTGGGTCAAACAAATACCGGCTTCATGAGTGGTGAATTTTTTTGTACAAACTCCACGTTTAATAGTCATTAATAGCCAAGTACAAAGTTGTCCTGGAAGAAAACTTGCTTCCTTCTGCTCTGACAATGTTCCCCAACTCTGAGGATTGTTTTTTCCAGCAGGACAATGCTCCATGCCACACAGCCAGGTCAATCAAGGTGTGGATTGAGGACCACCAGATCAAGACCCTGTCATGGCCAGCCCAATCTCCAGACCTGAACCCCATTGAAAACCTCTGGAATGTGATCAAGAGGAAGATGGATGGTCACAAGCCATCAAACAAAGCCGAGCTGCTTGAATTTTTGCACCAGGAGTGGCATAAAGTCACCCAACATCAATGTGAAAGACTGGTGGAGAGCATACCAAGACGCATGAAAGCTGTGTTTGAAAATCAGGGTTATTCCACCAAATATTGATTTCTGAACTCTTCCTAAGTTAAAACATTAGTATTGTGTTGTTTAAAAATGAATATGAACTTATTTTCTTTGCATTATTCGAGGTCTGACAACACTGCATCTTTTTTGTTATTTTGACCAGTTGTCATTTTCTGCAAATAAATGCTCTAAATGACAATATTTTTATTTGGAATTTGGGAGAAATGTTGTCAGTAGTTTATAGAATAAAACAAAAATGTTCATTTTACCCAAACACATACCTATAAATAGTAAAACTAGAGAAACTGATAATGTTGCAGTGGTCTCTTAATTTTTTCCAGAGCTGTATATATATATATATATATATATATATATATATATATATATATATATATATATACAGTATATATAATAGATGGGCTTAAACCGATTGCAGCTGGTTCAAAATGCCGCTGCTAGGATCCTTACCAGATGTAAAAAACATGATCACATACCTGTAAAGTTCAGGATTACTTTAGAAATTCTCCTGCTTGCCTACAAGGCCCTTCCTCACACAGGTCCAGAGTATCTCTCGAACCTGAAGTACCCGGCATTGCCCGGGGAAATTCAATATTTCAGTATTTCATACATGACAAATTGGGGACCGGTAGCCTTATGGTTTCCTATACAGTGCCTTGCGAAAGTATTCGGCCCCCTTGAACTTTGCGACCTTTTGCCACATTTCAGGCTTCAAACATAAAGATATGAAACTGTAATTTTTTGTGAAGAATCAACAACAAGTGGGACACAATCATGAAGTGGAACGAAATTTATTGGATATTTCAAACTTTTTTAACAAATAAAAAACTGAAAAATTGGGCGTGCAAAATTATTCAGCCCCTTTACTTTCAGTGCAGCAAACTCTCTCCAGAAGTTCAGTGAGGATCTCTGAATGATCCAATGTTGACCTAAATGACTAATGATGATAAATAGAATCCACCTGTGTGTAATCAAGTCTCCGTATAAATGCACCTGCACTGTGATAGTCTCAGAGGTCCGTTTAAAGCGCAGAGAGCATCATGAAGAACAAGGAACACACCAGGCAGGTCCGAAATACTGTTGTGGAGAAGTTTAAAGCCGGATTTGGATACAAAAAGATTTCCCAAGCTTTAAACATCCCAAGGAGCACTGTGCAAGCGATAATATTGAAATGGAAGGAGTATCAGACCACTGCAAATCTACCAAGACCTGGCCGTCCCTCTAAACTTTCAGCTCATACAAGGAGAAGACTGATCAGAGATGCAGCCAAGAGGCCCATGATCACTCTGGATGAACTGCAGAGATCTACAGCTGAGGTGGGAGACTCTGTCCATAGGACAACAATCAGTCGTATACTGCACAAATCTGGCCTTTATGGAAGAGTGGCAAGAAGAAAGCCATTTCTTAAAGATATCCATAAAAAGTGTCGTTTACAGTTTGCCACAAGCCACCTGGGACACACACCAAACATGTGGAAGAAGGTGCTCTGGTCAGATGAAACCAAAATCGAACTTTTTGGCAACAATGCAAAACGTTATGTTTGGCGTAAAAGCAACACAGCTCATCACCCTGAACACACCATCCCCACTGTCAAACATGGTGGTGGCAGCATCATGGTTTGGGCCTGCTTTTCTTCAGCAGGGACAGGGAAGATGGTTAAAATTGATGGGAAAATGGATGGAGCCAAATACAGGACCATTCTGGAAGAAATCCTGATGGAGTCTGCTAAAGACCTGAGACTGGGACGGAGATTTGTCTTCCAACAAGACAATGATCCAAAACATAAAGCAATATCTACAATGGAATGGTTCACAAATAAACATATCCAGGTGTTAGAATGGTCAAGTCAAAGTCCAGACCTGAATCCAATCGAGAATCTGTGGAAAGAACTGAAAACTGCTGTTCACAAATGCTCTCCATCCAACCTCACTGAGCTCGAGTTGTTTTGCAAGGAGGAATGGGCAAAAATTTCAGTCTCTCGATGTGCAAAACTGATAGAGACATACCCCAAGCGACTTACAGCTGTAATCGCAGCAAAAGGTGGCGCTACAAAGTATTAACTTAAGGGGGCTGAATAATTTTGCACGCCCAATTTTTCAGTTTTTTATTTGTTAAAAAAGTTTGAAATATCCAATAAATTTCGTTCCACTTCATGATTGTGTCCCACTTGTTGTTGATTCTTCACAAAAAATTACAGTTTCATATCTTTATGTTTGAAGCCTGAAATGTGGCAAAAGGTCGCAAAGTTCAAGGGGGCCGAATACTTTCGCAAGGCACTGTAAGTTACTGATCTTGGGTGTCACACAATGCACTCAGACCCCTTGCTCTTTTTTTAACTTTATTTTTGTTCTTTTATTTATTTTTTTGTTTTTGTGGGTTTCTTTAATTTGAGATACATGACTACTGTAGTGATCCAGCAATGGGGTTACTAAATAAAGTACCCCAGGGGTCAACAGGAGTACAATCACACCTGGACAAGCTCTAATAGGGACTTCTAGGTCAGTACTGGATCTTATTTTGGAAGTTATAACTACTAATACAGTTAGTATACATATATATAGGTATAGGTTGGAAGCACAGAGGGGACGAATGGCCTGCTCCTGTTCGTAACTTGTTATTCTGTTCTTTAGGTTTATTCCTTTTAGCAAATGTTACTTTGCCCTGGAGGAAAAAGCTAACCAAGCCAGTTCATCATTGCTGTAACTGCCTTACAAGGTAGTAGAGGTAGTAGAGCCAGCACACCCCATAACAGTTGTTGTCATTGCATTGGCCCTTGAAGATGAGGCATCCCTCAGCGTTGTATTCTCGTGCAGGTCCATTCAGCTCCCCCTCCTGGTATGTGCTGTGAAGTACACCCCCATCCCTCAGCGTTGTATTCTTGTGCAGGTCCATTCAGCTCCCCCTTCTGGTATGTGCTGTGAAGTACACCCCCATCCCTCAGCGTTGTATTCTTGTGCAGGTCCATTCAGCTCCCCCTTCTGGTATGTGCTGTGAAGTACACCCCCATCCCTCGGCGTTGTATTCTTGTGCAGGTCCATTCAGCTCCCCCTTCTGGTATGTGCTGTGAAGTACACCCCCATCCCTCGTCATTGTATTCTTGTACAGGTCCATTCAGCTCCCCCTCCTGGTACGTGCTGTGAAGTACACCCCAATCCCTCGGCATTGTATTCTTGTGCAGGTCCATTCAGCTCCCCCTCCTGGTACAAGCTGTGAAGTACACCCCCATCCCTCGTCATTGTATTCTTGTGTGGGTCCATTCAGCTCCCCCTTTTGGTATGTGCTGTGAAGTACACCCCCATCCCTCAGCGTTGTATTCTTGTGCAGGTCCATTCAGCTCCCCCTCCTTGTATGTGCTGTGAAGTACACCCCATCCCTCGGCGTTGTATTCTTGTGCAGGTCCATTCAGCTCCCCCTCCTGGTACATGCTGTGAAGTACACCCCCATCCCTCGTCATTGTATTCTTGTGCAGGTCCATTCAGCTCCCCCTCCTGGTATGTGCTGTGAAGTACACCCCCATCCCTCAGCGTTGTATTCTTGTGCAGGTCCATTCAGCTCCCCCTCCTGGTACATGCTGTGAAGTACACCCCCATCCCTCGGCGTTGTATTCTTGTGCGGGTCCATTCAGCTCCCCCTCCTGGTACGTGCTGTGAAGTACACCCCCATCCCTCGGCGTTGTATTCTTGTGCAGGTCCATTCAGCTCCCCCTCCTGGTATGTGCTGTGAAGTACACCCCCATCCCTCGGCGTTGTATTCTTGTGCAGGTCCATTCAGCTCCCCCTCCTGGTACATGCTGTGAAGTACACCCCCATCCCTCGTCATTGTATTCTTGTGCGGGTCCATTCAGCTCCCCCTCCTGGTATGTGCTGTGAAGTACACCCCCATCCCTCAGCGTTGTATTCTTGTGCAGGTCCATTCAGCTCCCCCTCCTGGTACATGCTGTGAAGTACACCCCCATCCCTCTGCGTTGTATTCTTGTGCGGGTCCATTCAGCTCCCCCTCCTGGTACGTGCTGTGAAGTACACCCCCATCCCTCAGCGTTGTATTCTTGTGCAGGTCCATTCAGCTCCCCCTCCTGGTACGTGCTGTGAAGTACACCCCCATCCCTCGGCGTTGTATTCTTGTGCAGGTCCATTCAGCTCCCCCTCCTGGTATGTGCTGTGAAGTACACCCCCATCCCTCGGCGTTGTATTCTTGTGCAGGTCCATTCAGCTCCCCCTCCTAGTATGTGCTGTGAAGTACACCCCCATCCCTCGGCGTTGTATTCTTGTGCAGGTCCATTCAGCTCCCCCTCCTGGTATGTGCTGTGAAGTACACCCCCATCCCTCGGCGTTGTATTCTTGTGCGGGTCCATTCAGCTCCCCCTCCTGGTATGTGCTGTGAAGTACACCCCCATCCCTCGGCATTGTATTCTTGTGCAGGTCCATTCAGCTCCCCCTCCTGGTATGTGCTGTGAAGTACACCCCCATCCCTCAGCGTTGTATTCTTGTGCGGGTCCATTCAGCTCCCCCTCCTGGTATGTGCTGTGAAGTACACCCCCATCCCTCAGCGTTGTATTCTTGTGCGGGTCCATTCAGCTCCCCCTCCTGGTATGTGCTGTGAAGTACACCCCCATCCCTCGTCATTGTATTCTTGTGCAGGTCCATTCATCTCCCCTCCTGGTATGTGCTGTGAAGTATGCCCCCATCCTCGTAGGTGTAAACTCCCTGAGCTTGCAAGGCATCGTCCACATAGTAACCTTCCAGAGTGCTGCAGACACAGTGTTCACATGCGCTGTTATGGGACACGGTATTTCTTATTTGTTAGAAGAGATTAACATTTTCAGTGATGACTGTCAATAAGAGCTTTTTCTGTGGCACACGAAGGGCCTGGAATATGGACTTTACTGGATAAAAAATATTGATGACAATTGACAGTTGACAAAATGATTATTCGGTGCGTCAGCAGCTCTTTGTGGCAGCAACCTGGATTTAACATGTGAAAAATTGCATAACCAGATCTGAGCACACAACTTATTTATTCTATTAAACCTTATTATGAAAAGCCTTAAAAACATACAGCTTTAAATCTTTTTATTTATTTATTTATTTATTTATTTATTTATTTGTAGTTCCTAATATCAAAGTCGGTGGATTAATTTCCTAATTTATGTGTACCCAACAAAATATTTCTCTCAGAGAAACAGAATGCTGCACACAAAGGAGGGACGCCTTTTTCCTAATTGCAGAAAAGAGCAGTTACAGTTTCAGTGTCATCTTTTTTCATTATGTAGAACAGCTGATAGGTCTACTGTAAACAGCTGTTACAATACAGAAAACCATCACATCTGTTGCAGCTGTGACGCTTCGTCTACTTATTTAACACACAGAAAGCAACCGACTATGTGGTTAAACAGGTCTATCTAATTAAATAATTCCACAAATCTTACCTGCTGTGCACTTCCAGTTGATACATACTGTATGTCTTTTTGAAACAGTTTGTAATAGCAAAGCCTTTAGAGTTGGGAGCAGCTTGTTCACAAATAAGTCCTGACACCACTTCCCTCCCGTCAAAAAAGTAGAAATCCCTGCGACTGTTCTCCTCCGTCTGAAGACATTAACATTTGTTGAGCAACGTGTGCTACGATGGGCAATCACGAATGAACAAAGAAACAGCAGAGATAACAGATAAAGTAAGAAGAAAACTACAGCTGACCACAGATACAGTACACCTTTTAAAGGCTGTCATGGTTTATGGGATCAAACCTCCTCGTTTGTCATAATATACTGAACAGACGAATGTCATTAAGCAGACAGGCAGCATTTACCCGTTGTCTGACAGCGCAGATGGAACCATTTTCTCTGTCACTGCAGCATTGTTTTGACAGAAGCCCTGCCTGTGTGGTGCCTGCTGGAGTAATGCACTGAGACATTCCTGTTAAAAGCACATTATTGAACTTCTTCCTCTTTCACCTGTCTCTGATGCTGTTTAACGTAAACCATTTAAACTGCAACAAAGCAAGACCCTCTACTGTTTGTACTACCTCTCACTGTTTATTGATTAGGAAAAACAAAGCTTTTATTACATAGGGGTTAGCACAGCCTGGTGGCAAAATACTGCAATTACGTAACATTAAAAAAAAAGTACAATATTTCTCTTAACCCTTCCATAGTTCACAGTGTAATGAATCTCTTCCTAGCAGCTGACAAACTAATAATTCTGACATCAGCATAAGACCCATACTTACCTCACGACTACTGAGCTTCCTCTTTAGTTGAAAGGTAAGACATTCTTCTTTGAACCATATAGTTTGCCTTTCCATTCAATCCAATAGGCTGAAATACCGATTCATTACAACAGGTCTGATGAAACCCAATCTTTCCCTTTTTCAGCTTCTCAGTCATATTTTTAGATTTCACACAATCATTGTTCCATACTTCATGAGAACAAAGAGAGGACAATAGAATTGAATGCACTGGAAAGCAACAGAAAAAGTTCAATACAAATTTTATCCAAGGTCTACCTAATTTGGCAGAACATCACACTCCTAGATCTCTGTTTCTTTAAAAATAATTAGAAATAAAACAATACTAATAGTTTAATTACTAATAGTTTATCTGAACAGTGCCAGATATTTGAATGGAGCAATATTACTGAACTGAAGCCCACTAGAGCTGGAATCTGATTGGCTACTGAATCATTTTCAATAATTACACTGCTGCTAACAAAAACTAGAAGAGTTTCATGAATACCCAACTTTATTTAATCCGTCAACATTTTTTTTTAGAACCAAATAAAATATAGATATTAGTTACAGTAAATTGATATACATACATGGGCAATGGAAATCTAAGAATATATCTAACAATGAGAAAATGTTCCATGAAAAATGTTCCACGTGATTGTGTGTACTGCACCGAGATAAGATGACCCCAACAAATGTCTATGCATCACAGAACAGTGCTCTGTTCTATAAGACAGACATGCCACAAGAGTTGCTGAATTCCAGTTCCTCTGCCAGTTTAAATAAAGCATTGTGAGCATCTGCATACACCATGGCTGGGGTCAGTAATAACATGATTGGGTAATACCACACATGACAGACAGCATAAGACATGCTTTTAGCACCCTGCAAAAAAAGAAAAAAATAATATATTTTTTTTAAATGAACCCATATGCTGTACAATAATTGACTACCCAGTTAGTTACTCAGATTGCTTTTTCTATTTGGTTTGAGAGCAGGGTTTAAGTTGCTGTTGCTGCTAGGTTAAGTTCAAACTATAGAAACACGTACAGAAATATGGCTAGCTTTAATTAACTATTCAATTTTTCTTTTGTGTTTATTGTTTTGTTGCAAATAAATTATAACATGCATACAAATCCACATAAATACACTTGATGCATACACAAAGTTGCATATATTGCATGAATTTGGGGGTGAAGACTCACTACAGTATTTGTTTCTCTGCTTAATGAGCTGTAAATTGCTTCCACATTTGTGTATTGTCTGAAGGATTCCTGATTACTTTCAAGATCTCTCAAAGGTTGAAGCAACAGCTGTGTTACAGTACAGTACAGAATCAAGCAACTGTACCTAATGGCTAGTTTAAGCAATTTGGTTTCCTGGATAAATGACCCACACCATGAGAGTAAAAAGGATCAGAAACTACTGCAAGCGCCTAGCTTTGCCTGCTTTAAAAGCACTACACTTAAAGCAGGTTAAGAGCTTTTGTAGCCAGGGAATGCAATTTAAAAGTTTAAAAAAGTGGTCAAAATGTAAAAAAAAAAAAAAAAAGAAAAAAAAAAATTAAAACAATACACACACCTTACGTAAACAGTTGTAGCAACACATGGGAACATGTAACACAATAAAATGAAAAGGTCCTTATGTACCCTTTAAGGGCTTTTAGAATGTTAAGACAAGTTTTGGATACTTTTGCTAGTGCAGTGGTGTGTTTATAAGGTGTCTTACTGCAAGTCTGTAAGCTTGATTGAATAGCACCATAAAACAGTGAATAAAAACAGATGATAAAACAGCTGTTTTTTTATCGAATAAATTCATAACTCATGATTGTATAGATCATAGATTCATCACATTAGGGACAAAAAAGAAAACAATAAAAACAAAAATAACAGATGAAAACAAAATTCAAGACATTTGTTAAACTGACATATTTCACATTTTAAAAAGCAAACATAGTCCAGTTATTTCTGTAAAATAACCATGATTCTTCAGGTTCATATTTGTTTTACTTTAGCTTTTGTCCTTTGGTCTATCAACTTTACCATATTTTCTGAAAATATTCATTTTATTCAGGCACAAATAAAAACAGCTATATTTCAAGGGCCTCATTTGCACTTCCTGGGTTCTAAGGACAGGTTACCCTGTGGCTTTGTAAGAAACTGGTTTAGCAATCTCATTGGCTTTAAACGTGGTCACAACCATTGAGTGTCAATATGTAGACTATGTAGCGTCAGAGTGGTAGAGCTTGCAGAGGTTTGTGACAGTTGCAGATGATGCCTTTCAGGTTGTGCAATGCACCCGCCACATTCGAGAGGTTGATGGAGAGGGTACTGACTGGCATTCCCCACCACAATTGCCTGGTCTATCTGGATGACCTCCTGGTGATGCTCCCACTTTTGACCGAGCCCAGGCCCATCTGCGAGGTGTGTTCCAGCGCCTGGAAGCGGCAGGGCTCAAACTTTACCCAGAGAAGTGCCACTTGATGCAGCAGGATGTGCAGTTCCTGGGGCACATCATGTGGTGAGAAGGCATTAAGACAGACCCTGCAAAGATAGAAACAGTGGAGCAGTGGCCTCAGCCAATCAATCAACGACAGCTACGGAGCTTCATCGGATTGGCCTCCTACTATCGGTGGTTCGTCCCCCAGTCGAGTCCCCCTCCACCGACTCCTCAAGAAAAAACAGCCCTTCGCCTGGGATGACCCATGTGAGGAAGCATTCCATGCCCTGAAGATGGCCCTGACCCACTCCCCGGTCCTCATGGCCCCATGGGAAGACCTACTGTTCATCCTGGACATGGATGCAAGTGACCACGGGATAGCAGCCGTCTTGTCTCAGATGTGGCTGGATGGAGAATGCGTGGTCGTGTACTAAAGCTGCTCCCTCAGCAAACAGGAGCGCCGATATTGCATAACCCGAAGGGAGCTGCTGGCCGCAGTGGAAGCCACCATACAATGCTGCCCCTACCTCTGTGGCCAGCATTTCACCCTCAGGATGGACTATGCCTCCCTGCAATGGTTCCTAAACTTCAAAGAACCTGAAGGACAATTGGCATGTTGGCTGGAGCAACTGCAGGCGTGTGATTTCTCAACACAGCATCGAGCAGGCAAAAGGCACCAGAATGCCGATGCCATATCCAGGCATCCCTGCCTGCTAGATGACTGCAGTCGCTGCGCCAGGAGAGAGCAGAAAGCCGTGGTCGAGGTGAAGGTGACGCAGATGCCAGGGTCAACGAAGAATGCCATTCCGATCCGAGAGTGTACTGTGGTCCAGATGATGCCGTCGACAGAGTGGCAGGCCCAGTAAGAGCGTGACCCCGACCTGGCACCAGTATTCCAGTGGATGGAGGAAGGTACGAGACCCGACTGGGAAGATGTGGCAGGCCAGTCAGATGCACTCAAAGGACTGTGGGCACAGTGGGATGGTCTGACACTGAGAAAAGGGGTGGCAGCTGGTGGTCCCCGAAGACCTGCATGAGGATGTCCTGCAAGCAGTCCATGAGGCCGTGGGGACAGGACATTTTGGGGTCAATAAGACCCTACGCCGCTTGCGGCTGGGCTACTACTGGGGCCGTTGCTGGCGCAATGTGGAGGACTTCTGCTGCAGGTGCGACCTCTGTACAGCCCGTAAGGGCCCTTCTGGCCGATCCTACGGTCTCCTACAACAGTTCCTTGTGGGCGCCCCCATGCAACAAGTAGGGATTGACGTCTTTGTGCCCTTCCCCGTGTCCATGCAGGGGTATAAATATGTGCTGGTGGCGATGGACTACTTTTCAAAGTGGCCTGAAGCATACGCACTCCATGACCAACACGATCACGGAAGCTCTGTTCGGGGGCTTCTTTTCACGCTTCTGAGTCCCTGAAGAGATCCATTCTGATCAGGGAAGGAACTTCGAGTTAAGAGTGTTCGCCGAGGTTTGTTGCCTCCTGGGTGTAAGGAAGACTCGCACCACCCCACTACACCCCCACAGCGATGGCCTCGTCAAACAGTTTAACCGAACACTCTCCGCTTAACTCGCCATCACCACCAGTCATCACTAGGACTGGCATCAGTAGCTGTCTTTCATACTGCTTTCTTGCAGGATGGCGGTGCAAGAGTCCACAGGCTGCACCCCTGCCCTCCCGCTCTTTGGCCAGGAGCTCAGCACCCTGGCCAAACTAATGTTTAGCAGTCCCTCGGATGCACCTGCAACCTCCCCCCCCCCACTATTTACAAGTCTCCCAATAATTCCAGTCCCCCTGATAGTCCCGAAACCAGTCCCGGGGCTCTTGCCCATTTGACCCAGAGTTACACTATGTATGTAGCTACAATAATAATGTTAATCATAATACTACTAATAATAATTATTCCCAGCACATCTCCACTCTGGCACGCACTTGCCGATTCTTCCTGAGCAACATCCGAAGAATCCGACCCTTCCTCACCAACTACGCCACCCAGCTTCTGGTCCAGGCCTTGGTACTGTCCCCTGGGTCGACATTGTCTATACCTTTTAGGATTTTGAATGCTTGAATCAGATCACCATGTAGTCTTCTTTGTTCAAGACTGAATAGATTCAATTCTTTTAGCCTGTCTACATACGACATGCCTTTTAAACCCGGGATAATTCTGGTTGTTCTTCTTTGCACTCTTTCTAGAGCAGCAATTTCAGCTGCCCTTTTTGTAACGAGGTGACCAGAACTGAACACAATATTCTAGGTGAGGTCTTACTAATGCATTGTAAAGTTTTAACATTACTTCCCTTGATTTAAATTCAACACTTCTCACAATATATCCGAGCATCTTGTTGGCCTTTTTTTACATGTTATTATTTTTACGATCGATGTTTTCACCTGGCCTTACAGGGTTGTGGATTCAATCCCAGGTGGGGTACACTGCTGCTGTACCCTTGAGCAAGATTGCTTTACCTAGATTGCTCCAGTAAAAACCCAACTGTATAAATGGGTAATTGTATGTAAAAATAATGTGATAACTTGTAACAATTGTAAGTCGCCCTGGATAAGGGTGTCTGCTAATAAATAAATAATAATAAGAAGAAGAATAGATATTTATTAAATTATAAACGTTGTTTTTCTTTTTTGTCCTCATTCTATTATAGCACACTGTGCACATGCAGTGTATAAAAAGAATATTTTTAAATGAAGAACACTGTACAGGCACCTCTGAAACACCCGCTAGCTACTTTTTGACAGTAGTAGAAACATGTAAATACATGAGAAATTGTTTAAATACAAATGTACCACTTTTTGACAACAGAATAATACTCATCAGAAACTGGTATGTGCATGAAAATGGTTTAAATATAAAAGTACCCATTTTTGACAGCAGTAAAACACTTAACAGAAACGTATGCACATAAAAATGTTTCAAATATACATTTATTTTTACTTGTCTGGATTTTTGTGTTGCCTTATTGGTACCCTTAAAGTAAATATTTTTCTTTATAAACATACATTTCTAGTTGGCTTTTGGGGGGGGGGGGGGGGGCTAATATGTGCTGCAGATGATAGATGCCTCTCTGTCTGCTGGTGTTAATTCCATTTGAGCTCTCAATTACTTAACTAGACCCTTAATTGAATCTCATAATTTGCTTAATTAGACCTTTTTAATTTTTAACATCAAATCATTTAGCATAATATAAATGTACATGCTCAATTAATTTGAACTTGCAGTTCTTCATTGATAATTTAATATTTACCGTAGTATTGGCCTCTTCAGTTCCAAAATTCCATCTGGCTCTTGTTAGAAAAACGTTGAAATGTATGCATGTGGTGTATCGTTAACATACAAATAATAACCTGAATACCTTGGTTTCCTCCAGTACAAAATAATGAAGGAAAAAAGGTTTCTGTCCCAGAGCAAGTGAGGCGCATATCAACACACAGATTATGCAGCAGAGCAACACCTTTGCAAATCAGACTTTAAGCCGAGTCAGAAAGTAGTTAATGTACTACAATTAGTTGAAACACCTGTTCAAAAACGTTAAAAGTACTTGAAATACATACAGTTTTTGATAGCAGAAAAACACCTGTCAGAAATTGGTACATGTTATTAAAGTACTTAAAATATAAATTCACTTATTTTTAACAACAGCAAAACACTTATGATAAACTTGTATGTAGATACGAAGATGTATAACAGTTTTACAGCAGTACAACAGACTCCAGATCTGTATTTGTTACACATACCAAAATATGACAACATACCATTTCTTGACGTTACATGGGTCACATTTTGTATGCATACCACATTCCGACGATATACCTCTTTCTGATGTTACACCGGAACTCTTTGGATTCCCATGATGCACCGCTTCGACAGGGACAGAAGAAAAGGGGGAGTTGACTATCTTGTCTATATAGAAGATCTTTGACACAATTGATAATTGGTCAGTGGTCAGTTGCAATGTCTTTGCACACTGCCCGCCTTCTGAAAGCCGTTTTCTTTATGTAGAAAAGGAGGGTAGCATTTTTGCTTTTCGCCCTATACACTGACTGTTGTTTATTAAATATATTTGTATCCTTGAAAATATAATCTTTTCAAATCTAACTTTTAAAAAACATATTCTAACGAGCAATTTACTCCATAAGTTTTCATTTGTCTATTAATTTATTTAACCAGGTGTTGGGTTAAAGGAGTGCTATCTAAAGTTTGAAAATCATTTTCTTACCTCGTATTAGCTTTATTAACATTACTGTATCATGTGCCCTGAGCTCAAGGGAAAGCTCCTTCTCACACAAGCTAATATAAGCCTGTTTATTTGTCATATACTGTAACTCAAGTAAAGTGTGTTATATAACCCATGTATTAAGAATGGTGATTGCCTGGCAATGTTTACTGATTTATTTTTATAAAAAAAATGAAATATTTAGTATGAATAAAACCAATACATAATGTACAAGACTTTAAAGAATAACACTTGAATAGATTAACTGAAATATTTAAAAGTCCTTGAAGTTTGTTTGGGAAATCAATTAATTGCTTGCTGCCTTATTTGTAGTCTGAATGCAGATTCCTTGTAGCTATAGCACAGACACCAAGTCTACAGATTTCAGAGGAACTCTTCAGATTTTTAAAATAGAGCTGTGCCCCAGGCTTTGTATGTCCTGAGTTAATGAAAAAACAGTCTTGGACTGCAGATTTTTTAACACTGTACAGCACCTGCTGTCTTCCAGTTCAGCAGCTATTCCTTATCTGTTGTTTTTCATTGAATTTAGCGTTGGTACGTTTTTTTTCCTCGGTGTGAGGATCTGTTATGTGGCGTGTTACCTGTGTTTTCAGGCAGGAGACCATTTAAAGGGGTAGTCCCTAATACAGCAGGACTCCTAGTCGACTTCATTGACACAATTCTATTGTTTCTACAGACCAACATGTGAAATTGACTTGCCAATTTTAACCCTTAATATGCAGAGTAATAGAATGCTAAGACGCATTTACCTAACTGAGTTCAGGAGAGGTTCCTCAGTAGTCAAATGACATGTAATACAGGCTAAATCAGTATATTTATATAACTTAGTCAGTGAAGAATAGTACACAGCTGTGCAGTGCCAGAACCGTAAGATCTTTAGTACCTGTTCACTACATGACACTGGCTCTCACAGGATACACTTATACCATGTTTCCATGAACCACATAACCCAGGTATGTGCTGGAGTTGACCCCCCCCCCCTCCCTCTACACCTCCATTTCCATGTTTTTAAATTACTCGAGTTGGCTGCCAATTAATTCCCTGGTCCATTTTCACTCCTCGGGCTGGCCTGAATTCTAAAGTCTGAATTCTGTCTGGGAGGAAATTACATCACTAAATGTCAATCAAAAATGTTGTAGGGGCGGGAACATACTATATAATGGGATATTTTGGCTGGTATTAAATTTGGCGGATTTGCTGCCTTTGGGGATTTTGATGGTTTTTGAATTGCTGTTTTTCACGTTGCACGGTCACAAAGAAAAATGCAACGCAGTTTTGCATTTATACTTTTAATTCCAAAAAGATTCAAATAAATGTTTACTTAATGAAAATTGTCTACTAAAACAGTATCACATTTACAGTAACTCATGTAGTGATGTAACCAGTGGAGTACCACAGGGATCAGTATTAGGTCCTCTGCTATTCCTAATCTACATTAATGATTTAGATTCTGGTATAGTAAGCAAACTTGTTAAATTTGCAGACGACATAAAAATAGGAGGAGTGGCAAACACTGTTGCAGCAGCAAAGATCATTCAAAATGATCTAGACAGCATTCAGAACTGGGGAGACACATGGCAAATGAAATTTAATAGAGAAAAGTGTAAAGTATTGCATGCAGGCAATAAAAATGTGTGTTATAAATATCATATGGGAGATACTGAAATTGAAGAAGGGAACTATGAAAAAGACCTAGGAGTTTATGTTGACTCAGAAATGTCTTCATCTAGACAATGTGGGGAAGCTATAAAAAAAGGCCAACAAGATGCTTGGATATAGTGTGAGAAGTGTTGAATTTAAATCAAGGGAAGTCATGTTGAAACTTTACAATGCATTAGTAAGACCTTATCTAGAATAATGTGTACAGTTCTGGTCACCTCGCTACAAAAAAATATATTGCTGCTCTAGAAAGAGTGCAAAGAAGAGTGACCAGAATTATTCCTGGTTTAAAAGGCATGTCATATGCAGACAGGCTTAAAGAATTGAATTTATTCAGTCTTGAACAAAGAAGACTACGCAGTGATCTGATTCAAGCATTCAAAATTCTAAAAGGTACAGATAGTGTCGACCCAAGGACCAGGGGTCACAAATGGAGATTAGATAAAGGGGCATTCAAAACAGAAAATAGGAGGCACTTTTTTTTATACAGAGACTTGTGGGAGTCTGGAACCAACTCCCCAGTAATGTTGTTGAAGCTGACACCCTGGGATCCTTCAAGAAGCTGCTTGTTGAGATTCTGGGATCAATAAGCTACTAACAACCAAACGAGCAAGATGGGCCGAATGGCCTCCTCTCGTTTGTAAAGTTTCTTATGTTCTTACAATGTCACTGCAGCAACCTGGAGACCTTCTAATCAGTTAGCTCCATTTTATACGGTGCAGAACACATTCATTTTAATGTTTTGTTTTGTTAATGGACTTTGCGATACCTGCACGGTGGGTGTCTTTAATAATATCTACAATGTATCCACAATAACAATCAATCATTTTGTTACGACTTTCTAACAAGTCTGGCATAAACAATTTTGGCTGTTACTTAATTAAACCCTTGTAAAAAGATCAATTCCAGATTTTTTAAATCCTTTGTTGGAAATGTCTGGTCTACTTTGAATGTTTTCAAGGAAATTGGTTTCATCACTGCCATTCTCATATCCACTTTGACTGACACATTATTTCCCTTGTCCAGCGCTTCTTTCCTGTTCTGCATACCAGTCTGCCAGAGGTATATGTACTGCATGAAACAAATGTGAAAGAATATCTAGATGGATTTATCTTTTAAATCATTGACAATTTGACTGTAATACCGTCTGCAGCGAATGCATGTCTTGACCTTCAACTCACAAGTATTTCCTGCCCAACTCACATTATAACTCGGGTGACTTGAAAAAGCATGGAAATGCCTCCCTTTTCACCAACTTGAGTTGTCCATCAACTTGAGTCCTGGGAGAATTCAGGCCAATTCAAGCGCACTCGAGTTGACTCGAGTTGGCTGTCCATGGAAACAAGGTATTAAACACAAATCATCTGAAGCTATTTACTATTCAAGATGAACTTCGTCTGTCAGGAACCAAAGACTAGAAATGACCCTAGCTTTGACCTCAACATGTTCAGCACTGCTTCCCTCAGATCAGAACGGCCTATCTTGAAGCACACCAATCAGAGAACGTCCATCTCAGTTCACAAAACGGACGTGTCCCCTACGGGTTCCTCTCACCAGCCTGTCCTACCCTCTAACACGGAAGAGAGTGAAGAAGTCAGAAGAGCCTGGTAGGCAATGCCCTTTACACAAGAAGCCTCATCCCCTCCAAAAGTGTCGTGGCTTCAGAGAGAAGCCTTTGGATGTCAGAAAGGCCTTCCTTAAAGAAAACGGCATCTGCTTCAAATGCTGTGGTTCGACATCCCATCTTGCAAAACATTGCAAGGTAAATGTTAAATGATCGGAGTGTGGTAGCGAGGGCCACAACTCAGCCTTACACCCAGGACTGGCTCCGTGGACCCCAAAGACCACAGACCCTGCGGCAGAGCATGGCGGGGAGGAAGACGACAGCACTCCACCAATTGCTGTGACCTCTCAATGCACTCAAGTCTGCGGTGTAGACCTCAGCGGTAGGTCTTGCTCTAAGATCTGTCTCGTTAAAGTCTATCCGACAGGTCACCAAGACAGAGCAGTCAAGCTATATGCAGTCCTCGATGAGCAAAGTAATCGATCTCTAGCCCGCTCAGCGTTCTTTGACCTTTTCAAAATCAAAGGCCCCAACTCTCCTTACTCCCTCAAGACATGTGCAGGAGTACTAGAGACAGTGGGGAGAAGAGCCAACGGCTATCAAGTTGAATCCATGGATAGCCAGACGTGTCTGCCTCTACCAACACTGATTGAATGTAACCAGATCCCTGACCATAGACCTGAAATCCCCACACCGGAAGCTGCGCTCCATCACGCTCACCTGAAATCTGTGGCTCATGAGATTCCTGACCTGGAACCCCATACTCCTATTCTGCTTCTCCTAGGGAGAGACATCATAAGAATTCACAAGGTGCGGAAACAGATAAACGGCCCTCATGACTCTGCATACTCCCAGAAACTTGACTTAGGATGGGTTATAGTGGGCAACGTCTGTCTGGGAAATGTTCACAAGCCATCCACCGTGAACACCTTTTACACAAATGCATTTGAAAATGGACGCCCGTCTCTCTTTCCCCCATGTCCCAATCGCTTCCTTGTGAAAGAGAAATACAGCCATGCACAGCCTAGCGACCTCATTGAAAGCTGTTATGCTGAGAAGCTCACCTGTAACGAGGAAGATTACTTGGGATGTACAGTCTTCCAGAGGACTAAAGAAGACAACAAAGTGGCTCCCTCCATTGAAGATGAGACCTTCCTGAAAATCATGGATCAAGGGTTCTGTAGAGACGAAGCCAATAGCTGGGTAGCTCCACTCCCATTCAGAGAACGGAGGCGTCGCCTTCCCAACAACAGAACTCAGGCATTTAATCGTCTCTCTGCACTCAAGCGCAACTTTGAGAGAAAGCCAGATGGAGTTTCTTTGAACGACGTTCTCTTAACGGGACCAGACCTCAATAACTCACTGCTTGGAGTGCTCATCCGCTTCCGCAAGGAGTCCATTGTCATTACAGCAGATATCCAACAAATGTTCCACTGTTTCCTAGTCAGAGAAGAAGACAGGAACTTCTTGAGATTCCTCTGGTTCAGGGATAATGATCTCACCAAGGAAATCATCGAATACCGCATGAAAGTCCATGTCTTTGGCAATAGCCCATCTCCAGCAGTTGCCATATACGGCCTCAGACGGTCTGCTCAAGAGGGTGAAGCAGACTTTGGGCAGGACGTCAGAAAGTTTGTGGAGAGGGACTTTTATGTAGATGATGGCCTTAAATCGCTGCCCTCAGATGAAGCTGCCATCAGCCTGCTCAAAAGAGCCCAAGACATGCTCGCCTGCTCAAACCTCAGGTTGCACAAAATAGCCTCGAACAGCAAGCAGGTAAGAAGGCCTTCCCCTCCCAAGATTATGCCAATGACTTGAAGGGTCTGGATCTAGGCACAGACAAACTGCCTATGCAACGAAGCCTCGGACTCAACTGGGACCTGAAGACCGATACCTTTACCTTCCGGGTCTCTGATGATGAAAAACCCTTCACACGTCGAGGCGTTCTATCCACAGTGAACAGCCTATATGACCACCTGGGGTTTGTAGCACCAGTTACCATCCAAGGCAAGGCCCTACTCCGAGAACTCACATTAGACAAGTGACTGAGACTCTCCATTACCTCAAGAGAAGGAAGAGCTGTGGGCAGCATGGAGAGATTCCCTAAAAGATCTTTGCGATCTTCAAATCCCAAGACCATATGCACGCATCTCTCCCTCAGAGACCCAACGCAGAGAGCTCTGCATCTTCTGTGATGCTTCAACCAAAGCCATAGCGGCTTTCGCCTACCTCAAAATCATAGGCGATAAAAGGGACTGCCACACTGGTTTCATTCAGGGCAAGACAAAACTGGCACCACGACCTGAACACACTATACCTAGGCTAGAGCTGTGCGCTGCCGTGCTGGCAGTGGAGTTAGCTGAACTCATCACATCAGAAATTGACATGGAGCTTAATGCCACAAACTTCTACACGGACAGCAAGGTGGTACTGGGCTACATTAATAACGAGACTAGAAGATTCTATGTCTACGTTAATAACAGAGTTCTACGGATACGCAAGTTTTCACAGCCGGAACAGTGGCACTACGTCCCCACTGATCTCAACCCAGCAGACCATGCTACAAGGCACGTCAGGTCTAATTAATTCTCACACGCGCAGTTAATTTTAGACGCGCTGTTTAAAAGTATTTTTTTCCACAGTCAGATGGGTTTAAATGGCCCTGCATATCAACAAAGCACTCACTAGGCATCTCCAGTCCCGCCCCACCCTTTCATTTGCTATAGCGTTCACCTATGTAAGAAATAAATAATAATAATAATAATAGTCGTACATACCGATCGATCATCTCCAGATCACTCGTTTTATCACCAAACTCCTCAATAATGCGATCCAAGTCATTATTTTATTACTATAACATCTCAAAAAAGCTCTGCAAATGTCCGTGTTTTCTGTGCGCTGATTCAGTCAGCCAACTTGTTTACTTACGACCCGCCCCGTTATCTGATACCAGATACCATGTATGACTAATCATGAGATACGCCTTTTTTTTTTTTTTTTTTTTTTCGACTTGTCTCGGCTCTTGTCGCTCCCACTCGGCAATTGAATGGTTTTCTCGGCTTTTTCCAGCGAAAAAACGACTAGAAACCCGTTTTTTGTGTTGCTATAATGATGTCGGACCCAGTCCGACAAAGGACCTGTGAGGAATAATTGCAATGTCGGACCCAGTCCGACAATGGACCGGAAAGGGTTAATGAGAGTTGGAGGTCGGATCACAGAAGCTAAACTCGGACGTGATGAGAAGAACCCTCTGATTATTCCTGGGCATCGTAATATCGCATCTTTGCTTGTGCGCCACTACCATGAACAGACCAAACACCAAGGACGCCTCTTCACCGAAGGAGCTACTCGTACAGCTGGCCTATGGATAGTTGGGGTTAAGAGGCGTGTGAGCAGTGTCATCTACAAATGTGTCACCTGCCGCAAACTCCGTGGCACATTCCAAGCAAAAAAAATGGCTGACCTGCCTTCAGACAGACTCAGCACTAAGCCTCCTTTCACCAATGTTGGTCTTGACGTGTTTGGGCCCTGGTCTGTCGTCTCACGGCACACTAGAGGAGGTCATTCCCACAGCAAACGGTGGGCAGTCATATTTACCTGCATGAGTATCAGAGCCGTCCATATCGAAGTCATCGAGTCCTTGGACACCTCAAGCTTTGTAAATGCCCTCAGACGGTTCATCTCTGTTCGAGGTCCAGTTAAGCAGATCAGCTCTGACCGGGGCACAAACTTCATAGGGGCCTGCAAGGTGCTCAAAATCCCCTCAAACATTGACAGCGCTTGTGTAGAGAGATACCTGTCAGAACAAGGCTGCACTTGGGTGTTCAACCCGCCTCATTCCTCTCATATGGGTGGGGCCTGGGAGAGAATGATCGGCATAGCAAGGAGAATCCTAGATGCCATGTTCCTACAGTCAGGACAGTCCAGACTTACTCACGAGGTTCTTACTACTCTCATGGCTGAAGTGGCAGCTATCATAAATGCACGACCCTTGGCTCCAGTGTCCACTGACCCGGACGACCCTCTCATACTTACCCCAGCTACCCTTCTGACGCAGAAAGTCTGCACATTATCAGCTCCTCCTGGCAAATTTGATGGCAAAGACCTGTTCAAGCGACAGTGGCGGCAGGTGCAGTGCCTCGCAAACACATTCTGGGAGAAATGGAGAAAACAGTATCTCTCTACATTGCAGATAAGAAATAAGTGGTTGTCTGAAAAGTCAAACATTGAGCCAGGAAGCATTGTACTCATGAAAGACTGTCAAACCAAGCGGAATGAATGGCCATTGGGGCTCATCACAAGGGTGTTTCCCAGCAAAGATGGAAAGGTCCGTAAAGTGGAGGTCAAGGTCTCCAGGCAGAACAAGGTGAAGCTATTCCTCAGACCAGTAACAGAACTGGTTCTTCTGCTTGCTCAAGAGGAATCCAAGTTCAAGTAGAGACTTTAAGTTGCTCTTTAGGAAAGAGTAAAGAAATAGTGGTATCTATTGATACCAGGCGGGGAGTGTTCTGTTATACATGTTATTATACTTACCTTTCTGTTGTTTTTGTCTCCCCCTGCTGACCATTTTAAATATGCTATCTAGTCATATCATGTGATCTTAGTTGTCACGTGACAAATCTGGAAGTTCATTGAAGGTTACACACGTTTTTCATTGTCTGGACAGTTCAATACTTCTACCTTCTCAATTCTTTAAACGTTTATGCCTTTGGTAGCATCGTCGGTATGTATTTAGTATTTAACTTGCAGTATCAATGATTATTTTCTAAAAGTATGACTTAGATTGATAAGTATTACAGTGTTAATATGTTAGCATTGCTGTAGATACAGTTAAACAATACATGCTAGTATGCTTACTTTGTTATATTTCTTTTTTTTTTTTTTATTATTTTCTCACCAATTTGAAATGCCCAATTATTTTTTAGGCTCAGCTCACCGCTACCACCCCTGCGCTGACTCGGGAGGGGCGAAGATGAACACACGCTGTCCTCCGAAGCGTGTGCTGTCAGCTGCCCGCTTCTTTACACACTGCGAACTCAACGTGCAGCCGCCTCGGAGCTACAGCGTCGGAGGACAACGCAGCTCTCGGGCAGCTTACAGGCAAGCCTGCAGGCGCCCGGCCAGACTACAGGGGTCGCTGGTGCGCGGTGAGCCGAGGACACCCTAGCCGACCTAACCCTCCCTCCCCCCGGGCGACGCTCGGCCAATTGAGTGCTGCCCCCTGGGAGCTCCCGTCCACGGTCGGCTGTGGAATAGCCCGGACTCGAACTTGCGACGTCCAGGCTATAGAGCGCATCCTGCACTCTAGCGAGTGCTTTTACTGGATGCGCCACTCGGGAGCCCTCTTTGTTATATTTCTAATTAAGTCAGTGCCAGTTTGGTGAACATATAGTTGCTGATGGTTGCATTATAGAGCAATTAACTTTGTAATTTACATTTATATTACTACATGCAGTTTTCCTTTATGCATATTGCTGTTACTATGCAGTACTATTTACATTCTAGTTACAATGTGCTGTAGTTATATCAAGGCTATATTTCTTTGTGTAATTAATATAAGCAAGCTTATGTTATATTAAGACAATCTTAGTGATTATTGTCTTTTATTTCTCAGTTTCACCCTTTCTCTGTCAATAAATCGGAGTCAAAACTGACATCAGTCTCCAACGCGTTGATTATTATTATTATTATTTATTTCTTAGCAGACGCCCTTATCCAGGGCGATTTACAATCGCAAGCAAATACAAATACATTCAAGTGTTACAATATAAGTCATACAATAAGAACAAGAAATACAATAATTCTCAAGTGTGACAAACCACAATTCAATAATACAGCAGATAATAGTGAAAGTTACATCAGGATATGATTAAATAGTGATAGTTACATCAGGATATGATTAAGTACAAAATACTACAGATTAAACACTTGGCAGATTACAATATTCTGAGGTACAGGATTAAATGCAGTAAAATACGGGGCAGATAAGAGCAAAATAAAGCATATTTGAATGAAGGGTGATAGTGTCCCAGGATACAACAGAGGAGTTCTACAGGTGCTGTTTGAAGAGGTGAGTCTTAAGGAGGCGCCGGAATGTGGTCAGGGACTGGGCAGTCCTGACATCTGTAGGAAGGTCGTTCCACCACTGCGGAGCAAGGGTGGAGAAGGAGCGGGCTCGGGAGGCAGGGGAGCGTAGCGGAGGTAGAGCCAGTCTTCTAGTGCAGGCGGAGCGGAGAGGTCGAGTGGGGGTGTAGGGAGAGATGAGGGTCTGGAGGTAGCTGGGTGCAGTCTGATCAAGGCATCTGTAGGCTAGTACAAGAGTCTTGAACTGGATGCGAGCGGTGATCGGGAGCCAGTGGAGCGAGCGGAGTAGTGGAGTAGATTGGGCGAAGCGAGGTAGAGAGAACACCAGGCGAGCAGCAGAGTTCTGGATGAGCTGGAGCGGACGGGTGGCGGACGCAGGGAGGCCAGCCAGGAGGGAGTTGCAGTAGTCTAGGCGGGAGAGTACCAGGGCCTGGACCAGGAGCTGGGTAGCATAGTTGGTAAGGAAGGGTCGGATTCTTCGGATGTTGCTCAGGAAGAATCTGCAAGTGCGTGCCAGAGTGGAGATGTGCTGGGAATAAGAGAGGCAGGGGTCCAGGGTGACTCCAAGGTTCTTAGCTGAGGAAGAGGGAGAGAGTGTGGTAGATTCCAGAGGAACAGAGATAGAGAGATCAGAGGAGGGGGAGGAGGAGGGAAACAAAAGGAGGTCAGATTTAGAGAGGTTGAGTTTGAGGTGATGCGAGTGCATCCAGGAGGAAATAGCAGACAGACAGGTAGAGATACAGGAGGAGATGGTGGAGTCAGAGGTGGGGAAGGAGAGGAAAATCTGAGCATCATCAGCATAGAAATGGTATGAGAAACCATAGGATGCGATGAGGGGGCCCAGGGAGCGGGTGTAGAGAGAGAACAGGAGAGGACCCAAGACTGACCCTTGGGGGACTCCAGTTAAGAGAGGGTGAGGTGTGGAGGTTGCTCCACGCCAGGTTACCTGGTAAGTGCGGTTGGAGAGGTAGGAGGAGAACCAGGCCAGAGCAGTGCCAGAGATCCCCAGGTCAGCAAGAGATGATAGTAGAATAGAGTGATCAACAGTGTCAAAGGCAGCAGAGAGGTCGAGGAGAATTAGGACAGAGGAGAGAGAGGCAGCTCGGGCACACTTAAGTGAGTTGATGTGGGAAGGCGTTTAGCTGCCTGTCAAATTGTACACAGACACGTATAAGGAGGGCAGGACAAAATGTGCTGCAACTAAAGTCACAACGGTAAACGACTTTTGGCCCTGTTCATGTCAGCTGTCGGTTTTCAGCCTTTACACTATGAGCTCAACACAAAGCAAAGATTTCCACTTACAATTTCCCTAAACGGAATTTGCGGCAGTAAGCATTTGAAGAACGTCTGGGCAGATACCCCTCGAGAACAATTTTACACCGCGTCTGCCTATGGACTTTATTCACACAACGGCCATGTTGGATTTGAAAACGAGGCTTGGGTGCTAGCTACTGTCATGGCCGCCCGCAGCCACTGATACATAGAATAAATTGATGATTTGTGTACCTCCAATAAAGCAGGAAGTAATCGAGAACTGGACGAATAGTGAATTCCTAAAAGCACACAACAGAAACAGTACAGCAACTGGACTGAGGGTTACATTCATGAAATTCAAGGTGAATTAGCAAGCGACTTATCTGGAGATCAGAAAAGGAATACTGTACTGTGCTGTGCTAACTTATATCCTCAAAAAA
This sequence comes from Acipenser ruthenus, assembly GCF_902713425.1. NCBI lineage: Eukaryota > Metazoa > Chordata > Actinopteri > Acipenseriformes > Acipenseridae > Acipenser > Acipenser ruthenus. Next base: position 107,066,540 of record NC_081189.1, on the reverse strand, counting down.
GTGTTTGTTTTAGTTTGAGAACGTGTAATATGGTCAGTGTTGGTATTAGGTATCTGTTTGTGTATTGTTTTGACATGTATTGGGGGCAGCAGTGTGGAGTAGTGGTTAGGGCTATGGACCGGAGGGTCATGGGTTCAATCCCCAGTGGGGGACACTGCTGTTGTACCCTTGAGCAAGGTACTTTACCTAGATTGCTCCAGTAAAAACCCAACTGTATAAATGGGTAATTGTATGTAAAAAATAATGTGATATATGGTAACAATTGTAAGTCGATAAGGGTGTCTGCTAATAAATAATAATTAATCATGTGTTTGTACATGCTTTCTAAATACAGCAGTGGCTGAGGAAGAGGAAGCTGGGCCCCCCTTCCCAAACGTTAATTGAACCCTTATTTATAAACATCAAACACACCCAATCAAGTGTTCAATATTGAACTATATTTAATTGTCAGAATGTTAGCATGTATGAAACAGTACGTAATAAGAACGTTTTCTACTCACCCACGTTATTTTATTTCGCGTACATCTTTACACTACACTATTTTTTAATCATAAACGAACAGGTTTAACCACTAACCCTAACAGGATTCCCCAATTCTGCACAGACATTTGCAGAAATTGTCTAACATAGGAAACCGTTTTTTATTATTATTTTTAAATCAGAAATACAGGCATGTTGATTTGCTGTAGGTTATTTTTGTGCCCGCAGCAGCACCCAACAGCTTCCATCTACAGAATCGTACACACAGAATATAACTGCAAATGTTTGTGCTGAATAGTATCCCAAAACCTTCCATGAAGATATGCCTCGTACCAGCCTCCGGGGGGAGAAAAAGTTAGGATTAAGACAGTTAGGATTAAGACAATAGCGATACCTGTTGAAATGAGGGAGGATACAATCTGAATTCCTAGTACCGCACACCGGCAGCTACAGTTATACAGCTGTGTAATACCTGCAAATATAAATGCGAAGGATATTATCATTGTTAAAAATAAATAAATAAAAAACTTTTGAAGCCCCCCGGGGCCCTCTGAGTGCGTGAGCCTGTGTGCAGTTGCAACTGCTGCACCTGCTACTGCTCCGCCACTGAAATACAGTTAAGTGGCAGGAGAATGTAAGGATGCCCTTTCTGTCATGCATTGTGTGACAAACTGTCTTTACTTATTCAAACACAATTTATTTAAACATGTGTAATAAAACCTTTTATAACCCATGTTAATCAGCGTTTTACAATTTGTTGAATGTAATATTTGACAAGTATGTATATAAAGTTACCTCTGTTTTGAACCTGGTGTTGTGCTAAATTCATATTAAATGTGTTCATGATTCATGGGACACCCTATATAACCACCATATACAACAAACAGTACGTTTATGTACAGGCTAATATATTATTATTCAGAATACTCAGTATTCCAAATAAGTACTATAAGTATAGCATATTTGTAATAAGATCAGTATTTTGAATATGAGTATTCTGAAAAACACGTGGGATTATTACGTTACACACACTATAAAATGTACAAAGTATACGTGTATAATTTACTGTATATACATTATGTATTTGGATTTATTTATAAAACATTCCCCATTTATAAATACTGTACTGTGTTAAACTTCACAGCGTCCTGCACCAAGAACAAGGTTAAGTTTCTCGTTATGTGAACGGTAAACTGGATGATTCTTGTTATTTAACTGAAAATTCTTATTTTCTGCAACCACACTTTTCTCATCTTTGCTTCTTTGGGAAAGCGATGAAAATACTTTTTTTTCCCCCTCGGGATCACACAGTGAACCGGACACAACAATGCAACGCCATATTTCTCTCAGACTACAACTCCACCGCAGTTTGACTCTGGCTGCCGGAAGCTGACAGCAGCACACCAAGCCTCGTTTTGAATGATCCTTCTAATGTAACAATGCATAGGTATAAGAGAGATATAGATGTATTATGTTGCTTTTTGTAAGAGGCATCCAGAATATTTTTTTTTACTGTGACAAGTATTTTGGACCGATGTTTTGATATTTTTGTATAGGAATGCAAGGGAGAGGTTTATATTAGAGTTAAATGATCTATAATTGGATACTTTAGTAAATCATTGAACAATGAGGTAAATTATATTTGTAATTACTTTATATTATCTGGAAAGTATCATATACATAAATGCAATTTTTTGAAAACTACAGCTGAAATCGACATATTTAAAAGAGAGTTAACACATTTGTTAGAAACAATTAGAAATACAATGAATACAAAAGGAGTTAGGACATTAAGACGGTATTATTGTACTGTTGTATTATAGCAATAAAAAAACAATGAATAAATAAATAAATACATAAATAAAAGCCTCCTTTTGAGTCTGCCGTAAATAAAGTCAATAGTGTTCCTACTGGCAGTTTTATAACATGATGTGTTTCTATTTTTTATCTATTTAATCAAGTTATTGGGATTTTTTTTAAAAAAACTCCTTTCCCAACAAATCGGATGTTTTTTCTTTTGTTTTACCCCCCTTCACTCTCCACTTAATACATTTACCAAATTTACCTGAGTCACTATGCAACCCTGATAAATGTGTCTGAACCTGTCAAACGAAGGCGTGTCTTCTGGGGTATTTTGTAACCTTAAGTTTTAGATAGATAACTACTGTACAAGCAGCACATCTGAGTGTTGAACCGAATATCGTGTACATAGGGAGCCATGGCCGCGCTACCAGCCCTGCTTGCTGCCGTTTCACTTCTCTCTGCCCTCCAACTTGGTAAGAAATCACACAGCATGAAAACGCATTACAGCAGATTTAAATACAGTCAGAACTGTACAACGCGCGTGTCAGAGGTTTAAAGTTGTATTAGAAAATGTATCAGATATTTCCTTTATCCTGATTGGTATCTTAACTAAGTATTGTTTTTATTAAGTTTACTCTTTTCTGCTTGATGAAAAAAAAATCTCCGTTCGACACACCCTCTGAATGTATTCTTTTAAGTCACGTAGACTAATGTTGCATTTCTGTGTCCGGCTATTAAAAACAAAACAAAAAAAAAAAAAAAACGTCAAATAACAAAATTAAATCGAGACTACGCAGCAAAAACGTACTCACTGGGCTCATGCTAGCATAGCGCGGGCACCATGGGTATTGGCAGCCCATGAAAACCAGCAGTGGCCCAACACGAGTGTACCAGTTTACAATCACCATAGCTGGGCTGATGCGTGGACTAGTGAGGCTCCACTCCGTGTACTCAAATTTGATTCAAAACGAAAAAAAATATCATGACAAAGGTGAAGGCAAAACACCTAGCTCATTTGGTAGTTTTTTCAGTGAAAATAAAAATAAAGAAAACATCACAAAAGTTTTCTTCACATTCTTTTTAAAAAAATGTTTAGATTATCTTTAGCTACTGTACACGCTAAATACATATATAACACTACATTACATATGTATTTTTTAAAATGATTTTTATAAGCTGCTGAAGAGGAAAAAAAACAAAAAACGAGCACTGATTCCTCAGATTGCCTGTATCCGCCTTTTCCTGCCCACTCCGCCAATCATAATAGACAACCGTCATGATTGACTCGTAGTGTAGTGATTTGACTGGGAGAGTTCGTTAATTTGTTTTTAGGAAATTCATAATTAGTTTTATTTTTGTTTTTATTTAGTTAGTTCAAAACGTACGTCACCGTTTAGAAAACTGTACTATTTCCCCAAAATTATTATTATTTATTTAAAAATCCCGCCCCAAAAAACGAATGACGGGAACTGGGGTATGATGTTTAAATATTAAAAAAAAAACGTTTTAGGTAAGAAACACTAAGAAGGAGGTTTAATTAAGCTCAAATGATTTGTGTGTGTGTGTTGTGAAATATCTATGTGTTTACGGAGTGTTCTGTAAGTTATTGGTCCCCAGGTCATCGCTGCTGTAGAAAAGAAGTTAATAAAAGTCCTGTGATTTACATATGCGTGTGTATTTATGTATTTATTTTATAAATATTTTTTTTGTCCTCGAAAGTTTACATTATTTTCTATGCACTGGGATATGGATTTGCACATCTGGACCATTGTGGCCCCGAGTCGTTGGCTCAGTGCTGGCTGCTGCCTGAAATGCAAATCCACGCGCGGCCCACACCGGCTGACAGTTGTTGGCCAGTTTTTCAGCCCACGTTGGGCCATTGCTGGGCCAACGTGGACATTTTTCCTGGGTTTGTTGTGTCAGCAGCAATACAGTAGTAACTAGTCGCCGGTTTGGATTACAAGTTTTAGAAATCAAACAACTGGATGCAGATTACCTTCAGCAAGTTTTACATCACATCATTCATAAAAACAGCATATACTTTTTTTTTTTACTTTTGCGAATACATTTAATGACCTAAAATAACTTAAATTCTGAAACTTCCACAAGTACATGGAAGACCTGCACTCAGATCCTAATTAAAAAATAAAAAGTTAATTTTATTCTTTTACATGTTTTTTTATTTTTAAGAGGTAGATAAAAACAGATCACAAACCTTTATGTACGAACTTTAGAGCAGCTATATTGTTTAAAAATAAGATTTAAGGTAAGATTTTCTTTTTCTTTTTTTTTAGTATTAAAGTAGCCTATTATTTAAGCTATTGCAAATATCCACAACGCGACATCGTCCATCGCCAGTGATGCCCACATACATTTTCGGGCCCTGGACAATTTTTTAAGTCAGACCACATGAGCCTAAACGCTTCAAAGTAGCTTCAGTGTGTAAATGCTTTTCTCCTGCAGGTTTCTTTGCCAGAAGGGTTGGCATGTCTAGGATGAAGCACAGTGTTATGCCCCCAGCAACCAACGGGCCCCCAGAGTTTGAAAGAACCTTTCGAGCACAGTAAGCTCTTTTTTTTTGTTAGACACAAGCTTGAGTGTGTGTGTTTGTCAACATTACTTATTAGAGGTCCCCTGATAAGAAGTGTTCAGTGTTTCAATAGAACAATTAGAAATTATAGAAATACCTTTCTTTGTGGTTTTTTGCATTCTTTTTTTAACTGCCCAAATACTTTTGTCTGCGACTGCCTATCTAAAAAAATAAAATTGAGCCATAAAAACCCAGTCCTGGATATCCTTTGAATGTTGGTTTGTATTGTCCATTGTGACTTCATTTATACATTTTAAGGTGTAACTGTAAGTCAAATAGATAGATGTTTTGATGTGTTACCTACTGCCTTATATCTTTTCCTCAGTTTGATCATTTCAACTGCATTTTGAAGGTATTTTTGTTCATTTACAGTATGTTGCATTTAAGTCCAGTTTTACTAGCGCTTTTGAAATCTTAAAAAAAAGAAGCTCATATTTAAGGTGTCACATATATTCTTCCAAATTATCGCCTCTGCGTATTTTATGCAATATTTTAATACCACGGTGCATAATCACAAAAGGCTCTGTACAAAAACAAAACCTGTTTATTGTGCAAATGTATTTATTTAGTTTAAATATAAACCCATACAGCACCTAATAAATATGCAAAACAATGAAACAATGAAATGCAAAAAACATTGTTTAACAGACTGAGATCAAATATTGCTGTGGAGAATAAACACAAAACTGTCTGAAAATAGAAAAAAAACGAAACCATTAACCCCAAATGGCCTCAATAAAGTGCTATCCACCAGAGGATTAGCAGCTCATCTGCATAATAATTCAAGAGCAGAGAAGAGAGGGAGAGGATAACACAACGAATCAGGAGATACAGGACAATGGAGTCCAGACGAGGGGGACCGGGAATAGAGAGCAACCAGCAAGCACATCAGCTGGATATGACAGATCATTTATTACACTGATTAAAACATGGAAACGATAACTAACAATCTCCAGACTGGCTTTGTTAGCGTCCAAACGTGTTGATTAAGAATCATTTATTAAACATTATTTAACCAGGAAAGACCTGTGCGATGATAGCAACTTCTTTTCAGGGTTCCTCCCTTGAGATACAAACGCTATGAAAAACCCTTCCATACAGTTACAGCAAAACGCTTCATTCTTCAAACATACACACACTATATATTGACCATGTGCATGAATAATTGCTATACAGTGTCACATTAAACATTTTCATCTATCTTAGTCAAAAGCAAAGCCATGGTTGTGTATGGTGATAATGCAGGAATGAATTAAGATTTAATTAATTTTATACAGGAATAGAACCATCAAATTATATTTTAAAATACACAGTATATCAGTGCTGCAGATCCAGACAGCCTCTACTAGAGATACACAGCAGTATATATGTTCATTCCAGATGGTTGTGCTTGGATGCCTGGTTAGACCATACTGGTCTCCATTTTTGCTCTTCTCTCTAATATGGTCGCTGACTATCACCTTGATCGATAGCTCTCTTCTCATTTGGCATCAAACAGGGCAGGATCAGCTGTGGCTCAGTCTTTTATACAGCATGTAGAAAGCAGGAGGATAAATTGGAATCATTTATTTGTTATGCGAATGATATTGTTGACATGTGTTCTATAATATATTTTTTGTATCTCCTTTTTACTTGTCAGTTTCAGTCACACAATGATGTTACTGACGTAAAAAAATGTCAGTTCTATAGGTTATTGTTTGGACATTAAATGTTAACAGGATTGTATTTTTGTGTTTTGATTTAAAATACGGTCTTTTGTTCTTGTTATTGGTTTGAATGTGGTCTGGCAGAGGTGGTGTCAGTCGTCCTCTGGCAGACAGCTCGGGCGAAAGCTTAGGCGGCAGTCAGTGATTACTGATTGTCAGCCAGGCAAACTAAAACCTGGTGGAGAGTGTGACCATCTCCGAAATTGATTAATTTAGTGTTAATTCAGAGGTGGTCACAAATATGTTCAGTGTGGGTGTTCGAGAGGAGGAATGTGTGTGAGAGAGAGTGAGAAAAACATAACAAACGGAACCGAAAGTAAAGAGAACAATTGCTACGAGTGCTGGAAGCTCCAGCACGGTTATTGTTTAGTTGGTGTCAGTTTTGTGTTCGTGATGTTTTTGTTTAAAAGTTTTATTTTGCTTTGTGTGCGTTGTTTTTTTGTTTAAATATTTATTTTATTTGTGTTTAATAAAAATGGCGCAACAGAGCGTTTTTCACCCGTACCTGTCTTGTGTGTTCCTCTGTCAGCTTTCTGGTTTGGGGACGTCAACACTCGGCTACCCAGTCACACACGTCCTGTCAAAAACTCACAAAACAAAATTATCTATCAGAATGTGGTATATTAACGTAAACTTTTCTTATGAACAGTATACTGTATCTGTCCTTTTACGAATAATTTCTTTTTATCCTTCAGTCAGAACTGTCTGGAGTTTTATCCCCTTTTCCAGGTTGTGTTATGGACAGCTGGAGTGTTCTTCAATGAAGGTAAGGAAATGCTGTATATTCACTGTTCTTTCCAGGTTTTATTTTTTACATTGACTCTGCTGCACTTTATGTAAATACTGTACTTCGTTTCCTCTGCCCATTCACTCATACAAGTGGTAAGATCCTTCTTGAGCCAATTGCTTTCTATGCTACACATTTCAAACTATGTGGGGTCCTACCTAATATATATTCAGTGGACATCAGCACACCTGAAGACAACACTAGCCAAAATGTTTCACCTTGAATTCTGATTGAGTGTGTTGAAGTAATGGATAATATACCTGTGTATTTCTCAAAAGGAATACAGTACTAATTGGATGTTTTTTATTTGTTTTTTTTAGCGATTGCTGTGGTTTTTGGTCTTGCATACCTCTTTGGTCGACACATGTATTTTTTTGGCTATCAAAGAGCAACAAAAGAAAGGTTAGACAACACCCCTAACCTGTTTGCCTTCCTTAAAGAGTAAATAAGTTCAAATGACATTTAAACAATTAATTTTCACCCTTGTATGACATGTGTAAGCATCCCGAGGGGTTCTGAATGTTGCTGCACAAACATTTAAGTTTTATGTTTTCATTTTTAAGGTGTTTTCAGTTATTTCTGTTCGTGCTATTGACATAAAGCAAGTACATTAGGAACAAACATAGCTGCAACTGCCAATCCAAAATGAGGTCTTTCAATATAATGAAAAATTAAATCACCATGATGATGTGTTAAGGAAGCTGACATAACTTCCTACAAGGCATGTACCAGTCATCGGAGCACAATTGGCACCAATTATTTAAAAAAAATACCATACATTTGTAATCAGTGTTTCCCTGTTATTATTATTAGTAGTAGTCGTAGTAGAAGTATCCGCCCCCTTTTCAGTGACGCAGCAACGTTGTAGCCAATCTGCAGTGTATTAAACATGCTTTATGGAGATGCATTAAATTCAAAAGCTTTTTGTTAAGCTTATGATGTTATCATTTAACATGGGGGGGTCACCCCCCCAGTTTTCATCTCCAATCCACGCCCTATTCAGATTGCTGTCTCGTGCCTGTGGGTCTCCCCATCAATCAAGCATACGTACACTGGTCACCGCCCCTCAATTAGAAGCAGCAGCAAAGTGTGGAGCCTTGTAACTTTTTTGTTCTTGCAAACTTTAATCATGTTAACGCTGTGTGAACATATGTTTAGTTGTCCAATTATTTTCATACAGTTCATCATTATATGTGTTCATTGGATCTTCTTATCAGGCAGGGCTGTACGGTGCATTCAATTTGTGTGCGACCATGAATTTTGTTTTAGGAGCACGTGATCAATGCTTCCACAACCTCAAAAACTGATCAGAACTGAATAATATTTGTAGAATTAATCTATCAAAAATATCAACAGGGTCATATAAACCTTAAAAAAAGCTTAGAGCACTGCACTAAGGAATGTTGAATTTGACCCTAACAGATGTGCAATCAAAATGTCCTAGGAGACCATACTACAAAAGAACGGTTACAATTAAGTACTTCCTAAAATGTCATCATGAAAAAAAGTGCAAAGACTTTTTTTCTCTGCTTCCCATTCTCTCTTCTAGGCTCCCAGGGTTTTACCTGTGTGTAGTCCTCTTACTCACACTGACAGGATTGGGTGCGGCAGGAATTCTGAACGGGATCCTCGATGAATATTTCGACATCGACTTGCCAAAAAAGATCTTCAGATGGTAGTGGCACTGCAGTTGGAATTTCTCCTGTGCAGGCTTAGATTATCATTGTTAAACAGTTTTTTTTTTTTTTGAGGAAATGTTTTATTTTATAGAAAAAATAACTACAAAGCTTCTGATGTTGTCTTATTTGTTAGAAGCATGATAAAATACAACTCAAATTTACCTTGTGTTTTTGTGGTGCCGGATTTTTTTTTCACACAAAAAACAAAACTACCCCCCCCCCAAAAAAAAATTGATTGCATTTCAAATACAAGACGATGCTGCTAACCTTTGTTTTAAGAGGCATGGAAGGTGCTGCAGCACAAGTTGCCTATTAGTGTTTGTGGGGTGCAATGCAATGACACAAGCTTTCATAAAGCACCTTTCATCCACACCGGGTCACACAGTGCTTCACAAACACTGACAAGCTACAGTAAAGTGCAAGCCACACCTTGGATCAAGATGCTGCAGTAATTTTGCAAATGCATACAACTTCACCCCCTTTTCATTGTATCCCACATCCCGATATTGGTGGTGGAATGGAAATCAATTGTGACAACCAGTTTTATACCAGCACTTATCACCAGCTAGAGCAGCATATCATAAAGCACGTCAGCTGGGGAGAGGCCCACTTATTATCCTGTCACAACACCATAAATGTACTTCCTGTGTTACAGATAAGAAACAAGTCCTTGGTTTATTAAAAAATGTAAATAAGTCTCACCTTTCAGCCATGCTATTTTGGAACCGTTTTCAGCAATTTGGGTTTACATGTAGTTTTCTTTTAGGAGGAATTCCCCTTCAAATACATTATCTTTTTTTCTAAACCAGACTGAATATGTTTTTATATACATAAAATTATACATCTATAACACTGTTCCCAACAGAAGTGCAGCTTCCGCAATTCTGAACCTTATGGTGGTCTAGGAACGAAGCTAAAATCCAGCACTTTACCTATCCATTGAAAATCTTCAGTGTAGTACATTTTAAAAACACTGGTAGTAAATCTGCAAGATTTGGCTGCCCTATTCAGCCACATTTTCCCAGGAAGAACAAGAACTCCTCAGTCCAAGTTCCACAGGGCCAGTGCAAGGCTCCTGCCAGCAGAATGTTGTAATATCCAGTATACGGGTGGTAGCCTATATTATACTATACGAGTTCAACACATTCCTTAGTAGATGCTTAATCCACCAATGGCATTTTTTACTTTCTAGAAATTCACTCTGTAAATCTTGCAGCAAGCTGATATTAAGCCCTGTAGTTGTCTCTTTTAAGAAATTAGCGGAACCAGCGGGTCCCTTTCCTATTTTATGTTTTCGATTGAAACTTGTCCTATGACTTAGGTTTAAGAGATTTAACTTCAACTCCTCACACGGTCGCTTTAGCCTGGTGCCGAGGTCGGTAGCCTGCAGTGTAAAGGATCTAAAATATCTGTCTATGCTTTGTAAAGGGCTGTGTTTTATTTGTACATTGCAGTAAGTATTTTTTGTATACCTTGCTTATAAAACAATTAAATTATAATGCATCATGTACCTGCAAATGGAAATATAAAACGTTGAATAAATGGAGTCACATTCACAAAAAAATAAGATAAAATAAAACCACACACATTGCTGTGTTACATAACCTGATGATAGAATAATTATTGTTAGGTCTTTTATAACCCTGATGAGGAACATATTTCCCCTCCCACTCTAGCGCTTACTGTACAAGTTAAAGATTCAGTTTGTGAATTTGTGAAAGGAAAAGCCGCCCATGATGTTACTATGTTGGTAGGAGTCCTGTTTTGTAACAGACAGTTTAATATTCCATTCAACAAACCAGGTTCAGATCGCAAATTCAAACATGCGCATGTCTCAATGGTGAAATTGCATAACATTAAATCATTCATTTGAGGAATATCCCATTTAAACAGTATGTGTGTGTGTGCTACATGACAGTTGTTCCTGCTTCCCATTCCTGGGCTGTTTGTATGTGCTTTAGAAATTATGAATGAACAAAGTAGAGTAATGGAGACAGTTTTATAACATATGAGCAGACAACACAATTAAAAAGGAAACACTCAAAAACAAAATACATTAAAAAAAATCTGAGTTAGAATTCTTTTAATCTTATGATCACGAGAACATTCTCGTTTATTTTTTGAAAAAATTGTGTTTGATGTAATCCCCCTGCATTAACATTTCAGAATTCTGTACAAGATAAAAAGAAATAAGACCTGCTTAAGGTACAGAGTAAAATCTCAAACTAGAAAAACAACTCCAAAATAAAAATGAAAATAGGGTTACAGTACAAATTAGTAGTAAGACATTGTCTGAAGTGCAATGGCATCGCTCTGATGAGTTTAAAAGTGGAAAATGAAATAAAAACACTTCTCTATTTTAAAACAGCAATTCCTTCACAGATAGCAGAACCAGTATATGATGTATTTCAACCTGTAAAAACAGATTTACAAATAACCATTATCATTTTTTTATTAATTTATTTTTTATTTATTTATTTATTTAATTTTATTTTTTTTAAACAGAACATGTATGTCAGCACCAAAAAGTACAAAAGAAAACAACATTTTTTTGATAAAATAACCCTATGGGGGGGGGAACCGTTCCACATTACTTGGTCCCGAACACGCTGTATTTGGAGGAAGCTTTGAAGGACAACACAACCTTTACATTAGGACTGAGCTGAATTGCCTGTCACACCATCAGATCTCCTCGTTCTTGACAGGCTTGCATTTTGTCTGCAGTTTTAAAAACACACAGCTCCTGCTTCCACCTACCCAAACAAACACAGAAACGGAACGGAAGCATCCCCAGACAAATCATAACACAACATAGTCTGACAACTGGAACTGGAACTGGCTGGCTGGCATGCATACTGGAAGCAGACAGGGTGTAGATATTACCCTTCTATAAATCAAGAGCACGCTGAAAAACATCAGATCAGATTTCTGATATTTCTGTAGTTTAAGAGACGGTACAGGGATAAATGCTTCCTTCAGATGAGATGTAAAACCGAGGTCCTATTGTAAGTGAGTTGTGATGCATAATTCACCCCCTAGGTTCCCTGTAAAAAATAAAAATAAAAGACCAATGTAGAAGTAGTGTTGGGGCCTTTTCGCAAGTTATTTCTTTCTTTATTATTTTACCTTTATTTTATCGTAAAGTCACTTGAGATTAAACCATTTTTTTTTTTTTTTTTTTTTAACCAGTAAATTTACCGGACAAGAACAATTAAAAGTTTATTTTGACAGATACAATACTCACAAAACTGGTTAAGGCTACTGAACAGTCTGTATCAATCTGTATTTAATCCATCCACATAGACAAACTAAATCTTTAAATATCTCACGAGTTATAGACTTGTGAATAGGGCCATTTTACTTTTTTTTTTTTTTTTTTTTTTAACTCGAGTTTAAAACCCCCCAGATATATTTAAAAAAAAAAAAAAAAACACACAGTCAAGATAGCGTTCCCAAACCTTGTTATATTCATGACTTCAGAAGAAAGAAACCCTACTTTCCTTAAATTAAATTCGGACTGGTTTGACACCTGTCCATAGTCATATAAGGGTATAAATTGTAGGTTTATGCTCTTACATAAACACACACATATATATATATATATATATATATATATATATATATATATATATATATATATATATATATATATGGTAGTTGTTTTTTTGCTACCTTATTGTTTCACATATATATCTGAAGACACAAATGTAGACCATGTGCGCTTTTAAAATTAATCACAGCCCCACTCTTTCACAAGAATTACACAGTTCTTTTTAATTAATATTGCACAGTAATGATCCTATATAATATATTTTACTTTCACACGGAACTGAATGTGGGTGGACATCAGATACTTTTTTGGGTACGAGACTGTTGCAGTGGACTCTCGCTATAATGCTCACTGTTGTAAACACAGGCACCAAGGACTGATTCTCAACTCTTGACTCCCTTCACCCAACTCCCCGTACAAAAGAATGTGCTACTGCTACCAAAAAAAGAAGAAGCTGAAATCCAATACAATTGAGAATTTGTTTCTGGTATGTTGAACACTGGAAGCTTTATGGAAATGTGCATCCATATTTCTATTGCCAAATATTTTGTATAATTTGTAATAGAAATGTAATTGAAGTCCTTCCTTCAACGGATTTGCTAAAGTACATACAACATTATGGCATACAACTTACAATACTGTTAGAATAGGATAATGCCCAAACAGCCATTCAGATCTGTTAGAAGCTGCCGGTTTGCTCACAGTATAAAGCAGCAACTTGACCCAGTAGTTACCTCGCTCAATGCTTACCTTGCATCAAGCCACACCTACTGCATCAGCTTGGTTGTTACACAGAGATATGATTGTTTTTCTTTTTTTCACAGTACAGAAGTTTTCAACTTCCAAAAACTGCAGAGAAATGCAAGCCATTCAAACCAAACTTTTCATTTCAGAAAAAAAACCCAGAAATAAAAGGAGTCAAATCAGCTCATTAAATAATGGATATTTGTAACATTTTGGTACTACCCCCAAAAAACACTGGATGAAATTTCTAAAACAGCATATACAATGCAAAGGAACACAGACTGCATAAACTTTAAAAACAAAGTTAAAACACTTAAGTTTCTCAGTGTTCTGGCCTATTGCTTGCCAATTCCCCCAACCCCCCTTTGACCTTGGAACTCAGCCCTAAACTCTGGAATTCCCGCCACTCCCAAATGAACATCATGAAAAATCACAGTTGGGGGAGAGAAAATAAAACAATCGTTCTACTTCTTTCAGTACTACTCTGAGCTATGGGTTGCTAAAAAAAAAATAAAAAAATAAAAAAATAATCACGCACTCCTACAGAACTGCACAGTTTTAGCTTTACTACTACTCTGAACCAGCTTTCACAGAGGTGACATTTTCTGGACAGAACACACAAGTGTGTGTGTGGTTTTTTTTTCCAGCTCAATGTTTTTTAAAAAAACTATCCTTTTTTTGTACAGTTTATGTTCACTTATAGTCCATGTAAACTTCTAATTTCTCTCCTTTCACTATTGGTTTCCCAAAATTTCATCGATCCACTCGTCCGTCGAGCCTCCTTTCATTAATGAGTCCACCAGGTCTGCCCCATCTGCTAAGCTGGGGAACGAGCCCCCGCCTGCTGACTGGCCATAACTGAAAGACAAGTCCTGACTCACAGTCCGCTGGTAGCCCAGAGGCTGACTGCTTTGTAAGTAAGAACCACCACCCATTTGCTGGCCGGGGCCCTGACTGAAAACATTCATGTTCGGAACCCCCTGGCTCACTCCAGCCATGACCATTGGCCTTGGCTGGTTGGTCCTTGGTTGTCCAGACATATGCGGCATCATCTGCCCCCCCATAGCAGGGTTCATGGTTCTAATGTTTCCCGTAGGGTCCACAACAGACTGGCTCATTCCTTGAGGAAAGTGTTGCTTGGTCATGCGGGGCTGGCCAGACTGCATGGCATATGCCGAGTTGTTGTTGAAGGTCACCATTTCCCCACTAGTCCGCCCTGGCATACCCTGCTGCTGCCAGCCCTGTGCCCCCTGGACAGCACCACCCATCATTTGAAGTCTTTGAGCTTGGGCCTTTGGGATGGCTTGGCCGACCTGTGGTCCCTTCATTTGCTGCTGCTGCTGCTGCTGCTGTTGGGACATGGCAGAGTTTATCAACATGCCTTGGCCGTAGCCCCCAACCATCCCAACCCCTTGTCCAGCACTGGGTTGTCTCTGGCCCTGGGAAGGGTTGTGGGCCATGTTCATGCTGCTTTGGTTTGGGTGCTGCAACATTTGGTTCATTGCAGGGTTGATGCCGTACATGCCCTGTTGTCCACTTGGTGTGTTGCTGTACGCCATGCTCATCTCGGCCTGTCCAGCGACCGTCGACATTGTCCCAGAGTTGTGGACTGAGGCCATCTGGAGCATGCCCTGGTTCTGCTGCTGCTGCTGCTGCTGCTGCAGCATCCGGGCGGTCCGAATATTCTGCAAAACCTGGTTCCTTGCAATTTCCTGTGGCGTGCCTGGAAAACAAACATTTGACAGCTCATGAATTGTAAAACAAATGATGTTGCTCTTGAGATTGCAGGGGTACCACACACATGAATGGTGTTGATATACAGATGCACATCAATGTGCTGCAACATGTCTTAAGGAATACAATGTAATGTGTTGTTAACACAGTAATTCAAAACAAGCTATGATTTAAGGATGTGATAAACTATCCAGAACTAAATATACTGACACTTCAAACTTCTCCTCTTCATTTAAATAAATAATAAAAACAAATTAAATGGCTGTGTGGTGAGCATTGCCATTAACTGTCTCGTTCAAGAATCTGAAGCCTCTTAAATCAAGACATCTGAAATTTGTGGCTGGGGAAAGGTTTCCATGGAAACAAGGAGAGAGTGTAAAAGTAAGAGACTTCAGATAGTCCAATCAATTCCTAAAAGAACTATAGAAATGCTATTGATTGTTATAAATTAACAATTACAAAAGCCATAAAGGCAGCACTGATATAACAAAAGCAATTCTCCAAGGGTTAACTAACCTGGTTTCCATGGGAACCTGACAAGAAAATCTATACATGAAGCACCATAGTAGGAATAGTATTGGCAGGTCCCCAGGTTGAATTCCTTACAGTCTGGACAGTCAAACTTACAATGATTTGCAAGGAGGCGAGACGTGAGGGGGTGTTGCACATACAGCTAATAGTTTAAATGGCACTAAGTTGAGGGATGGGAATTTGTTACCAGGAATAACGTACTAGTCTTTTACTATTCTTAATCTAGAGTGAACGTGAGTTTATTTTACCTCACTTTCTATTCTGTAACATAAAACATGCTAGCAGGTGATGCAACTTATACCTGGATTCAATCAAAAAATATATAGCTATGGCCAATTTTGGTTCATAAAGTCGAATGAAACCTGTGGAATAATGTTACGTTAACACATTGAATTATATACTGCTTTATAGTTTTCCATATACTGAAAACGGACAGAAAAATGTGACATTTCAAAATCTACTACTATGGCTTACTGTAGACTTGTGCAATATCATTTTGTAGTTTCTTTGATTGCATGATATTAAACAAAATACCTCAATTATGTTCATAATTATGTCTTGATCCTAAAATTCTAGTTGATGCAAAATGTTTGCCCATAGCTGTAGTGCCTCTAAGCCAAAACGGGATTTTGAAACATTAAAATGTTTGACAAACTATGGTGGTGCTCTCATTTACATACAAGTCAGGCATACATAACAGCACTGCTATAGCCACTGTGCTTCCTAGAACACCTCTGAGGATCTGTATTAATTACGATTCAGTTCAGATCTTACCTTGGAACTGGTTAACCTGCTGGACGGGATAGGGGTTTCTCTGCTGCTGGGGTAGCTGTCTTGGTAAATGTTGCTGTTGTAACTGCTGGGAAAAACAATAAAACTAAACAACAATGGACTGGGCATCCAACTATCTTAGTGAACGACCCTTGCAATTCCACCAGCTGGACATGTACGCAACGTGGGTCTCTGAAGACATTTATTTAGTTAGTGTGTTGTTTGTTCACTTTATATGTTCTGATTTTTATTTTTTTTTTCCAGTAAAGGTAAGTTACAGTAATAGAACACTGTAATAAATCCATTTCCACTAATTTCTTTTTTGCTTGTTTCCTTGGAGTGTATTTTAAACATGAAAAACCTCTTGGCATCCATTTCGACAGGAAAGTAATCTTCAATTAATCCTTTGTTTCATTTAAAAGTGGTTCAATTTCTTCAGTATATCTTCATCTTACAGTTGCAATATTGGCATCAAATGTGCATGTTGCAGCAAACATTATTTTCATTTTAAAACATGATCTGTGTTACTACACTAGGTGAAAGAAAGCTCTGTTTGCTAGCCTTATTTTTATGAAGTTTACTGTTACTGTTTCACTTCCTGGGTCATTTCACCTCAGTGTTTTGGGGGTCAAAGCAATTTACTGGCTGCAGAGCACGTGAATCAATAGGTGAAGCAGCTGGGTGGATAGTGACAGGAATGAAGGTGAAATGATAGAAAGAAAGTACAAGATCACCTTAAAGCAAGGCTTTCAAACAGTGATTTCATTAGTGCAGGAATAGATATCACATTTTTAAAATGACAGTAATTCCTATAACATGGGTTTCTTTCAAAACTGCACATTAGAGGACATGTACTGTATAGTAAATAGAACTACACAACAGATTTCACCCATCCTTGCATTGAGAAACGCACTGTACCTGTTCCGCTAGCATCTGATGTTGCTGCTGTTGCCTTTGTTCCCTAAGAAGCTGCTGCTGCTGCTGCTGCTTTTGCTGTTCCATCAAGTGTAACTGGACTCTCTGCTTCTCCTGCTCCATTATCATCTGCTTCATCATGGCTGCCTGCTGCTGGTTGCCTAGGTAACCAGGTGCCCCCGGGTTGGTGCTGGGCACTGAGGCCACACTCCCAGGGCCTGGTAGACTAGGCTGCACGCAACCAGCCTGCCGCGAGATGCCAACTACATTCTGTTCCTACAATGACAAGAGAGAAAGAGAGAATGAGACTCAGATATATTAACTTCAATATCGTTTAGCCGAGGTAAAACAAAACCAGGCTGAAACATTAACCTTCTGTACAGACAAGTTATTACATTTTAGAGATCACGTTTCTTTTGTTAAAACCTGCTTTCAAGACGTTCTGTCACCAAGCAGGAAGATGACAATGAGACTTAGCTGTGGCCCAGGTGTGTATTTTCTTTTACCTGGGATGTAAACATTCTTACTCCCAGGTTAACAACTGGTTTTGATAGAAAGCTCAGAAAAGCACACAACTGACAACAGGATTTGAAACTTTGTTCTCAGGTCTTCCAATATTCAACACCATTCCTCTCAAGGATGAAGTCTTTGTTTAAGTTTAATAAATTGGGTCCATGGTCATCTATACTTAATTACCTTTAACACAGCCTAATTTAAATACATTTGCATGTTCGATTTTTAAATGAACAACTGGATAATAACTCAATAAGTCCCACAACCCCAAAGTATACTTTTACAGTGTATTAGATACTTGGTTAATTTGTTGCAACACATATACGTTGATTGCCATGCCCTATATCCCACTAGTCACTGGAGGACTCTTAGGGGGAGTTTCCATGTGTGTTCTAATTTTTCTCTAGACACTGAGCTCGAGCCAAATGAAAAATGACCCTATACATTTTGGATTTCCATTGGCTCAGTTTATTTTACTCGAGAAGACCCTCTTCACAGGACTTCATACAAATGCAGAGTGCAAAATAACCAAACGGCAATTGCCGTGCTGCCCAACCCGTTTTGCCGCAATGCCTCTCCAACTAAAAAAAAAAAACTTGTGGCAAAAGTTGCCTCTGTGCCCGCCGTCATTGCCGCCAGTGCCCGTCGCCAGCACATCTGCTCTACAACCCATTCACAAACTTGCTCAAGTCACAATTCAATTCTGTCTCGTCTAATCTCATCAAGTGAGAAAATGACTTTTTTTAATTTTTTTTTTTTTTTAATAAATTTAGTCGTTGCCAATTATTTTTTTTATTTTCTCCCAATTTGGTATGGCCAATTATTTTTTATTATGCTCAGCTCACCGCTACCACCCCTGCGCTGACTCGGGAGGGCGAAGACGAACACACGCTGTCCTCCAAAGCGTGTGCCGTCAGCCGACCGCTTTTTTTTCACACTGCGGACTCACTATGCAGCCACCAAAGAGCTACAGCGTCGGAGGACAACGCAGCTCTCGGGCAGCTTGCAGGCAAGCCCGCAGGCGCCCGGCCAGACTACAGGGGTCGCTGGTGCGCGGTGAGCCGAGGACACCCTGGCCGACCTAACCCTCCCTCCCCCCGGGCGACGCTCGGCCAATTGAGCGCCGCCCCCTGGGAGCTCCCGTCCACGTTCGGCTGTGGAATAGCCTGGACTCGAACTCGCGACGTCCAGACTATAGGGCGCATCCGGCACTCTATGCAAGTGCTTTTACTGGATGCGCCACTCAGGAGCCCCATGACTCATTATTTTGATGTATTATTATTGCCATTCTTTTTACCATACACCTCCCAGCACTAAGCCACGAGAACGACGTATCATTGGTTATTAAAGGGCTAACAGAGGGAGAGGCACTATTAGCTGAATCTGACCGTGCTTAAGTTCCAGGGATTTCAGTCACAGAGTTGTTGTCTGACAGTGTCACTGCAGTTGTGTGGTTTTTCCTAACCGTGAGCAATGCCAAACCAGCAGCGAATTAAAAGAAAGAAGGAAGAAGAGCTGGCTAAAGCGGCAGCTAAGTGTTCCAGAATTGATGTCATGTTCAGGTAGGAAATGGGTGCACAACAATCCGTCCCCCAATACTAACATCAAATAATAATAATAACCGCTATTTCACCGACAAATCTCACCCCTCCCAGTCCCCTCTCAAATGTTTAAGTAGTGAGAATTTGGTCCTGTAGCTGTTTATTTATACTGTACATTAAAAAAAATACTGTTTTAAATTTGAATGAATAGAGCAAATTACCACAGTGTATATACATCAAAATGTTCCATAGGACCACATTATACTAAATGAAGTAAAGCGATCTGTGCATGGATTTGTGAATATCCTTCAAATATATATACCGTATATATTTTATATAAAGTCACCTATCGTATATCACATTATACAAATATATTCTATGATCATATATGGTCTAAGGAGATCTGATTCTATGCTTAAAATTGCAATACTTTGCAATACGCATTATAACTCCTTTTGGGTCTTCAGCGTATATAAATTGCTAATTTATATGGACACTTCAATGACCGTTGCTGGGTTATTCCTCCAAAACATCCACGCTAAATATGAACACAATAAGTAATTAATTTTGTTCAAATTCTTACACAAGGAGCTAGTAGCTATGTTTAACCAGTAACGTGTGCTTTCATGAAAGGGGTTAGAATGTGTATGCTCAAAAGCAGCATTCCACTTTTTTTCTTGAATCGAGTGTCGAAATTGAATTCCGCAGAATGAATATTACAGCCACCAATAAATTCAAATGCAGCTTGTTTTATTGTTATTTTTTTTATTAATAATTATTTGTTAATAATAATAATAATAATAATAATAATAATAATAATAATAATAATAATAATAAATTGCTTAGCAGACACCCTTAGCCATCCTTTATCATTTTATTTTTTTGACAAAAAAATAAATCACTTCCATATAGACTTTTTAAACTATTTTCAGATCATGCAGCAATCCCCGCAAAGGCATGTTGCATTTCTTTTTAGTTGTTTTATAAATGAGTACGAAATCGCCTTGGTGCCCTTGGGTTGGATTTTTGTTTTGCCTCTTTGCCATCTAGAGCTGTCTTAGTGCCCCTGGATTTTCATGCCCACCGAGGCAATATTGCCTTGCCCTTCATGAACATAAATGCATGCCCTGCAAATGAAGGGGAAAGGAGGAGGTTGATATGCAAATTAGCCATGCGTAGCGTTCTTGTGCTGTTTTCGCAGACAGCTTAGGAAAATGTGGTTTCCATGCACAGAGAACAGGTACACCACAGAATCTCGCCTAAGAATCCATAGTTGTCAGGTGAGATCTTGTTTGAGTTAAACTCTACAGCACAGTGTTAAGCTCATGTAATAAAGCTGTGATTTGTAAATACAAGTGTATTGTGGTTTGTTCTTTTTTTATGCTATGTACTGTACAGTGTTTTGCTATACTTTTGTATAAAAATAATTAACCCAGAAGTAAATAAATGGTTCAACCCTACTATTGCCATGGCTCACCATGGCTAAAAACCAGCGAACACATAGGATTATAGAGATCTGTGCCAGACACCTTCTACGTATCCTCCCAAAGCTGTCTGGATTGGGAGCAATGGACGTTTCCACGTGAAAATAGGCGTGGATTTCCCATGTTTTACATCATGCTCAAGGGTAAATGAGATTTACTCTATCCCTCTCTATGGCTGTTATTTTCCGATTCAGTCGAGCTGTTTTCCCAAAAGTACACACACATCACCACTTCACGTGTAAATAACCAGACATTGAAACTCCCCCTTAGTAATCAAGTCAGGCAATGCTTTTTTCCACACAAACAAAATAAGAAGAAAAGAGGAGCTGATTTATCTTATTCTTTCCAAAGCAGATCCCTGTAATTTAGGGCCTGCTGTGAGAGGTGTAGAATTGTTGCTATGGAAATAAACTTTCAACCTAGCTACTGGAATGTGAGATTTGAGAGCAGACAGATTGCGAAGATAAACTTTTTTTTTTTACCTCTCTGAGATGCAGTTCATTTATAGCAACTCTACTCTATTTTGCCCTAAATGGCTTCACTCAGTAGAATTGCTGCAAAGCACATTTCTGGACGGTCTTATTGTACGTAGCAAAAATCAGTACAGCCTTAAGAGATTGTGAATACCCACCATTAACCATCTGTACTTGCAGGTCAGCATCAACAATCTGCTGCTCTGTATTCTATATTGTGCATGTTTCATTCTGGGTGGTCTGTTTTTTTTTTTTTGTTTGGTACCAAGTTAGTATACTGTATACAGACTTTTCATAAGGAAATGATAATGATAAGGACGTACACCACACCGCTCCCGCCCCCCCATGTACACCACACCACACCACTCCCGCCCCGCCATGTACACCACACCGCTCCCGCCCCGCCATGTACACCACACCGCTCCCGCCCCCCCATGTACACCACACCGCTCCCGCCCCGCCATGTACACCACACCGCTCCCGCCCCCCCATGTACACCACACCCGCCCCCGCCCCGCCACGTACACCACACCGCTCCCGCCCCCCCCATGTACACCACACCGCTCCCGCCCCGCCACGTACACCACACCGCTCCCGCCCCGCCATGTACACCACACCGCTCCCGCCCCCCCATGTACACCACACCGCTCCCACCCCCCCATGTACACCACACCACACCACTCCCGCCCCGCCATGTACACCACACCGCTCCCGCCCCGCCATGTACACCACACCGCTCCCGCCCCCCCATGTACACCACACCCGCCCCCCCATGTACACCACACCACACCGCTCCCGCCCCCCCCATGTACACCACACCACTCCTGCCCCCCCCATGTACACCACACCGCTCCCGCCCCCCCTTGTACACCACACCGCTCCCGCCCCCCCTTGTACACCACACCGCTCCCGCCCCCCCATGTACACCACACCGCTCCCGCCCCCCCATGTACACCACACCGCTCCCGCCCCCCCATGTACACCACACCACACCGCTCCTGCCCCCCCCATGTACACCACACCGCTCCCGCCCCCCCATGTACACCACACCGCTCCCGCCCCCCCATGTACACCACACCACTCCTGCCCCCCCATGTACACCACACCACACCACTCCTGCCCCCCCCATGTACACCACACCGCTCCCGCCCCCCCCATGTACACCACACCGCTCCCGCCCCCCCATGTACACCACACCGCTCCCGCCCCCCCATGTACACCACACCGCTCTCGCCCCCCCATGTACACCACACCACTCCCGCCCACATGTACACCACACCACACCGCTCCCGCCCCCCCATGTACACCACACCACTCCCGCCCACATGTACACCACACCACACCGCTCCCGCCCCCCCATGTACACCACACCGCTCCCGCCCCGCCATGTACACCACACCGCTCTCGCCCCCCCATGTACACCACACCGCTCCCACCCCCCCATGTACACCACACCACTCCCGCCCACATGTACACCACACCGCTCCCGCCCCGCCATGTACACCACACCACACCGCTCCCGCCCCGCCATGTACACCACACCACTCCCGCCCCCCCATGTACACCACACCACACCCGCCCCCCCATGTACACCACACCACACCGCTCCCGCCCACATGTACACCACACCACACCACTCCTGCCCCCCCCATGTACACCACACCACACCGCTCCCGCCCCGCCATGTACACCACACCGCTCCCGCCCCCCCATGTACACCACACCGCTCCCGCCCACATGTACACCACACCGCTCCCGCCCCGCCATGTACACCACACCGCTCCCGCCCCCCCCTTGTACACCACACCACTACCGACCACATGTACTGTTGACCAAATCATAGTGGTTTTCAGGGATATTAAAAGTAGCCAGCCACCGTAGTTTAGATATTCCAGACACTTATTGGGACCCAGGAGTAAATACATGGCTGTGGGTGGGTTTTTGCACATTTTTCCCCAACCAAATAGATACATTGATGTCACAGAAAAAGAAAGAGCCTGAAAGTATACGGACAACCTGTGAATTACCAACTTCTTTGATGAAAGCTATGTCTAAGAGAACCTCTCTTGTAACAAGTTGAAACATCTGCTCTCTCTTCCTCAACAAGGATGTAAGAACACCTTTCTGCCAGAAGGTGGCGACATTGTTCTGTGCAGCCCCTATTCCTGGCCTTTTCCCAGCAGATGGCTTAATCATGATCAATGTTATAATTTTTCCCCCTCTCTTCCTCCTGGATAATGTGTCTAAGGCTGCGCCTCGTCAGTGAAGTGTGACAGCGTAGAGCAGGTAGCCTGGCAACTGAGAGCGTAATACTGAACAGATGGTGCTCATACAGCATGATGGACATCACACACTGCAGCCTGAGACAACCGAAGAACTCCCGGGGGACAGGAGGCCCACTTTACTCAAAATGAGATCTTGCGGCTGCCATACATCTTCCGCTTATGGATCATTGTCCCCCCTCAAACTCCTGCCCTTCTCCCAACCGGCTTCAGAGAAATCACAACAACCTGCATAAACGAGTCTCCTAAATGGATGTTTAACCAACACCAAGCTTTGTATTACACATAATGACACAATACCTACAGTCGACGACAGCCGCTGTTCAGAATGGAGACTCACTCCACCTACCAGTCACCTTTTTTGATCTGTTTATAAAACATTGTGGGCATTACCTGCTGCCACGTAAACAGAGGCACTGACATACAGTATCAGCTTCAATCTATTCTCAATCTGCCTTTTTTTGCATGATAATAATGAATATTTCCTCCAACACTACATTTCTAATGCGTTTCCAGTCAGCAGGAAACTGGAAGTTGATGACCTAGAAGCACATATTTACGTTGACTCTCCAGCAAGTTTGTACCGTATGTAATCTTTTTTTCACATACTAGGTTGCCAGAGGGAACATTAAAATTACACTTGCATAATGTGACACCATAAAAAAATGTGAACAATAAAAAAAAAGTCAATGTTTGTAATATGCAATTTCATGAGAGGGTGCTGTTTTAGAACCCTGAGGAAAGTATTGAGACATAAATAAAGAGACTGCCTCATTGCCTCATGAGAAATTAGGCATTGCATAACCAATCGGCAGTCCAAATCTGTAGGAAAATATATATAAAAATACTGCGGAAATTTGAAGTAGATATCTGAGTGTTCTGTGAAGCATATGTGTTTAGTATTTGTTTTAATAATGGCTTATAAAAATGTAAGTCAAGCAAACAATCATATCAAACAATGTATGGGTTAAGTATATCAAGTAGTCATCCACGTATCGGAACACCTCCTAAGAGAACACTTCGCCTAAGAGAACACCCTTGCGGTGAAACAGAATTTTCCCCATCATAAACGTTCCGCCTAAAGGAACAGGAACTTTGCTTAAAAAGTTCCTTTTTGGCACCGATAGCGATTCATTGCTAATAGATTAAAAACTGATACAGTACAGTTTTGTAACCCGATAACTCATCATCATCAAACTCAAATGGTTTATTAAATCTTTCCAAAACAGATTTGTCATCGCGAGAGTGATCAAAACTTCTGCTGCATTTTTTAATGTGTGTAGGGCGGTGCTGTGTTAATAACTATTGTGTTAAAATGAATTCTCATATTCAGAATTACTATTAGAGCCGCTGCTGCATTTTTATCGGTGCTTTGTTAATTTAGTTTGCCAGTTAGGATATTAAATGTTAGTTTGCCAGTTAGTTTATTATTATACACTTACCTAAGGGGCTCCCAAGTGGCGCATCTGGTAAAGGCACTCTGCGTGGCGTGCAGGAATGCGCCCTATAGCATGGAGGTCGCCGGTTCGAGTCCAGGCTATTCCACTGCCGGCTGTGGACGGGAGTTCCCAGGAGGCGGCACACAATTGGCCGAGCGCCATCCATGGTGGGGAGGGCTTAGGTTGACCACTGTATCCTCGGCTAACTGTGCACCAGCGATCCCTGTAGACTGGCCGGGCGCCTGCCTGCAAAGCAGCCCAGAGCTGCGTGGTCCTTTCACACTGTAGTGCTTGGCCTTGGTATATTGAGTCCGTGGTTAACTCTGTCTTAGAGAACACTGCTTGCTTCCCGAGGGGTGTTCTCTTAGCCAGAGACTACTGTATAGCAAGCATTATTGTCAGTAAAATCTTTGAAACCATCAAACAAAAACATCACATCAGACTTCTTATTGGGCCACATTTTCAAAGCCTTAATGCCCGTCTTTAATTCACGCAAGGGAACGAAACATCTGTTCATTCTGAAAGCAGGAAGATTACCTTTTGAAAGGTAAATCGGCACAATTTATTTTCACAGAATATTATAAAGCACTGTATCAACAGTATCTAAATGGACAGAGTGTTTTCCCCACCTATGTTTCATTGTAGCACATCAACACATTAGGTGTGTTAAAGGCTCTTCCCCTTGAGCTACTACTTCACATGGCTATTTTTGAGCACTGTACTTCACATGCAGAAACTTGTGCAAGGCAATGGCTAAAACACACGATGCAAACACGGAGTATCACAGCTAAAAGGCAAAGAAAATAAAACAAGGAGCTACGTCTGGTATTAACACCTTTGTAACACCGCTTTGTAAAATTCTGTATATGATTTTTCTTCATTCTCCATGGCTTTCTTTTTCCTTCGACATCCTTTTACTATACTGTGGTACTGCGTTCAGTTTGTTACGGAAAGCCCCTAACTTACTGTATGCTGTATTTAAAGACTTCAACCTGGGATATTTTTGAGAAGTGGGTGAATTAAATGAACGAAGAGTATGCAGAGTTTAGGGGATGCTGTAATGCAAACGGATGATTGTTTTTATTGATTAGAGGCATCCAAATTCCTGGCACAAACTGCTCTTAATCCAGGTGCCTTAGTCCTAGCATGGAACCTAATAAAAGCCGAATAAATTAACCCCAACTTCGTCCCTGCCCTAAAGCCTACAATCTGAAAGAAACGATGCCGCCCCCCCAGGATATTGGTTGAGGATTTGCACTGGTGTTTTAATACATCCTTTTCAATGCTTATGTAATACGTAGCTCACAATTAATGCATATTTCAGCCAAACATTTTAAAGGATAAAATGGAATATTAGTGTAAATGGAAGTATATACATACTGCAATCAATGTATTGCATAAGATTTGAGTTTGCAAGCACGGTACATGTTATAAAGCAGAGGGGCAGAGTCTTAAATTATTCACTTGTTCCATTTATTGCCGTTTTCTGTTATCATTTTTCCATATTTTTTCATTATATTCCCTACAAGTTTTACCCTCATGTACAGCACCCTAAACTCTTCATGTTGTCAAGATTACCCAGAGAGGCAAATACAGGCATGACTGGCTGCAACAACTAGAAGTTTAACCCAGGAAGCAAAACAGAAATGAAAGAGGATTTTCTTTTGTGTTTTTGTTATGCTTCAATTTATTTACTGGAAACCGCTAAGGAGATTATATTTAACATGAGTTTAAAAAAGAAGAAAGAAGTCGACAAACCTTCTTGCATACGTTAAATGTATACTGTTACTGTGTACTGTTAATCCCTATGGGTACGAAACATAAACCAAGACAAATAAATACTTGTGGTTTAACTGAGTTTTACTGTATTAAACCCAGCTACTCAAATATCAAGACAGAATAGCTCAGTAGGTGACAAGCATAAAACGCTTGTAGTACGTACACCATGGACCTTATTCATAAAACCTTTGTGTGTCAGGCGACAGTGGATGTGTTGAAGCCTTTGTGCTGAGGACTTTGCTTTATTAGGGACTTCCTGCTTTACTTTTGTTTTCAATTTGCTATTCCCCCATCTCATCTTTCATAGTAACCCAAAGGCCTGGACTGTTCTGTCTCTTCATATGTTGTGTAAAAGTACAATTATCAGAGCATTTTGTTTATGTTGTTCCCTTAAAATAAAACCAAACAAAATTGGTGTTTCTTTTCTGTAGGTATAACCTCAAGTAAAAACCACCATTAAATACGTAGCTGCTGATTTGAAATCGACAACTTTAAACAATAAACATCTGATTTTACACTACAGGTCACTGAATTTGATTACAGTTTAGCACAATAAAACCTTGATTTTAAGTGGTATAATCACATATGTGCACACACAAATAATACATTCTTTCTTCAGACAATTTTAGGTTTGAGCTATCAATATAAAAGTAACATTACTTCAACACAAAGCCTGTGTGCCCGCCTCCTTGTCTGTCTGACGACCTCAATCAAAAGGAACGTGTATTGTGTCTCCGTGCAGAGTCCTTCAGTATCTTTCAAAGCAAAATACGATTATACTGCAAGAATATATCTTTATTTTAAAAACTACATTTCTAAGTGTGCTAAAGGCAGTGAGGTAGTTCTCAATCAAATTATGTTGATGTGAATTTATTGTTTATTCATCTACTAAGGAAATAATAATAAACCACAATTAAACAGGGGTGAAAGATAAATACTGTTTTCAGGTTCCAGATATTACTGTACAAAGAAATGGCTGATGCTACTGCCAGACAGCTCCTGAATCTGGATTGCTTCTCCAGTTTGTTCAGTCCCCTAAACTAGGGGATGGGTTACAAATCTCTTTCTCTCCCCCTCCCTCCCTCCCTCCCTCTCAGAGGGCCCCCGGTTGCCATGGACTTCACTACACTGTCTTGAGAAAACGGATTCTACTACACTACTCCTCCTCATTTTCATCTATCCACGATATGATTGGTTTCTTTTTTTTTTTATTCTCGACTGAAGAATGCAGCCGAGTTTAACACAGAATGCACACACATACACTTTTGTGGAATTTGAAAGCGCATAGCTTTGAAAACCCCATTTCTTCCAGTACCTTCCCTACCTCTTTACAATGTTTGACTCTATTCATTTTCAATACAGCTGTGTCTGCTACAAGCACTGTTGTGAAGGAATGCAGTATCCATTAACTTGGCACACTTAAATGAGCATAAACACTGGTGTTGTTTCCGAGTATTGCCCATAGTCTATGATTTTCCACAAAGCCATGCAAGGCTGTGACCTTTCAAACAGGGAGAACATGAAAGACAAAGCCTAAATAATTAGCATTCCACTGCAGCAGTGTGCGGGCAAAGGTAGAGAGCGTCGAAGTACAAATGGTAACATTTGAAACAAATTTGAAGTGTCTGTGGCTGTATCTGTAACAGAAAGCAGCATTCCAGTATTTGTGTCAGACACTTGTTTCGATTCCAGAAAATGAGCTACAGCACAATACTGTAGCCCACAAGAAACATGCTTGAGACCACCACCAGCACTTATTTTACATCACACCCTGCTCGAGTTAGGCTAGACAGGAACCTCAAGGTGAATGATACAATCAAGAAATGATATATATAAAAAAATAGCAAAACAAAAGATGAGCTGCTGCAGCATGAAACCAAATGCTTTCTTGCCAACAATGAGACTTTTAACTGTAAAATACAAACATGCATACTTCATCATAATACAGTGCCTGGCGAAAAGATTATTTTTCAAACGTTCTCTTAAATAGTGCAATACAATATGAACCTGCAAGGGCACTATACACTTGTGTAAAAATCTCTCAGAACAAACAAAAACATGTAGTTACTTTTAGTATTGCTACATTACATATCTTATAGCTGTTTTACAGTACTGCGTGATCAAATGTCAAGAGTATTTGGACATGCCCTGTGACGATCTATGGAGACCAGGCGAGTTACTGTGCTGCACCTAGTTTACTGGCAGTTTACTTGAAATATGATACCTGTCCCCTGTTCTACTGTTCAGTACATCAAACCACGTATCAAATCAGCAGCAAGTACTATGAAAACCAATGCTTCAGAGACACTACAGGGATGGAAATAAGACTGCATAGCAGTTTGATCCATTCCTGGTTTTACTAAGTGTTTAATAAGACACACCTCAGCTTGTTCCCTATACACTTAATCAAGCTCATAGTACAACCTGGAATAGGTGAAACTGCTGTGCAATAGGAGTCTTATTTCCATTCCTGCAGTAACACAGAAACGGTTGTTTTGTCTCTCTTTTTGAAATGTTGTTTTATTTGCTCACCTGACCCTGCAGTGCAAGGAAGGCATTGCACACAACAAGACAAGGCAGGGGGAGAAATTTATGGCATGCAGTAAAAGCAGTACTGCAGAGAAGCAACAGGAACCGATTGCAGGATTGGTGTAATAATGAGGAGCTCTTCATTACAGCTGCATTTCCCTGAAATCTGTGTGGCTGCCACATACAGTGTAATGTATGTGTGTGTGTGTGTGTGTGTATATATCAGGATGTTCTGGACTACAAGTCCTTCTTCAGCTGGATGGGAAAAGCAGTGCTGTAAACACACACATTATGCATGTATGTATGTATGTATAAAACTATGAGAATTAAAGTTCATATAATGCATGGGCTATCTTGTTTTTTTCTTAACCTCACACACTGAAATATTTGTTCAGTTCTCAAAAAGTAAGAGGTCTTGCATTTTACACATTGGGTATCTCATTTTTACCTGTGAAATGATTGCAAGAGAAAATTAAAATACAGCGAGAGAATAATGAAAAAAATTAATTCACCCTGGAAGTACTTTGAATCGGAAGCTTGGTGCACATGAGGTATTTATGTAACGGTCTGCCCTAGATGATATTTTTATATTATTAAGCCAAGTACAGACTGGCTTATAAAGAACACCACACAGAAAAGGCATTTTTAAAAACTCTGTGAAGCTAATGATGACATACCTGTATGTTACACATAATTACAACGTCAGGGCATGAAGTGTCCATATAAATTATTAATTTATATACGGTAAAGACCCAAAAGGAGTTATAATGCGTATTGCACGTTGTGTTTGAAAGTATTGCAATTTTAAGCATAGAATCAGATCTCCTTAGACCACATATGATCATAGAATATATTTGTGTAGTGTGATGTAGGATAGGTGACTTTTACTAAGCTGTAAATTTAAAATATATACGGTATATGTATTTGAAGGATATTCACAAATCCATGTACAGATTGCTTTACTTCATTTAGTATAATGTGGGCCTATGGAACATTTTGATACACTGTGGCAATTTGCTCTATTCATTAAAATTAAAACGGTATTGGGTCATTCCATGCAAACTCAACCAGTGTCGTTGTTTGTCAGTCTCAGATTTTCGTAGAAAAATTCACCTGGGGGTGATTTTTTGCTACCATCATGTGTAGCACCTCATTCTACTCGTATTGAACAGGGCTTTTCAGAACAAAATACTAGCAGTACCCTACTCACTTCTGGCAAATTGCAAGATGGGGGTTAACTGACGAGTTTTATTTGAACTTCAGCCTAACCCTTTACCCTGTAGGGGATGTGGGTCCTAAAATGTAAGTATTGCTTTAAGAACCTTAGGAACCAGTCTTCCAAATTCTGTGAAAAACCTTTGGTTTCAAGTCCCACCACTGGTCATTAAACCCCCTTGCAATTAGAATTTTTGCTATTTGTATCAAGTTTAGGCCGTAATAACTTGCGTGGTGGGACTCCAAAAAAACACCCAAAGATATGTTTGGATAGATGTTAATGAGATCTACAAGCATCAAGCAAAATATTATGGTATCCGGGGATTTTGGATTTTTGAAGTCGCATTTGTCATGCATTCAAGCATTGCTTATGGCCACTTTGATGAGGCTAAAGTGCCACATAGTTCTATCCAAACTGGCTATTTCTTCAAAAAGTAACAGTATGTGCTTCCACTGGAACTAGCTTGGACACCATACATTGCAAGGTCACAGGTCGAAGGGAATATTTAAAAAAAAAAAAAAAAAAAAAAAAAAAAAAAAAAAAAATGGCTATCATTTCTGAACTCAGTGTGTCTGAAAACCCCCAGGGGCAACGAAATGTCCCTTTTCTGGTTGAGTTGGCGTGGAATGACCCTATTTTTCTAATGTACAGTGTAAATAAATAGCTACTGGACCAAATTCTCACTACTTAAACATTTGAGAGGGGACTGGAAGGGGTGAGATTTGTCGGTGAAATAGCGGTTATTATTATTATTTGATGTTAGTATTGGGGGACGGATTGTTATGCACCCATTTCCTACCTGAACATCAATTCTGGAACACTTAGCTGCCGCTTTAGCCAGCTCTTCTTCCTTCTTTCTTTTAATTCGCTGCTGGTTTGGCATTGCTCACGGTTAGGAAAAACCACACAACTGCAGTGACACTGTCAGACAACAACTCTGTGACTGAAATCCCTGGAACTTAAGCACGGTCAAACTCAGCTAATAGCACCTCTCTCTCTGTTAGCCCTTTATTAACCAATGATACGTCGTTCTCGTGGCTTAGTGCTGGGAGGTGTATGGTAAAAAGAATGGCAACAATAATGCATCAAAATAATGAGTCATTTTCTCGCATGATGAGATTAGACAAGACAGAATTGAATTGTGACAGAACGGGTCAGCTGACGCTGAGCAAGTTTGTGAATAGGTTGTAGAGCAGATGTGCTGGTGACGGGCACTGGCGGCAATTGTAGCCACAACTTTAGTTTATTTTATTTATTTATTTATTTTTTTAAGTTGGAGGCATTGTGGAAAAACAGGTTGGGCAGCACGGCAATTGCCGTCGGTTATTTCAGCCCTGCAATGTCACTGCAGCCTCTCCTTTGCAAAACAATAATTGAATTCAATTACGAAACAGCCCCTACTCTCAAGTCGATTAACCCTTATTCACCCAGCTCACCACAAAACCAACCTGATCTCACACTTCCTTGAGTCAACTGTTGAATCCCTTCTCTGAAATCAATCATTCATTATAGCATTAATCTGCTGCATAACAAATCAAGGTTTTTTTGCACCATGTGCGCACAACTCAAAACAGGTTGGAGAGAGGAGCTGCTATTTTATATTCTGATAAAAGAAGAGGACATAAGCTCATATCAAGAGCTCTTTAAGTTTTTTTTTTTTCCCAAACATGTTTTAAATTGTATGAAAATGGAAGCAAATCACTTTGACATGTATTATTTATACCTTAAAAAGGGCCAATTCCTCTCTGAGTGCCATTTGACCTTGTTCAAGGTCTATACTGCACAAAGCTCACTGTGTCCACCACATCCTTTTGCATCCAGAATTGGGGATGCAGTGCACACAGGAATTTGCTATATATTTAGATTTTATGGTGGTCGCTGGCCCCCTGAGACACCTAGAAGTTGACTGCAGGTCATGAAAAGAACCAAAAACAGCTCAATGATCATAGATCACTTAGATTCCACAGTTGTCAGACTGTACTTGGTTACAAGAACTGATAGTCACATACCAGAGATTTCAATACTGTGCCTGATGAGCAGGGATCCTAGTGTCCCGCAATAAAAAAATTTAAAAAAAAACCCCAAATGCTCTGATATATAAAAAAAAAAGTTATTCCACAATTAAAATAAAAGGCTAAAATTGAGTCGCTGTCCCCTCCCCACATTATAAAGTACACAAACAGTACTACTGAGTAACAGTTAACACAGGAAGTATTTATTGGTACACTTAAATTCCAAGGAAGTTACACGCTCACCAGTGCCATCAATCAATAATATAAACAAACTTACCATTGTACTTTAAAGATTACAAATACTTGTGTAGTAATAATACAAATTAAAAAAAATAGCATTCATATTAGTTTTCATCCGGATGGCTATTGCCAAACTCATTAACCCGATCTTTAAACAGCTTGTTCAATAGTAACAACGCACTGGATACTGAAGTAAACTGCAGCTACGTTTCAGCATGAATGTGACACGGTGTGCTCGTTCACCAGAAGCAGTTTTATTGAACAGGTATGTTTACAGCAAAATTGCCTGTGTTGATGATTGTATATGATAAGTGTATTGTTTTGGTTATCAAACAAACAAAACAAAAAAGCCTCAAGTGTAAAACTAAATTCTCTGACAACATAGAAAATCCATGTTTTTCCGCAGCAAATGGATTCCTAGGTTCCCTGATGAGGCAACTTGGCATTTAGGAACAAAACAAACTGTGCCTGACTGAATTTAATGTCATTGCCCTTCACCTTTCACCAAATAAAGATTACAAGAATAGGTTGAATTACATGAATGAATACACCGATTCATTCGTTAAACATCATTGCCAAAAAAATAAATAAAAAATGCTGAGTTGACATGCATCTCAAATACAGTACTGTTAGTATTTCAGTTAAAATATGAACAGTACTTTCTGGTATACTGCACAATTAATTGATCTGAATAAATAACAAAACATAAAAACAAAAAAATAAAAGATATGACATTTTGTGGTAGTGCAGTCAAACAGACTCCTTTCTTTCACAGTAGATGTGTCTTTGCTCTCTCTCTCCCACTAAATACAGTGAATTAAAAAGCCCTCCAGATAAAGAGTTGCTTATCTTCCACCGCAGTTCATTGTTGGTCACGGTGTGCCTGTGCAGGCAGGCTGGCAGCTTAGACATGTTTTTAATAATTCAGCAGGCTCATCATTTCTATTACATGGCTATTAGAATGAAGGAGAGGCAGAACTCACTGGCCTGCATAGAGAGCTGAAGAGAAATTACATCTGCACATACTTCTTTATAAATCTCAATTAGCAAACACAAGAAAGGGCTCAGTAACGGTGCAGACAGATCGGTGCAGGTAATGTGCTGTGGTACTGTAATGCCGATATCCAATGCTTTTTTTTTTTTTTTTTTAGTGTGAGGCGTCGGGCACACAGATACCTTATAATAAAATGTAGATTCCCATAAGCAACCTTGACTAAGAGAATCATACAGTGCAGCTGTGAATGAGCAATACATCAAAATGTACCACCTGGAAATAGAAATAAATCACAGACTTTCTCCAAACGTAACTATCAATATGACCAAATAGCTTGTGTCTTGTTTCATCACTCTACAAAACCTTTGACCAGAACCCATATCCATCATTCAAATGCCGTTTGGAAACTTTAAGCGATTGTCCTTGTGACGTTTTCCTAAGAGTGGCTTTTTCCTTGGCCTGCTATCATCGAGACTTTCACCATGCAATACTCGACCTATGGTTGAAATGGAAACCCCAGTCCCACTTGCAGCCAATTCACTTCGAATATCTTTGGCAGTCAGTCTCGGATTGTTATTAACCTTCCTCACAATTCTTCTACTTGTTCTTGGTGAAATAACCTTCTTTCTTCCAGGCCGAGGGAGCGTTGTGACAGTACCATGAGTCTTGTACTTCTTGATAATAGAAACAGTTGAAATTGGGATATTCAAATGCTTGGAAATCTTCTTGTATCCTTCTCCAGCTTTATGCCAATAAATAATTTTCTGCCTAAGGTCTTCATATGGCTCTTTACTTTTTCCCATATTGCCTTATTGGTAATGACAGCAATCATCCTATGCCTAACCCTTTTATACTCTAAGAATGTTCACCCCAGCATTTTCTAGACATTTTTTAAATACTATTATAGCATCAAAGAATATGAATACTTTTGAATGAGCATTTCTGGAGTTTTGCATAAAAAATGCTGAAATAAATAAATTGTAAATCTACTTTTTTTCTCATCCACAAAAGCAAAACTTTTGCCACAAAAGATTTTCCCTAAAAGTCTTTGTTTCCGAGAAATTTCTAGAGATTATACATTTTCCATTGGGGTATGTAAACTTTTGACTACAATTATATGTACCAAATCTGAAGACAGTCTCTCAAAAGTTGTCTTTGCCGATCTAGCAGAAGATCAATGATATTTGACGTGCTGTGTACAGATTATATAACCCAGAAAATATGAACGGACCAAGATTATTGTAGAATGCAATTATGTACCAAACGTGAAGTCAATTTCTCAAAACGGCCTTTGAAGTCACATGGCCACCACATTAGATCACAGATCCATAACACTAAAAACCTGTACCAATCAGTTTAAGATATATGAACTGCTGAAGAGACAGCAGAAGATTTACAAAAAAAATACAAGCATCTAAGGGGATTGTGGTTGCTTGCCATTTTGTTTTATGGTAAAGAAAGCAATTTGTCTGTGGGGATATAAAATGGCTCAACTCTTTCTTGACCCCAGAGCATGAATAACAAATAAGCAGATACACCTACTGTGTGAGGGTGGAAGAGAAACAGATTATAAGGTGAATTGGCTGATAACTCTGTGCAAGACAGTACCAATTTCCAATCTGTTTTTTGTTTTTAACCTATAGCATTTATAATACTAGCAGTCTACTGGACTTTACAGAATGCTGGGGACTTGACAAACATTCACATGCAAGAATATTTGTTGTTCAGCTTAATTGCTGCACAAAAAGGAACGCAGTCCCAGCAGTTAAAGTTCTATGTAAAAATGTTTTTCCAATTACAGTTCGATACGGATTGCTCTCTGTGACCATTAACACCACAGATTTACCAAGTTGGCTGTCCACAGACGATAATTCTGTATTGCAGAAAGAAAAATGGAGCTTGACTCCATATTTGTGTTTGATGTTACTGGATTGTAAGCAAACTTTTACAGGCTTCCGGTTTCCCTCAAACTAGAAAAACATCAGGTAAAAGTGGTTGCTACAGAAGTAAAATGGGTTTCATTTATTTTGCATGTGGACAACCTAGCGACTCAAGAAGACGACGGAGATTGTTGTTTTATTCAGGTCTGCTGTAATATTTAATGTGTCCCAACAGACTAACTGTGTGGTGGTTTTGTACACCAAGTACACTTGGTTTAGGCCAGATTCAGGCCCGGGCCTCCTGAGGTAAAAGCCCAATGTTTTAACTGTGCCACCCAACTCCCTAGCATTCATTTACCGGACAGAATGCAGCCCTGGGATACATGCAGAATTTCCATGAGCGAAAACTGACATTAGACCTGACAGATCAAGAGAGAGGGACCTGAGCTGCAGATTCTCATTTACAAGACAACTGTGTAGTTTCCAGCTGATCACTGTTTATTTCCCCTCAAGTGAGAGCACACACCTGTCAAAGTGCAGTCATGTTTGACCATGGGAAGGGCTCAGAACTACAGCATCCCAAAACAAAAGGCCCCTGTGCTAACTTCTGAGCCATTATGTTAATGGTTTTAGGCGTCATGCAACACAAAAACGAGTTCAGCCTATTGGTTAGAGCAGAGCCAAATAATCATTTGCAATGAGCATGGAGGAGTCAGCGCCTATTTTGTTTTGTTTTTTTGCAGGACCACAGGTGAGTCACTTGGCCCTTATTGAAATCTTATCAATTAATTAACATGGAAAATAATAATTAAAAGAAACCCGAGGACAAAGGGTTAACCTAAACCTGCAGCGGTGGCTTCAATGATTTAAAAAAAATAAATAAATGTGGCATGTGGAGGAAGATGAACCCTATCACGAGTATGGCTAATTGGAAGTGTTGCTGCCCACTAAACTGTCTCCACAGTCCTTCCCTGCCTTGCCATTCCTCAAGGGGAATTGGATTAGGACAAACACAGGAGGATGACATTATAACCCATTATTTATACTTTGTAGCTGCTCTTTTTTTATTGTTGGTTTCAAACCGTTGTGCCCTGCAAGGTGTCTCCAGGGAGAGACAGCTAATGACCTGCCACCATCTGGGCAACCCCGGGTGGTGGTGTGTGTGTGTGTGTATGCGTGTGTTCTGCCAGGGCCATTTTCCACAGCTTAGAGGCACTTTTTCTCAAAGCAATTATTACTCTTGATTTATGTGGCCAGTCAATATGGAACTTACAGGGACCTTATTCTTTCTCCACTAAACTCTGACAGAATTTTATCAGCTGGCTCAAGATTAAACACAACCCCAGCTAGCCTCAGAGTACCATGCTTTATCAAATAATACAGGCCTCTTCAGTTACTGAGTACCGGTAGTTATTTTACATTTGTAAACATTCTTGGCTTGCAAGCACTGGTGAATTAGTTTTTATACACACACACACACACTAAAAGCTTCTGAATCCACATGTATGGATATCTGTTAAATAAAATGCATGTGTGACAAATCATGTTATCTGTCATTGAATATTACCAGCTGCTTAGAAATTAACACTGAAGCTGAAACAAAATGGTAGGCAAAACCGCTGATCACAGGACCAATAGTTTTGCCTCATTAATGCCCCGAATTGACAAGAAACACACAGTATTATTCCTACAGTGAACAGAGTGCTTGTTTGACCCTCTCTAATATAATCTCCACAGTAAGTACTGGCAGAGAGTGGTGAAGGGGAGGCTACAACTCCTCCAAGTCCAACTTCACCTTTAAATGTCACTGGGACCTTGCACTTCCCGGAGGCAAGCTAGTCATAGCTGCCTGCGGTCCAGAAGCCAACAAAATGGAGAAAGGGATTTTACCTATAATGACCAACACTTTTGGAACTCAAGTAGATTACTGTAACTGAGTCTGTTCAATATAATAGTAAACTAAAATGTTTTTTTTATAAACGTGTTAACTACACTTGGATTGTAAAGCAGTTTGGAGGGTATATACCAGTGATATGCTGTGTTGCTGTTGCCGTGCCAAAAGGTATAATTTAACAAGGTATGTGTCTACATAGTATGCAGCCTGCTAGCAGGGACTTAAGCACCCAGTTTGTTTTTAGTTCAGGCTTTAATTAAAACTATGTTGAGGGCCTCTAAAATAAAGGTGGCAAAATTCTACAAAAATGTTCTGCAGTGAGACCCTCAATATAACAAGGTTAAATCGCACATCAAAGCAGCAGAAGGCAGCATACAGGCCTAGTAAAGATAGGTCTACTCAAAACAGCAGACTAATAAACCAAACTAAAACACAGTTGGTATATCTATGGTCATTTCTGTTTCTTTATTCTGGTGAAGTGGCAGGATTAGAAATTCAATGTTCCACAGGATTCATCAAAGTTGATGAAGAGATATACTGTAGATGATACTGACATTTCAATATCCCCGCTGCTTATCAAGCTGTGGAATTTGTGTGTGTGTGTGTGTGTGTGTTACATGAAAGGTCAGGGTTCTGAACCACCAGTGACCCCAAAAACAGGAATATTAAGTCAGTCCTAGAGCTGCCGGCTCCTACCCCATTTGCTGTAGTGCAGAAAAATGAGAAAAACCTTGCTTAAAAATGGTTCAGATTACTGCAGGAAAGAGAAAGAGATACAGGTTAAGTCTCTTAAACATCTCCTGGATTTAAATGTTTAAACAGTTAAGGTGAACATACAGTTCGCTTTAGTCAGAGCTCATCAGGGCAACCTTGGGGTTGCGTTAATGAACTGTTTCTGCAACAAAATTTATCACAAGTCCAGGAGAGACCATGGTATAAACTGCTCTGTTAATTAAAGAGCTGAACCTGCTGGTAAAGTGATGAATATCCACCATCTTCTCTATGAAAAAAAATACATATTGCTGTATCTGTAGCATTATAGGTACAATAAATATTAACAGCTACAGTCTGCACAAACAAGTAGAGACACAGAATAATGTGAACTTGAATAACGTGATGTTTAAGTGTATTTAAGATGCACACACAATACTACAGTATGTACTAGCAGTCTTGGTGTGCACGTTATTTGTAGTATATGTAAAATAATAATGTAAAATGTGGGTCACCACTCCTGCTTTCACCTAACCGATGCTATAAACGAGATCTATAGAATACTACTCACAATTTGCTATGACTCTACACTCTCATCAAATCTTTGATTAAACCTGGCTGTTGCGGTCCACATTTTAATACGAATGTGACAGCCTGGTGCATCCCAGCGTTAAGCAGCAGTTGGATGGAGTTGTGTAATCCGTAGCAAAGTGAGAAGTTTGTTATGGAGAACAGATGGAATAAAAGGGAAATTCCGCAAGAGTAAATGTTTTTTAACCGTTGTACTGTACATTATCACCGCTTAATGTCACCCTTTGTTTATTATCACCACACCGAAAGGTCTCAGACAGATTGCAATGGGATTGAATAAGGACCAGATGACATCACTTTGTTTATAGACATCCCGTCTCATACAGTCATACCACCGATTTCCACTTAATGTCATTTTGGGCAGGGGGGGGGGGGCGGCTAAAGCATAAGATTAGAAGATTTCATGTAAGCAAGTTGCTGTACAGTATTGAAAGTATGGTACCACAATATAGCCTTCCGAACTGCCTACAGAATGTTAATAGCTTTCTTATGCTAAAAAAAATTACTTTGTGCTGTATTTGTGTACAGAACACTGAAAATATTATTCGACGCAATACCTAGGACCATAATTCCACACAAAACAGGCATATAAACAGGCTTATATTGCCATGCCACAGATGACCTCCTTCAAGTCAATTTTGCTTATCCCCACCATTTTTGTTCAGTTTCTGAAGTGATATTAAAAGTGTTTGACTAATTGTCATTGTTAATACTGAAACAAAGTCATTTCAACCACCAATAATAAAATCGCCACACTCCCTATTGCCTGATTTACAACAAAGGGTTATTTGTCTAGTATAGCTACAATATAAATGTTTCAAGCAGCAGCAATATACATGTCAGCCCTTTCCCTTACACTGTAAGTAAAAATCGACAGCCCTGTTTTATGTACTGAAATAAATTCACTAATAATCCATACTCGTGCTGTGTATTGATTACAAACACATTATGTTGGTGCTAGCTGAATGCACCATGTGCAACACTGATACTACTGCTGTAAATACCACAAAGTACTTTGTCTACTGTAAAAAACTGTAAACTAATCACTGACCAATCTGGCATGGAAATGATCGGGCAACCCAAAGGCTTAATCTGTATCGGTCACCTTGCACAATCACTTATTAGCACAATTATTTACAGCTTTAAACACGGCTTGAATGACCACAGGCTTCTTTTATGCCTGTTATCAAGACGTACAAGGCAAGCGGGAATGTCTTAGAATGGTAATGATAGTTCTAGGACTGCCATATCACCGCTCCAAAGTATTATTACACTGAGTTTGGTCCTGCAATTAAGATGGGTCTGGTTGGTTGGATTTACCCTGTGAATGCTCATGTCTGGTGGTAATCTTCCTGGATATGAAGACATGTCAGTCTCACGCCTTTTTTATTTCGTACACTAACGGTGTCGGGACAAACATGGGTTTATCATGTTTCAATATTCTTTCAAATTTAAATGAATTCGGAACTAGCAAAACATTCAAGTTATTGGGTATTATTTTGTTGATTTTTGTTTCTTGTGGGATAAATTAACAATTTTAGCAAACAATTGGATATTTGATACTTCTGGCAAACATGAACATGGGAATTTGTTGCATACAAATTTCAAGGAATGTTTATTAAAAAGCAATACAATTAAAAGAGTGCAGTATACTACCCCCATCCCCGAAGAAGGGCTGTATGTGCTGTACTGATTGCATGTGCTACTGTAACTTTAAGGGGTTTTAAGTCCTGTATTTCAAGCAGAGCCAAGGGACATATCCCACAGTATGAGGTTAGCTGGCTTTTCCCTGCCAGAACCTTGTGGTGAAAGAATTGTAGTACACCCAAGTTTGGATTTTATTATTTTCTTTATAGTAGCATATGTTAAAACTAAAAGTAGTTTTAACTTTAAATCTACTACATCAAATAAGCCGACAAGTCAGGAGTTTCCATAACTTTGCCAGCTTAATTTTTCACAATACCCGGGAAAGCACAGGGTTCCTTCATAAGAACATAACTTTGCCATTAGGAGAGGGGTTAAAAGAAGGAAATGTTTAAATGCTTCATAGATTGGGAATTAAAAAAAAGGCATTAACTTCTTTCAAAATATTTTTGACAGTATCACGACTTCTGTTTAGTAGGAAAATATAATGCTTTCAGGCAGGGATCCAGGTGGATTAGCTTGCACTTAAATGATCCATCTGTTTGCTTTAAAAAAAATAAATAAATAAATAAAAATAAAAAACTTAATCCAGACAGATCATCCCTTTTCTATATATATATATATATATATATATATATATATATATATATATATATATATATATATTTATATATATATATATATATATAGAGAGAGAGAGAGAGAGAGAGAGAGGAGAGAGAGAGAGAGAGAGAGAGAGAGAGAGAGAGAGAGAGAGAGAGAGAGAGAGAGAGAGAGAGAGAGAGAGAGAGAGAGAGAGAGAGGAGAGGAGAGAGAGAGAGAGGAGAGAGAGAGAGAGAGAGAGAGTGAATACATACATAGGATGTTATTCTAATACATATCAATATATTGACTCAGATGCTTGCAAGTCACAGCTACAGTATGATTGAACAATGGTTCAATCATACTGTAGCCAGCAGGGTCACCATTTGAAGTGTGCCCCTTATAATTATTATTTCTTTATTATTTTCTTAGCAGACGCCCTTATCCAGGGCGACTTACAATTGTTACATGATATCACATTATTGTTGCATACAATTACATTATTTTTTACATACAATTACCCATTTATACAGTTGGGTTTTTACTGGAGCAATCTAGGTAAAGCAATCTTGCTCAAGGGTACAGCAGCAGTGTCCCCCACCTGGGATCGAACCCACGACCCTCCGGTCAAGAGTCCAGAGCCCTAACCACTACTCCACACTGCTGCCCTCTCAACTAAATTTTACAGGTGTCTCTCACTGTACAATCTGCCAAGCCTCTTGCATTAACTGTACTGCACCAAGTTGTGCACAGATTAAGGCCTATGCATAATTTACAGTGCTTTTGAAGAGAAGAGTGCGCAGAATTAGAAATAGATGATTCTGGATATAAGGGAGACACACCAGTGCTGTATCGGTAAAACCAAGAACCATCACTGGGGGGATAAACGCATCACCCACATTATTTATGTGTAGCATCTTGTACCATTTCTGGTCTTATCCTTCTTCACTTCAGTAATCATTCAGCTAAATACTGAAAAGCTGCTACTATAATACAAAATATAGAATGTCTAGCCTAAGCCTGTAATAATTGTCATCTCTCCTGATATGATGCTTATGCTGCATTGGCGGCGGAGCAGCAAATTTAAATGAAATCTCATCACAACAGATGAGACCATCTAGCTGAAAGCATACTTATGAGATAACGGTCATCTTATCTGACTTAACCCATTCCATACCAGGTGATTTCAGCAGGGAAAAGCTGGCTATTGCCAAGCTAACTCTATATAACCATCCATCCATACAAGGTGATTAGAAAGTAAGTTCACCACATCAACACACCATATCTCATGTGGTAAACTTACTTTCTAATCACCCTGACAGATATAGATGGCTAGATGGAGAGATGCATAGATGGATAGATAGATAGATAGGTAGATATAGACACACAGTCGCAGACAAAAGTATTTGGGCAGTGTGGCAAAGTGGTTTGCAGTGTGCAGGTGTACATGTGATGCAATGCTTAAACAGATGACAGACAACAAAATTCACGGTCCAAACAATCCTTTATTTGTTTTATAATCCGGATCATTTGGCGACCGTAAATAATAATCTCTGGCAATACACAAACCTCGGGGTTCAGTCCCGAAATAATAAACACAGTATAAACACACACAGAACACAAACACGATCACAAGTCCAGAGTGAGTGCTAACGTGCAAGTGGTGAAATACAATTCATTAGTGAACAGTAGTGCAGTGTTGTCCGGGTTGGTGCTGGCCTTTAGCGACAGCTCTCGGTACGTGTTAGCCGTCTAACAAGATCAAACGTTTACAATTAGTACGACAAAAACAAAACACACACGAAACACTCATGGGAAGTTCTGTAGTCCTTCAGCGGTTCTCTCGCAACCATAACAAAGGAGCAGTTCGCTTGGCCACATCCCCTTTTGTACCTTCAGCCACGCCCCCTTGGTTAGCTTTTCCTCCAATCCGCGATTGCCACATCGCCTCGAGTCTGGGGCAATGGCTTGGTGTACTGTGGCTCTGCCCCCTTTCTAGATGGCCGACTTCCACCTTTTCCCTGGAATTAATTGTCAGACCATCCACTGTTCCCTTTACACAGCGCCCTCATAGGTTGGGAGGGAGATTTATAACCAAGATTCATTCTTTTTCTGTCACAGGCGGTTAAAAGAAAAATGAGAAAAACCACAAAAAGTGATTTCTATAGTTTAATTTTTCTATTGAAAGATATCAATTTAAGTAGAGATTCCGTTTTATAATAAAATAACTAATTATTACATAACATGATATTTCATACTTTGACAAAAGTATTTGGGCACCCTTACTTTAGTATTTTGTGTGCCCACCCTTTGCTTCCTTTACAGCTTGCAGTCTTTTTGTATTTTGAAACCAGTTCCTGGCATCTTTCCGGAGACATTTTTGCCCATTCTTCAACACATACAGCTTTGAGTTCTACAATCTACTTTGGTTTCCTTT
Organism: Acipenser ruthenus; assembly: GCF_902713425.1. Taxonomy (NCBI): domain Eukaryota; kingdom Metazoa; phylum Chordata; class Actinopteri; order Acipenseriformes; family Acipenseridae; genus Acipenser; species Acipenser ruthenus. The sequence continues at coordinate 107,023,009 of NC_081189.1, read as the reverse complement.
TTGCAACAGCAGCCTTCAAGTCAATCCACGACATCTTGATAGGATTCAAGTCTGGGGACTGAGATGGCCTATCCATAACTGTAATCTTCCTTTTTTTCAGAAAATCCTTTGTAAACTTCACAGAATGCTTAGGGTCATTACCCTGCTGGAATACAAACTTCCATCCAATAAGCCTTCTAGCACTGGGTAACAAATGAGAGTGCAAAATGTCTTGATATTTTGCAGCATTTGTTGATCCTTCTACAATACAAAGGTCGCCAGTGTCTGAGGAAGAAAAACAAGCCCATACCATCACACAGCCTCCACCATGTTTAAGACTGGGCATGATGAACTTTCCTTTAAATTCTTCTCCTCTACTCCTTCAAACAAACACATTGTTGCTTTCTTGGTGAAAAAAGTTATATTTTGGATTCATCTGACCATAAGATTTGGTTGAAAAAAATCAATCAGGCTTCTTCAAATATTAAATTGGAAAATGCAGCGCAGCAGATGCAGAAATCCACAACTGACACTGCGATTAACAAAACCATTTCTTCGTCAAACTGACTGTATTGCACAGGGTTCTGAGATGGAAGTGGAATAACCTCTACTGCACATTGTTTCAAATGTCTCGACTACTACTTTACTGTACCCACTGCTGCCTGACAGACAAAAAGCAGACACCAAAAAATAGTCAGTACAGCTATGTAGTGGTGCCCTCTGCCACTCTAAGATTTTAACAGATATTCAGTTTGCTTCTGCCGTACTTTCAGCAGCAGGAGGTTATAGACGTCACAATTTCCAGATCTCTATCAAATCAATGTAAAACAATGATTTTGAAAAAGGATACATTCTAAGATTTGTGTTTGTATCCTGCACCATGCCACGTTTGATCCTAAATTCACAGGTGTATCTGAAGTAACAGTTATTTTTGTCTCATTTAAAAAAAAAAAAAAAAAAAAATATTCAGAAGTTTCTATATTTAGAGTTACGGCACAGTTCCTAAGGGAATACTCTTCTTTTCTTGCTGCTAAATAAAACCTGCCTTCTTTAAAAGCTGATTCATTAACCAGGGCACTGGATTCACATCTTGTGATGCCATGACACACATTCCAAGAATGGGACCTAATGCAGACCCACCAAGATATCATTTCCCCAACGACACTGGGCTGGTTTGAAAACTTCTTTCCACACTTGCACCAAGTCAGACAGCTGAATTGCATCAGCTCCTCTATAATTTAATACGCAGATTATTTCAAGTGGTGCTCCTATACTCATTAAGTCTGAGACATACTGCAGGGAAACCAGAACAGCTTCAGATACTGTGCATAATAAGCCTTCTAATAAGGCGTCTCTATATCAGTGGCAATAAAACAGTAAGCTTCATTATTTATATGTTTTTGCTCAGAGAGAGAGAGAGAGAGAGAGAGAGAGAGAGAGAGAGAGAGAGAGAGAGAGAATGAAATCCATGCATTTGGTATATACCCCCCCCCCCCCCCCTTTAGCCTCCAATCAGAGCACGTTAGCTTGTTCTGAGCCTTCAGGCAATTATAATTTACAGGGTTAAAAAGGGAATATGAGCATGAAACATTACTCAATGGCCGCTGCAGTCCTTCCTGACAGATTATCACAGCCTGACGTAGCATTATCACCCTATTGATACCGGATGGGTTTGCAAAGAGGAGGCTAGAAAGGGGGGGGGGGTGGAGCTGCCTGAACCACATTAAGCAATCATTCAGCAGAGAGAGAAACAAAAAAAAAAAGAGCGGCAGAGGGAGCGAAATGTAGAGAAAGCAGCAAGTAGCCTGAAGCAGTCAGCAGGTCACACAGTGTGTGCAGTGGCAAACTCAGTTTACAAAGAGACATCTGTTCCATTACTTCAATGCATTGTAGCTAATTACATCCTGGCCCGTCTGTGAAATGACAACCATTTATTCTCTAGTGAACCATGAAATCCTAACATGTTCAATGGAAAAGCAGAGAGGAGCCCATGTGACAATTAGTGTTTCCACCACGGCAGTGTTAGGAGGCAGACGATGATAAACATCAGGTAATTTGCCATGATCTCGACCAGAGAGGCCAGGGCTCCAGGAAGTAGTGAAAGGCCACAGTAGAACATTGCACTTCTCCCAAAAGGACATTACTGTACATTTAGAAATGAATACAAGTTGGGCCATTTCTAAAGACCAGAGTGCCTTCATACCTAAATAAACAACACAGGTATACAGAATAGCAGGAAAGGTATTCCTGTACAGGCACTGTAGTATTTACACATATTTACTACAAAACCTTGTCACCATAACAACCATAAGTGACAATAAATCAGGTAGACTTGTTACACAACACAACTTATTATTTTTCTCAAAATAGCATTTACTGTCAAAAATGTAACCAACAGCTGATCAACAAATAACTTATGCTGTCTATGTGTGTGTGTAGACATATCTATACTGGAGTGTGTGTACGTATATGTTACGGGTAATTCGCGAATTGGCTGCTGACTTTGGTCAAAGCCGGAAATAAAAATTAAAATAACTTATTTGGGGTTTGCCACTGTTTCTCGTGCAGAGTCCGAATCACTCCCTCTGTTCTTTCATTCTTGTTTTGAGTGACAGGCAGACCTTCAGAACAAGGAAACTCCACTGATATTTCAGTTTTTTATTTTTCTTAAAAATATTTCCCAACATAAACCAATGTCACCTTACAATAATTGATTTTGAGTTTCAGTGTTTTAAAATAAAATATCAAACAGAACGAAATTTCAATGTACCATTTGTAATTCAGTAATATGAGAGAATTGGTCAGGGGTCTGAATACTTTTGCAAGGCACTGTATATATATATATCAACGTGACTGCCAAAAACGGTTATCAAGGTCAATGAAACCTGTTCATAAACTTTATCTGGTGGTGTGAGAATTGATGGAGAATTAACCAAATCAGGAGCAAGTCATCTCAAGCCACACCTGATGACATCACAGGCCAGAGTGCTCTCTACTTAACTGGATACCTGCTCAATGATGCATTTTAAAACTGCATTAAACTGAGCATCTGAACTGCAAACACATATCTACACCTGATAACTGCATTTTGACCAACAGGCTAAGCAATTACCAGGAATCTACTAGGGCCTATAATTAAAATCCACTGCGTACAATACTGCCACAGACAAACTCCAGAACTGCACTCTCACCCCTGACCTAAACATCATCTTTGAAGCTAGAAGTCTGCTAGTTAATTAAACCACAAAATGCTAACCCTCTTCTAAAACACAGACGCCAGTATTCACAGAGCTCATAAACGAATATGTGTAACCCAGCAAACTGACAAAGGGTGGTGTTTGATTGGATAGAGACAACCCTCCCCCTCACAACTATCCTATTCCAAGCCCACCCTAAACTGAAGACTTGCCACACTGTAGTAAAACACCTCACATGACAACACTCCCTTATCCTCCATAAACCTCCTGCCGACTTCAAAGAAGTCTTTTACTTCAGTGTCTTTTACTCTGGGCTCCATTTATTAAAACACTTTCCTCCGCTAGCTCAAAAGAAGCAGATGCATTGCTGGCCATCTTTTTTTCTTCCAACTGCCCTTTTAAAACGCACTTCAATTTGCATGAGTAAATGACCTCTTAAAGGAAGGGGGAAGGGAATTCGTTAGACCTAATCATTGGGCACTTGTGCGGAGCTGCTGATGTCCTCAGAGTAATATCCAGTGCCTTCTATTTCTCTGCATTGCATATGATGCAGTGCCTTGTTAACATACAATCACAGAACATGTACTACAGCAGAATAGCTTCAGATAAAGGAGTATTAACCAGTGAGCGGGCAATGCGTCAACTGTTAAGCCTATTTAAAACGATCACAAATCTGTAGTGACTCAATTCAGAATTTTGTACTGTATCAATCCAGTCCTGAAAATGTATATCTAAAAAAGCAAGCGTAACCCTCCAATCCAATAGAACTGATTCCAGTTTAATGTCACAAATGTCAGAAGCAGACCATTATTTCTGGGACACTGGTTGGAAAGTTATTCATTCGGCAATGAATGTATGGAAATAAAACCTTTTGAGAAAGCTGTCTGAAGTACAGTATCTAGGAATTACAAAACAAATCCTGCTGTTAGGATTGACTAATGGCATGTGAAACTTTGCCTTGGAACCCCTGCAGCCCAATATAACCCCACCCCCCTCCAGTTCTGTACCACAACAAATCTAATTCTTAAAAACAGGGAAACGGCAGACTCCTGTCACCCAAAGACTGCCAATGGCATATGAAACCTGAAATGCTCCTGGTTGACAAGTAAGCAGAGATGACCTATTATTTTCTAGGGAACCTTTGTTCTGAACTCGTAGACCCCAGCCCAGAGACGCTTGTATTCCATTCTTTAACTCTACAATCTTCAGCCTTAGAGGGATCCCTCAAGCAGCTTATCAGGCAGTTCCAGCTTTTCATTTGAAGTGCAATCTCCTTGTACATTACAATGCGCAAGAGATGATCTCTAAAGGTTGTCGAGTGTCTTGAGACAGCGTGGCCTTGTGGAAAGAAATGAGGGCAGGGATGTTCCCTGGTAGACCCGGGAATTGCTTAAGACCCACATAGTCTGTCTAACAGTCTTGAACCACCAGTCAAGAGGAAGAGTTGCAGAAAAATAAAAACATTTTACAAGAAAAGGTCTCTAAGATTAGTTATGAGGGGGGAAAAAAAAAGAAATTCAGCAGGCAAAGAAAACTAGACAACGGGCAGGTTTCACAGACCCTGAATAGCACCAGTCTTTGACTACTGTACCTTAGGTGTCCTTCCTACAATCTCAAAATTGAAGGCAATTCAAGGGAAATACATTTGTACTGTTCTGGAGTATGGAAAAGGAGGCAGTGCTCTCTGCAGCCAAACTCACATCATTGATCCCGGAGCTCTCTCTCGCACCTCCAGCCGTGCACTTCCCAGGCAGGGTGAAGACGATCAAACACCGGATGAGCAAAAGATGAAAAGCCACTTGGGCCTCAGCGCCTGCCTCTGTGGGATTGAAACCAAGAAAGCCTCGGCGTGACGCAGGAGCACACTCCTCAGGCAGCCCAGTCACTGGCTATTATTGGAAAAGATTAAGGCAAAGAGCCTGGGAGACCCAGCCTGCTTTACTGGGGAGCTGATTGCCTGCCCCTCAGCTGCTCTCTCATTAAAAGATGTAGCAACAAAAGGTTTTCAAATACCTTTTCGTAATTCTCCCCCCCCCCCCCCAATCCATCACTGTATACCTTTACTCTCGTGTACAGTACATTTTGCTTAATTTTAAATCTCATTGAAGGTACACCACTATGGAGCTGCACTCTCTATTCAGTCTAGAGGTAGTCCCCCAAAGTGTTCTGTGCTAGGTAGCATCTCCATTCTCGTGTCCAGCAGTTTCAGGGATGGTGGAATGCACATCACATGCTGGAGTTTTAACTGTAGTGACACTGTTTAACACACTGAAAGTACATTTTGGACAGTCTTTAGTTTACATGTCTGCTGTTCAGATCTTTCCTACAGTACCACATGTACTGTAGATCAGTCTGGAGTTTTGAGTGGTTACCTTTCCTAGATCTGTATACAAGTCTTCAGTTGTGCAAACAAAGGTAAATTGACCTGTTAAATTATTTCTATTAGCAGACTACTTTATACTATCATCATGTCTCGGCAATCTGTCTTGGCTTCTTTTGAAAGACGGAGGGATTACAATTGTAAAATGTATGGATTTTACAGAATGCTGGCGTCAAACCTCCTGTTTCGCTTAGAAGAAACCGACCCCTTCAGAATTAAATTAAGACGACTCAAAAGCATGGGTTTCTTCTAGGTAAAGTAGGAGCTGTCTTCATACTCGATAATTAATGCACCAGGGTTGGGGTCAATTCCTGTTTTTCAATTCAAATTTCATTTTAATATTAATTTACAATTCCTATTTTTCCAAAAATTAACTTCAAAATGAAAGCAGTTCAACAAATCACAACAATGGATTATGTCTCTAAAATATGAATTCCAATTGTTATTGAGAATTGAATTTAAAAATGAATTGAAATTGAAAAGCAGGAATTGACCTCAACCCTGGTACATTCAGTTTAAAGGATGCCACCATTTGTAGGCAAAAGCCAAAGCGTCTTGCACAGCGGATTTCATCAAGTCCATCATTGCCAGACTCATCACTTGTTGCTTACCTTATCAACACAGTCTCTGTTTAAAAAGTACACAAGCCAAGTACAAACTGTCTTTCGCAAATGTAAACTGTGGAAGAAGGCAGAGCACCTTTGGGATAGACTGAAGTCAGGATCGACTTTGCTGTTTTGCAAAATCGCCATGGTTTATATTACACAATACTGGTGCGGCTATCCTAGACCATCAGCACAGTAGCACAAAGCAACAGGTCAGTACTGTATTTCATCAAACATTGAAAGTTCCAAAACTTGTTTGCCTCTCTGAAAAGTAAAGATCTTTCATAATTGGCAATGGTGGGTTCCACCATTTTATGGACAGACATCAACGTGTAACAATGTTGCCAGGGTTTACACAAACACAGTGCGCTCCACAGATAAAAACAAGCATCCATTTTGTTGTACAAGCTCCTCTTATCGACTGCACACCAAGACAATGGGCTCCCTGATAGTTGCTGCCTGTTGCCATTGATAGGAAGCTAGGTTCCAAACAAGCTGTCCATTACTGTGATAAATACGCTAATAATAGCAGCATATATTTTATCATTTTTCACTGATAGCCCTCTAATGTCCTTTTTAATGCCCTTTCAAACTAACACAGTTCTTTGTCAGAAGGCACAGCTAGATAAGTGTGTATGCAGAAAACTACGCCACAAACCCAGAATATATAAAAATTTTAAAAAATGCATCTGACAAAATAAAATGGCTGAATCACCAATTACAGTAAACTCCAAAAAAACATTAGTGAAAAATATCTACAAAAAGCAAAATTACTTCAATGAATGTATTACTTAATGATTAAAAAAAGAAAAAAAAGCCAAGACCCAAATAATAGAGTGCATAGTGCTTATAAATTAACAATGCAATCCAACTATTACTAAGCTCTTGCATGTTATAAGAATGGGTGCATCAACAGTGATTGAGTGCCTCAAAATAAAAAGTACATTGTTCAGATCAAGTCCAATCGATTCTAGCTTCTGGACAGCAAACTCTCTGTGAGTGCTCTAAAATCTGACCTAATGGCTGGGTGAAGGAAGTTCTAACAGGAATGATCCGGGTTCAACCAACTGCACCAAGTGTGTTCATAACTCTGTCAGATGTCTACTCTGCAATCCTGTAGAAACGGAAATAGGGATTACTGCTTCCAGCTCATGTTTAAAATTCCCTTACCGTCAATTGTTTTAGGTTTTTATTTTATCTACAAAGTAAAACTCTGAAAGCCTGAGGGGAGGTTCAGTGTCCTCAGGTGTGATGTCTTAATATGCAAACACTTATCTGAGTTTGTAGCAGTGAGCTTAAAGAGTAGGCACAAGGTAGGTACCCGATTGTAATCATGTCTCGTATCCCATCTTTCCCTACTTATTTACATATTTGAAGATTTTTGCTAAAAGGACAGGCTTCAGGGCCTCCACTATTTTCATGTATTTTATTTCCTTTGATTGACAAATGACTGCTTCCTAACGCAATTTGTCAAGGCACCGACTAGAGAGGCGGCACGCCTTGATTTTAGTCTTTTCAAGTAACGAAGATAGAATAACTAAAACAGGGCTCCCAAGTGGCGTATCTGGTAAAGGCACTCTGAGTGGAGTGCAGGATGCGCCCTATAGTCTGGAGGTCGCCGGTTCGAGTCCAGGCTATTCTATTGCCGACTGTAGATGTGAGCTCCCAGGGGGCAGCGCACAAGTCAGCGCGGGGGTGGTAGAGGTGAGCCAAGCCTAAAAATAATTGGATATTCCAAGTTGGGAGAAAATAATAAAATAAATTGGCATCTACTAAATTAAAAATAAAAAAAAATGAATAACTAAAACAGAGGTTAGAGAACCATTGGCAAACTCAGACCACAACGTGGTCTCATTTGAAGTGCTAGTTAAAACCCCACAAGTAAAAACTAAAGCTAAGGTTTACAATTTTAAAAAAGGCAAACTATGAAGGAATGAAACTGAAACTAACAGAAGTAGATTGGAGTAAAATAGAGAAAACATCCACAAAAAAAGGATGGCTATTTTTAAAAAATGTAGCACTAGAGGCGCAAAACAATTTAATCCAATTGTTTAAATTTAAGTAGACAAATCAAATCAAAATCTAAAACAAAATTGCCAAAATGGTTTAATAGGTCAATTAAAAAATATTCAGGAGAAAAAAGGGACCAAGAACAAAGTACACAGAAAGAGTACTTGGAACTGCAAATGCAAGTCAAAAAGTTAGTTAAAGGCCAAGAGAAATTGAAATGAGCATTGCTAAGGGGGCTAAAACCAATTCCAAAAAAGTTTTTCCAATATTATAACAGCAAAAGAACATTCAAGGAGGAAGTAAAATGTCTAAGAGATACAAAAGGCAAAATCATAGAAGAGGAGAAAAAAATAGCAAATATATTAAATGATTACTTTTCACAAGTTTTTACAAAGGAGGATACTGACAACATGCCCCACATGTCGACCTGTTCCTATCCAGTTTTAAATAACTTTAGCATAACAGAGGCAGAAGTGTTAAAGGGACTAGGAGCTCTTAAAATAAACAAATCCCCTGGGCCGGATGAGATCCTCCCAATAGTACTCAAAGAAATGAAAGAAGTTATTTACAAACCGCTAACCAAGATCATGCAACAGTCTCTTGACACAGGGGTTGTACCAACAGACTGGAAAATAGCAAATGTAATACCAATCCACAAAAAGGGAGACAAAACCGAACCAGGTAACTACAGACCAACAAGCCTGACTTCTATTATATGGAAACTAATAAGAAAATAAATGGAAAATTACCTATATGGTAACAGTATCCTGCGAGACAGTCAGCATGGTTTTAGGAAAGGGAGATCATGTCTAACTAACCTGCTTTATTTTTTTTTTGAGTGTAAAACATTGACAATGGATAATTGCAAAGCATATGACATGGTTTACTTAGGATTTCCAGAAAGCAAGTCCTGCATAAAAGACTAATTCTCAAACTGAACGCAGTAGGGATTCAAGGAAATGCATGCACATGGATTAGGGAGTGGTTAACATGTAGAAAACAGAAAGTACTGATTAGAGGAGAAGTCTCAAAATGGAGCGAGGTAACCAGTGGAGTACCACAGAAATCAGTATTAGGTCCTCTGCTATTCCTAATCTACATTAATGATTTAGATTCTGGTATAGTAAGCAAACTTGTTAAATTTGCAGACGACACAAAAATAGGAGGAGTGGCAAACACTGCTGCAGCAGTAAAGGTCATTCAAAATGATCTAGACAGCATTGAGAACTGGGCAGACACATGGAAATGACATTTAATAGAGAAAAGTGTAAGGTACTGCAAGCAGGCAATACAAATGTATATTATAAATACCATATGGGAGATACTGAAATTGAAGAAGGAATCTATGAAAAAGACCTAGGAGATTATGTTGACTCAGAAATGTCTTCATCTAGACAATGTGGGAAAGCTATAGAAAAAGGACAACAAAATGCCTGAATATATAGTGAAAAGTGTTGAATTTAAATCAAGGGAAGTAATGTTACAACTGTACAATGCATTCGTATGACCTCATCTAGAATATTGTGTTCAATTCTGGTCACTTTGCTACAAAAAGGATATTGCTGCTCTAGAAAGAGTGCAAAGAACAGTGACCAGAATTATCCCGGGTTTAAAAGGTATGTCATATGCAGACAGGCAAAAAAAAATTCTAAAAGGCATTGACAATGTCGACCCAGGAACTTTTTCGACCTGAAAAAAGAAACAAGGACCAGGGGTCACAAATGGAGATTAAATGAAGCAGATTTCAGAACAGAAAATAGGAGGCACTTTTTTACACAGAGAATTGTGGGAGTCTGGAACCAGCTCCCCAGTAATGTTGTTGAAGCTGACACACTAGGATCCTTCAAGAAGCTGCTTGATGAGATTCTGGGATCAATAAGCTACTAACAACCAAACGAGCAAGATAGGCCGAATGGCCTCCTCTCGTTTGTAAACTTTCTTCTGTTCTTATTGTAATGGGGTGACCCACGTCACTTTATTTAGGCATGCTTGATTTTGTTATTATAGTATATTCATGTTTTGATTTGTCACATTTGATTTAATGTTAGTTAGTTAGTTTTATTTTAACACGTTTATAAAGCATGTTTATTTTGGCACGTTACTTTGTCGTAGATTTGCACAGATCTCACTGGCACGTTGATGCTCTCCTGTTCTCAGCCCCCATAGGTACTAATTGAATAATTATTATTATTTTATTATTTGTTTATTTAGCAGACGCCTTTATCCAAGGCGACTTACAGAGACTAGGGTGTGTGAACTATGCATCAGCTGCAGAGTCACTTACAACTACGTCTTCACCCGAAAGACGGAGCACAAGGAGGTTAAGTGACTTGCTCAAGGTCACACAATGAGTCAGTGGCTGAGGTGGGATTTGAACCTGGGACCTCCTGGTTACAAGCCCTTTTCTTTAACCACTGGATCACACAGCCTCCTAATAATTTGAAGAAGCTGAGCGCCTGGTATAAAAGTTCCTGATTTCATCCGTTCGAGAGGTTGTTTTTGGTCCAGTGTGATGTGAACCCGGGTTTGTCTGGAGTGGAGGTTGGACGCACAGCCAGCAGGAGCAGAGAAGGAATTAGACTTGTTTGTGTTCGGCGGTGGATTGGGGAGAAAAATGAAAGAAACAGCCGCCGACATTTAGAGCGAGGTTCCTGCTGTGCTTCCTGTCTCCCTCTGTGTGTGTTTATGTTTTTAACTGTTTTAGAAATGAGTGTTTTAAAAGGCATTGGGGTTTTAGAGGAGTGCTGGAGACGGGGAGTTTTTAAAGTATTGGTTTTATTGTTGTTTTTAGTAAGCCCCATCTCCGGGATTGTGTTGAGCAGCACTGCACTTTGTTTTTAATTACAATTGACCATGTATTGTTTTTATTGAACAGTGCAAACCCCATGTCATGACTGTGTATTCTAGACTTGTCCAATTTGTTAAATACAGTTAACCACCTGTATTTAATAAAACGATGTTCATTGCTCTGAACGAGTGCCCCTCTTGGGTGCTACATTATGCTCTTAAGTCAAAACACATACCTGCAGTAAGCTAGGGCATGTGGTATATTTAATATAGCCATAAACAACACTGCTGTTTTTCAAAATAGCTACCAAATTAAGACTCGGTTAAACATCTCAGTTGTTTAGTACTCCTGGACTACCCCTGCGCTGGAATCGCCTGTTTCATTTGCCTCCAGTGCGCCTCCCTGTCTGCTTGAAATAATGCAAACTGGTTCCTTTAAAAACAACAGTAACAAATGTACCTAATCATTAATCTGCACAAAAATAATGCAGCCGCGTGGTTCTGGAACAGCAACTACAGAAAAACTGACTGGAGTGTAAAGTGTTAATCTCTTGTTGCCTCCAATTCTGTGCTATATATAGTTCTCTTATAACTCGTCAGTGAAGTGCAGAACTCTAAAACTCCCCCCCTCCAAATCGAGCAGGCGACACTATCAGCTTTCCTTCTATCTGCTCTCTCCTCTCTAGCAAGCAATCCCACTGACTGTTATTTCAATGCGTTTACCTATCCTGATGCTTCACTTCCCTACCCAGGGATTTGGTTAATTCTTTGAACTTTGATGAGCAGCATGTCCTGAGACGCCACTGTCTCTGCATAGCAAGGCTGGGTGGCAGATACAGGCTGTGCAGATTATTGGGAAAGGTTAGGGTTAGGGAAGTACCGATTTGTCTGGAAGTATTAATGAAAGGAATACATGAATCCAGGGCTACTTGATGAATGCCCTCGAGTGGTAGTGTTCGGTTACCTTTCCTGTATGTCTTTGCTTCACAGAGTCACGGTTCTTGGGTTTCTTTATATTCCTTTTAGTTTTAACCAGGCATCGGAACTCACCTTACCTTTAAAATCACCCAACATTCCTCTCAACATGTTCGTTTTTGACCTCTTCCTTTCAGACAATCCTTTAACATTTGTGGGACCACGATTGTCACCATCTATTAAATGCAGTACTCCGGTCGTACTCAGTAAGTCATTTTGAATTCGGTCTTGAAATCGGTGTGGACAAAAATATTACTTGGTTTTGGTGTAATACAAGAAACACACACTATGAATACTTCCAGAAAATCAATTTGTTTCTTTGGTGCCAAAACACAGAACGATAATCTTTCAGTTGAAACTATTCTACGCTTATCCTGAAAATGCATTTCTGCAAATTCATATGATGTGCACTGTAACCCATAACAGATTGGGAAGGTTTTGACAAAACAAATGCAGCGCTATTCAGAAAGATCTGCATGAAAAATAACTAAATCTGTCAAATTACTAGCCGTCTCACCACCATCATATCTCAAAAGTGGACAAACCGCATAAGCTACAGTGTGATACTCACAGCTTTATATTAACTAGATGGATAAAAGCTGTGTGTAAACCAATCAAATTGCAAATCAGCCTCTATAGTAGATCACCTAATTAAAACAATCTGTAGACTGACCACTATATTATATCAATTTGGTACAGTGTAGTTCTCCTACCTTTAAAAAACCTTTTAAAAATGTATGTATATGTGTGTGTGTGTATATATTATATATATATATATATATATAATATATATATATATATATATATATATATATACACACACACACACACACATTTTTTAAAGGTAGGAGAACTACATTGTACCAAATTGATATAATATAGTGGTCAGTCTACAGGTTGTTTTAATTAGGTGATCTACTATAGAGGCTGATTTGCAATTTGATTGGTTTACACACAGCTTTTATCCATCTAGTTAGTATAACAGACAGCTAGCCTATTTGTGTGCCAGCACGAAGTGCCAGCCATCCGAACAGCCTCTCTACCAAAGAGCCGGGAGTCTAGCTGTGGGAATCGAGCGAGGAGAGACCTGCGAGGAGAGGCTGTTGGAGAAAATCCGAACCTAGCAGCGCTCTAGAAGATGCCAACTACTAGACAGGTCTGTACCCTCTCCCCACAGCTCCTGCTCCCACTACTACTGTACCTACCTGTCTCACCTGTCCTGCTATGACTGTCTCTCACAATCCTGTTGTTCTGTCTTTTCACTCGCGTCCTCAGTCCTCTCTCCGCTGCTGCTCCCTTAACCCCTCTGACCTCATCCTTCTGCCTCTCCTCCTCCCCCCCCCCCCCCGACTCTCTCCCTTCCCGCACTCTCTCTGGTGCCCTCTGGAATTGTCACTCTTCTGCTAACAAAGCTGATTTCATCTCTGCCTTTGCTTCCCACTTCTCTCTCGATTTCCTTGCTCTCACTGAAACTTGGTTCTCTCATGATAACACTGAACTCCTGCTGCCCTGTCCTCTCTCTATGTCCTGACCTATACTCCGAGTCTCACTGGACAGGGAGGTGGGACTGGTCTACTCCTCTCTCCCTCCTTACTCTTTTCTGTCCCCTCTGACCTCTCCTCACTCTCTGTTAACACCTTGGAATTTCACGCTGTCCAGCTAACCTATCCCTGTCAACTCCTGCTAATTGTACTGTACCACCCCCCTAGACCTCTCACTCACTTTCTCGATGAACTCGACTATCTCCTCTCCTCCCTCCCCTCTCTGTCTACCTCAACTGTCCTGTTAGGTGATTTCAATATCCATCTCTCCAACCCCACCCACTCTGCCAGATTCCTTCCTCTCCTTCACTCCTTCAACTTCTCTCTCTCCATCCCCTCCTACCCACAAAGCTGGCCATCACCTCACCTTCTCCAGGGCCTGTTGCCCCTCCACCCTCTCTGTCACCCCCCTGGACCTCTCTGATCACTATTTCATCTCTTTTTCTCTGTCTCTCCCCTCTCTCCCTGCTCCTCCTACCCCCACTGTCACCTCTCGCCGTAACCTCCGCTCTCTCCTTGCCTCCACTGTTCTCTCTCTCACCTCCCTCCTATCGACTCCTTCTCCCAACTCTCTGTAGACTCTGCTACCTCCACCCTCTTCTCCTCCCTCACCTCCTCCCTTGACTCCCTCTGTCCCCTCACCCCCCGACCTGCTCGCCCCTCCCCTCCCCAACCCTGGCTCTCCTCTGTGCTCTGCTCAGCAAGAACCACACTGCGATCTGCTGAAAAGAAATGGAAGAGAACCAAACTCCCTGCTGCCCTAGACCTCTACCGCTCTCTCCTCTCCTCTACTCTCTCCTCTGCTAAATGTTCTTATTTCCAATCTATAATCAAAGCCTCCACTAACAACCCATGTAAACTATTCTCTACTTTCTCCTCCCTCCTAAACCCTCCCCCACCCCCTCCTCTATCTCCTCTGATGACTTTGCCTCTTTCTTCTCTTCTAAAATCTCAGATATCCGCAAACTCTTTAACACCTCCCCCTCCCCCTCCCCCCACCCCCTTCCGCTCCAACCCCTACACCCACTGCATCCCCTACTAACTCACCCTCTTTCTCCACCTTCTCTCCCCTCTCAGACTCTTACCTCTCCTCCCTGGTCCAGGGACACAAACCCACCACGTGTGCCCTGGACCCCCTCCCCACTCATCTCTTTCAAGCTGCTGCTCCTGCTCTACTTCCCTTCATCTCCTCCCTTCTCAACACCTCTCTCCTTTCTGGTCTCTTTCCCTCTGCCTTCAAACAAGCCTCTATCACTCCCCTCCTCAAAAAACCTACCCTCGACCCCACCTCCCTCCAGAGCTACCGCCCTGTCTCCCCTCCCCCTTCCTCTCCAAAACCCTCGAGCAGGCTGTACACCGCCAGCTCTCTGCTTTCCTGTCCAACCACTCTCTGCTCGACCCTCTCCAATCTGGCTTCCGCTCTGCTCACTCCACTGAAACTGCTCTCCTGTCTGTCAAACTCAACCTCTCTAAATCTGACCTCCTTTTCTTCCCCCTCCTCTGATCTCTCTATCTCCATTCCTCTGGAATCTACCACGTTCTCTCCCTCCTCCTCAGCCGAGAACCTCGGAGTAACCCTGGACCCCTGCCTCTCCTATTCCCAGCACATCGCCACACCTGCCGATTCTTTCTGAGCAACATACGAAGAATCCGACCCTTCCTCATCAAATGCTCCATGCAACTCCTCGTCCAGGCCCTGGTACTCTCCCGCCTAGACTACTGCAACTCCCTCCTGGTCGGCCTCACTGCGTTCGCCACCCGTCTGCCTCATCTATACGCTCCCCTGCCTCCAGAGCCCGCTCCCTCTCCACCCTCGACCTTTCTATAGATGTCAGGACTGCCCAGTCCCTGACCACCTCTTCAGACAACACCTGTAAAACTCAACTCTTACCTTCTAGACAATATATCACTCTGCCTTTAATACACTTTAACTTGCACTTACCTGCTCCCTATTTTACTGTATTTAATCCTGCACTTAACCCAATCTGCAGTAATTTGTATTTCACCTGCACTCGTATCTAACCCTGATTTAACTATCAACACTGTTATCTGCTATTGAACTGGCCCGATATCAAATCGCACTGTGTTTTGTATTTGCTCTTATTATGACTGAAGCTACTGTATTTTGTATCTTGCTCTTAATTGTATTGTAATTCTTGATATGTATTTTTTTGTATACAGATGCAGTGTTTGCTCCAGGACTTACAGATTGAGGGTCAATGTGGCCCCCTCTCAATTTTAGGGGGGCATTTTCTTCAGTGAGGGGGTCAATATGTTTAATGATTCAGAACCAACCACCATTTCTTATTTTTGTTTGTTTTAAATATGCCAACAGAGTTTATTGACCTTTTGTTTCTGAAGAACAAAAAATAAAAGCTGTAAAGCTGTCTCTATAATACTCACTGACACTTTTGGGGAAAATATTGGGAAATGTGTCACAGTGATGCTGGTGTATCACTGAGTAGAGGATATTCATTTTACCAAATCACATTAGAGAGGTTTTCAATCTTTAAACTGCGTACCCCTTTCCAAAAAATGAAGTCCACCGCGTACCCCCATCTAAGATAATAAAATGAAAACAGAAAAAAAAAGATACAACAAAACGCACAAGCCTTGGAGTGTGTGATGGATACAATTATAAAAGTTACAGTATTAACAGAAAAATATATATTTACTTTTGGATAAAAATAGTCCCTCAAACAGGTTTCTAGTTGTTGGAAACATCAACATCACTTTATTGTAATTACTAATTAATTAAAATAAACAAAGCCTCCACGCTAGCCTCAGTCACTCAGAAATGACATAGGACTATTCCGTGATAGCAAATGGCAATCATGTATTTTTATTGATAATAAAATTGCAGAAAAGAAGGCAAAGAAAAGTTCACTGTCCACGCATCTCTACAGCTGACCTCATTACGAAAACATATTATTGGCATTTTTAAATTCTTGGTGACTAAAACGTACAGTACTGGTAATAATAAACGCTTACCTAGTATCAGTGTGATGGATGTCCCTGCGTGTTACCACACAAATCACTGATGATGGCAGGGAAATTGGAGAAAGCTTCAGTCGCAAGACATTTTTGGAGTTTTTAAACTCTGACGGTATTTTGTCTTGATCACCCTTTGCTAGTAATGTACTAGTATTGAGCCAACAATCCATACTTGTTCACTGGATTGAAAGCTAAAAACTCTCACAACAGATGTAACGGCTTGTCAAATTAGACCGCATGGCAATACTTTGGTTTCTGATTGGCCATACATTCTGTATTTTGAAATGAACCAATAGTACTTAAGTTACAATAAATTTTAATTGGTTCATTGAAAAAAATGAATATTGATTTGCAGGCACAAGCGCACACAGGAAATAAAATGAGTTAAAGACTAGGCTTTTAGTATTTTTTAAATGTCATTTTTTTAAATCCCAAAGACAGACTGTAGTAACCGCCCAACTGTTTATATGACATTTAAACAACAGGGCTTATTTAAAACATACATATTTAATATGTAAATGAGTCATGTGTGCATTGAATGCTCTGTCACAGCACATCAGTCTGGTGTTAGTGTTTAAACGTTGATTACATGACAAAGGTTTGCAATAGATTGGCAAGTGGTACTAAATAAAATGCGTTGTCTGCCATTTCAGAATTTTTCTCGCATACCCCAGTTTGAAAACCGCTGCAGAAGAAACCACATTAGCAACAGATACAGTTTAATAGTAGCGGTATTTTAATGCCATTATCCTGACTGGTAAATTCTTACCTTCCAGCAGCCCCTTTATTTTGACAATTTCCATATAAAAAATGGCATTTTTTTCCTTGACATTTAAATTCTTAGCTCCCAAGTAAATATTTGGGACAGTTTTCAAAACAATTTTTGCTTTATTTTTACAACACACGTTGATGTTGATATGATAAACGCGTATATCTGCTTCAGGTAATGTATTTAATTTTTTTTCAAGGTTAAACGATGGCCCGTGTTACATAGAACACTAAAAATAAAATATACAATATGTATTTCGTTGGATTTGCTATATTTTAATACTGCACATAATGATATGTTTTTGAAAATGCTACTTACCAAAACCGTGACTGCACGTGAACTGTATTACATAATAAGTTTCCTTTATTCTGATTCCAGTGTTATTTTCTCAATGCAAGATGTATTATATACAGTGCTGTATAAAATCACATACACCGTATATATATATTTTTTTATCATGCCGTTATAGGCCTACTGGCGAAATGACCAAGAGACAGTTGGTGCTTAACACATACTGAATTATTTTGGCCCTGAATTTTAGCATTTTTTGTCATAGAAAAGACAAATTTCACATATTTTATAACGTTACTGTAGGCTACTTTTTTTTTTTTTTTAAATCAATGATGCGGTTTTCTTTTCACAAATGTACTGCACTTTGTCTAAACTGTACTGCAGTACGCACTAGTACACATTTCTCCCATTCACTTGCTAGGTCTCTCCATATCTCCAAACATCAGAAAGATATTCTGTCTAGCAAAGAGATAAGTTTACAGCGGATGAATTTCACAGTATTTTTAAGCACACATATAATAGCCTACATTTCAACAGTGACTGGCAAAGCTGATTATTTATTCTTCCAGAAGTAATGGTCGGGTGTAACAGGGATACAAGGTTATATTTGCGCGGGGCCATGTGGTTAACCTGATGTTGTCGTCCAGGCTTTACTGTGAAACTGACTGTAACCAGGGAGAGTGTGAGCGCATTCTACTGTACTGGAGATTAAAAACACGGGAGATTAATTATGAAAACACAAGTGTAAACAAACAAGTAAAAAAGATTAGCCTGCCGTCGGACATGTCATATTAATACAAAATGCATTCATTTACTGCGTACTGGTATTGGGTCTGGTCTGGGAAGGGGTACACACGGGCACGTTAAGAGAAATTCAGTAGGACATTTTTTTATTTCATTGGTGCAATGGCGCGGCCTAGCGCAAACACTGCAACTGTAAGTTGCCCTGGGTAAAGGCATCTGCTAATAAATAATAATAACTAGAGTTGCTAACAACTATGAAGGCTTCCAAGCAGTTATTGTGAAATTTAAGCGCATTGGTTATTCTAGATGAATCATAATCATCAGTACATTATGTTCTTAACTGTGCTAATTGTGTCAATTTTGGCACAAATATGAGAAGACTTTTGAAGATTGCCCGAAATTTTCATTAAATGTAAGATGGCTGCCACACCATGTGACCAAAGGCCGCCATATTGACCATGGCACAACATTCCTTAGTCCTCTACATCCGTGTCAAATTTTGTGCATTTTAGTGCAGCCGATAAGAAGTTATAGGCAGTTTTATAGCCAGTTGCGTATGTTGATGATGTCATGCATCACGTTTCACCTTTAGGAGAGGTCAGAGGTCACGGGCGATGACATTTTTTCATAGAGCACATATGGACTTCCTATACGTGTTCCTTTATAATTATGACCCTGTCGGCCCACCCTAGGAGTTAAAATTTCAACGTAAATTCCAATATGGCCGCCGCGCCGTGTGAGCAATCTGTTTCAAACTTCAGCAGTTATTACTTTCCAATGGTCTGTGCAACTGTGTTGACAATGAAGAGCATAAGTGCAATGGTGTTCTTGTTATGGGTTGCAAAAGTTTTTTTTACAATTATCAATATGGCCGCCAAACCATGTGACCAAAATGTGTCTTTTTCATATCACCAGTACTTCACGTGAGTCTCTATGGTCATATAAAGTTTCATGACTGTAGTGTATTGCACCTTGGATTTATGCACGAATGTATGAAAATAGAGCCATCGTGAAACGGTTATTTGCACGCCGCGGCCATGTTTGTTAACGAAAAAGCGTGTATTTTACAAACGGTAGAATTTAGGTGTCAATTGACGTTGCAGTTTAAGACAAGAAGACTGTTAAATATTTGGCACCAATCCAGCTTAGCGGGCAAAGTAATTGTTCAATCGACCTCGATTGAACATATGTGTTTTTATAGGCCATTGCTGCACTATCTGCTGCCATCGTCATAGTTCCACCTTAAGTTGTTTTTAACAGCAAATTTCCACGAGATCCAAGATGGCGGTTGAACCATGTGACTTTTTCATTTGGGGACGCCAGTCTGGTTGTCCAGCCATAGGCATCTACTTACATATGCGTTTTCATAACTCTGCGATGTTGTTTGGAAGCTTGGAAGCCTAATAATAATAATAATAATAATAATAATAATAAATAAAAACGAAAGCCAAAAAAACAAATACGTATTTTTTTCAGTATTTTATTGGTCATGCTAATCATACAGTGAGAAATGCAATTTTACTGTTATCAGATATGGAGGTTAAAAAAAAAAAAAAAAAAAATTAAATTAAAAACAAGAAATAAACATTCCCTAAGTAAGTTGGAGATTCTTCAGTGGTACAACAAGATCAATTCCGTACGTAATCTTTAGTTTCTTCGCTCTACTGCTGCCTGGACTAAAATGCTCCTTAGGCCAGATTCATGGGAATTCTGTTTGTATTATAATGTGTTTTCCCAGTAGCAGAGATCGTGGCAGCAGAGAAGATCTTGTACGGTAGGGGCGTTCCGCGATAATGGTACGTCCGTTACGTCTACAATACTAATGGCAAGCTTGAGATTTGTGTGATCAGTAAGTCAAAGTTCCATGCACTTCAACAAAATGTTTCTTAATGAGATTAGCTTCATTTACACACATCAGTGTGCATTTTCTGAAAATCCTAACACCATTACATATGGAGAAATCTTTATCTTTATCATAGACCTGTTCAGTCAACATTACACTTGATACTCAAGTCATCAGGGCTGAGATACAAGGTCTTCACTCTGTATTACACACGCTGGATTTCCCATGTATTCCATTTTATTCCCCCATTCCAGCAAACCACATCACGCGATTCATTTGTTTATGCTGTTGTTAAATCAGCAGTGTATCAATCTGGGTCTGTACAGCACATTTCTATGCTAACTAGCAAACAGTCCCTTGTATAGAGACCATCATGTGCCAAAATGGAACTCAGTATCTTAACCAAGAGGGAGGGACCCCAGAATCCACAACCTAAAAATTGTTTTCAGTGTGACGGCATGCACTAGGAATGGTCTGTTTGCCAATTTTGTGCACTGGTCTCTTTAATCCCATTTTAACTTCACCCTTTGAGTGCTACACTGCAGGGTAGAGAGTGAAAGAATGGAAGACTTTTTTATTTTGGCTGCAGTGATAACCTCAGGTTGGCCTCAGGTTAATGTTCTTGAAGTGAAAAGAACCACTAGACTGTACAAACAGCACAAATACAAAAGGAACAACCACGTAAGGATAAAAGCAAGGCTGCAGATCTTTTTAGATGTTTAAAAACACCCCATTCTCATTTAGACAGTGTGTATTGGTTAGAGTACATGTGTTAAGTCAACACAGAATGTATTAAAGCTTTATTTTTCTAAATCCCAAAATAAAACTATATTGAGAAGCTTTACTGTAAAGAACTGTTAACAATTTGATCTCAAGCTGTGACAGGGCGAGGAGCCCTGTACATAAGGGGGCAGGGCGAAGCCCTGTACATGATTGTTTATTTTTAGAACAGGGTCTCCCCCTCCGCCCCTGTGTCTCATTTGTATTATTTTGTATTTGTGTATTTTGATTTATTTGTTTAAAATATGATGGCGTAGCCGTGTTATTGTTTATTTGTGTATTTATTAAATATGACGGCGAGAAGCTGTAGCTTTTGTTTTGCAGCGTGGATGGGAAGCCCCATCCACAACTAAAAACCTTGTGAAGAAGGTGGCCATCTCCTGAATTAAGTGCTTAATTTGTTGCTAATCGGAAGATGGTCACTTGCATAAAAGCCTGCAGCTCTCTGCACTCTGGTTGGTTTGTTCAGAGGAGAACGGAGCGAGAGAAAGAGAAGAGAAAAACAAAACGGAAAGTAAATAAATCTAGGAACAGTGAAGACGATTTGCCCAACCTGACCTGGATCATTTATTTGGTTATTGTGTTTGTGATTTTTGTTTTGTGCAACCTTTTTATTTCACTCTGTGAGCAAGTGTTTTTGTTAAATCTTTTAATTTATTTTTGTCTTTAAAATAAACTGCACTGCAGCACCTTTGCACCTGCAGTACTGCCTGTTTGTGTTGTTCCTGCTTCTGGCCTGACGTCACCACAAAGCCACCCTGTCACACAAGCGTACAATCAAATGCAGAGATGACAGACATGCACAGTTTGTGGCTCAACAGATTAGTTTTTGAGATTAGTTGGCTAAAGACTTCAATTTTATGGAAATTTAAGAAATGCCTAAATGGGCTATATCCTAAGAGCAACAAATGTTATCCCCCCCAAACCCACAGCCAAATATTCAATATTTACATTTGTTGTTGACAAACGAAAACTGACAAAAATGGAGGCCAACAGACACATTTATTTTTGGTAATAAACAATAAATGAAGTAGTTTAACACTGGAACCATTCTGGTAGTGAAAGCCTCTTTTTGTATTCTCTTTTAGCCAACATGAAACTGCAGTGCACTCTAGACATCTTCCAGAGTCTCTCCACCCCACCCCCGGAGCTGTCATCAATTCAGGCAGCAAGGTACCGTGGGCCACTGTATCCATGGTAACTGCGAGCAGCTGAGGCGGCCAAAGTTTTGATAGCGTGAGGTATGTGTGCCAGAGCACCAACTGAATGCGGGACTAATCATTCTTATTCTGTTGTGCAACCATTCTGGAGGATCACTGCATACTAAACAGACCATGTTGCACAGGTTTAGCCACAAAAAAACCCCACTGTAGAATCTTTACTTATGACTCCCAACACAGCGAGTACACTTGGTATTCCTATCACCGTCAGGCTGCTTGACATAGTGTTAGCAAAGATACAGATACAGGATTTCATTACAAGACACTCTGTGGGGCCCTGTATTATTTGATCCCCTTTTTTCATGATTCATGCTGATTTTTATTCCACAGATAAATATGTAACTACATTTTTCAGTTCCATTCGTAGTTCAAAAACCTTGTAACACGTACTGTTTAGGGCGAAGAGCCCCACATGGATTCAAAGATATTTCCGATGTTGGTTACCTTATGTTGAAAATAGCTGCTACACGTCTTTACCTAATTGGACTGAATTAGCTGGACCACAAGCTTGGGCCTTAGGTTATAAAGGGCTAATCTCTCTCAGTGCTCAGGAGATAAAAGGACAATGGTTTAGTCACCGGCACACCCACAGGCCCTCAGCCCCCCTGCCCACTGACTTGCTGCAACACGACATCGTAATCAGCACACCAAGCAGCCGCCCCCTGCTCTAAATCATGATCACTCACTTAGGAGCCTTCAGCCCCCCACAAAACAAGAGCAGTCTCACCCCCTTTGTTTATTTGTCACGATGATGGGCTGGGAGGAGGCTGAGTAGCAGCACTGCTACGTACTGCTGCTGTAGGATCATGTCTGTCTTCACAGCAGAAATACAGTGTTGGCTCCTTAGCCCAACACCCCCCTCCACCTCCCCTGGAGAATCCCAGGCAGATTTTAAAAGCGTGCAGTCAGCTCATCGCCGCAAGCCTTGACACGTGCAGACAGGTACAGGCACAGTTTGCTTAAGCGAAGACAGAAATAAAGATTTATACTTTTATTCTGGGGGATTTGTGCATTTTACATTTCTTCTGTTATTTTAATCTGTTTAGGAGAGAAGGGTTTGACGGGCGTGTTTTTGAAATCGTGCCCCAGGTGGAGAGACAGAAAGACCAGACACTGCTCAAGCCAAATAGCAAATGCACTCATTTATTAAAAAGATGTGAATGACTGATGCATCTTTAAAACTGAGATGTGGATTAAGGCCAGCATCAGGACTATCCTTCAAAAAAACTAAATAAAATCATGGCTGACTAACAAATAATATATTGTTACAGATATCAGTGTGACTCAACCAGCTGAATGGCATGCATTGTATGGACATTGTGTATATAATCATAGCTGGACTGCAGGGAATCACTGTATAAGACTCATTTCATCAAGGTTTCACTCTGCAGGTGAAATTACCTACTGCAGCAAGTACCAGAATACTTATATCAAATAGATATGCAAACAGAGCTTTCTTCAATGTACTGTGTATGTGATGTTATTTTTAAAACAGTGAAAATACAATACTTATTTTTTATTGTGGGATGCTCTGAAGTGATATTAAGTATTACAGTGCATGCTTCATTAAACATTTCTAATTATTTAGTATTTTTAGTGTTGACATTTGTGGCAGACATTCAGTTCTGTGGTATTAAAGAGAAATATTTTCAACAAAATGATGTTTCTGGTGGTGAGGTAGTTTCTAGGAATCTGTTTGTTTACAATAAACTACAGACCACTCCCTAACATAATAACCATGTCAGAAGAGTCTGGGCTTGCTCAGTGTTTATTATGACTGACAACTGACTGATTGCCCAGTTGAGCCACAATTCAAACAGGCTACCAATTGTACATCTCCGATTTTGCAACTGGGTTTGAAAAAATGTTTCCTGAACACACCAACTCAGACCATATAATAACAACTGATCTGCAATACATCGGCCCTTAGCGAACACTGTATTAACCCATAGATGGATTTAAACCCGCCAATGTATTGCTTCCTATGAAACTCCAACGAAGACAGACAACTCTACACAGCCAGTACGTGTAACTGCGCTCCCCTGACACTGACTCGCCCTGTACATCATGTGATTGTTTACCAGGTGAGCCCTTCAGGGTCCCCAGTATGAACCCTGCACACCAACATACAAGCATGGTGAACATGGCAAATCTGGCATACTGTACATGAGATGAAACAGAAAATGGGATCCCTTCAAAATGTACTCTGTGCCTTTTAAAAACAAACTAAAAAAAAATACTGCAAAACCAGCTCAGACAAATCACAATGTGGTTTCCCCATCAAAAAAAAAAAGTTCCACTAAAACTCCCTTTTCATGAAAAGAGAGAGGTTTTTCCTGCCTTTTAGCATGGCTAGTGTTAATTAATCTTCCACTAAAGCACAGGGGTGGGCATATTTTGAAACTATTGGTTAACTCATTCCTAAAACGCTCTCAGTGCTTAATACGGGCTGCCTTCAGTGGAAACTAGAACACTATGAACACTGAGGTCAATATACCCAAATTCAGATAAAAGATTTGTGGTTAATTAAACTAGGATCTGTTACGAGCCAGTAATATGATAATCATGTAAAGGACAACCCATTAATAAGTTATGTTGTACATCATTTATAACCTTTTCCTTGCTGTTACCGCAACAACCAACCCCTGCTCTGTATTTCTTTCAAAATGCCAATTTTCTATATAAAAGATTCATGCTGCAGAATGATATACCACTCACGGAAGTCAAGTACAACATCTGCACTTACCTGATTGTGAGGCTGCATTGCACTGTAAGACATGTTCTGATTCAGTAGTCCTTTATGTTTCAAGAGAAGGATGCGCTTCTGCTCTTCGCTCAAGTGGGAAGCCGGAGTTGACATTTGTACTTGGGCTTGTGGGGGCACCTGTTGCTGCTGCTGCTGGGCTGCCTGTTGCTGCTGCATGTATGGCATCATGGGATTTTTATTAGGGTTGGCCATGGGAGGCGTCATCCTTTGGCCCATGTGGTCCACAGCACTAAAATGGGTTAGGGGTTTAGTGTTGCTGTACGACAGCATGGCGGCTTGCTGCTTGCTCATAGTGTTTTGGCCCATGCTGTTTGGCTGCTGGCTGATCATGTTCATGTGGCTCTGAGGGAGGTAGTTATTCATAGTGGCCTTCTGAGGGTTGCTCACCATGGGAGGCACCATAGGGTTTTGGTTGTTAAAGGCTTGCGGGTACATCATTGGGCTATTTGGTTTGTCGGGGTTGTACGCCCCCCCGTACGGACTGGTTGGAGGGCCGACTGGCGACCAGTTAGGTGCTGGAGTCTGTTGCTGCTGCTGCTGCTGCTGTTGGTGTTGTTTCTGCTGGATTAGTTTCGCCCTTTGCTGCTGCTGGGCCGCCATTTGTTTCAACTGCTCAGCGGGAGACAAGTCAGGAGTGGATGGAACTGGACCACCCCCCTGACCAGATGCTGCAGCTGCCACCGCTGCTGCTACTGCTGCCGCAGCCGCCACCGCTACCGCACTGGAACTAGGACCCGTCACCACACCAGGGCCTTGGTTCATCAGAAAGCCATTTCCAGGCCTGGTTGCTTGGTTGGGAGTCTGTGGAGACCGGGCCACACAGTTTGCCGGTGAACCTACTGCCATGGATACAGGGGGGGGCTGCTGATGTGGTGGGGTACTGTTGGAAGCCGTGGTGAACTGGGGACCCGAAGAGGAAGGCCGCACCTGTGGGGAGCCCATAGACAAGCTGAAGGGTGAGCGAGCGGGGTCATTCTTGATGTTCTGGGGAGGGGGAGGAGGGATAGGAGGAGGAGCTGGTTCCTGGGGGAGAGGGGTTTGGGCGGCCGGCCTGGTAAACTCTGCCTCCTTCTTCTCCTCAAAGTCCTCGTTGAACAAGTCATGCATGTCATCCTCTGGCACCGTGTTGGCCAGCTCATCAATGAGCTCCTGCCACTCCTGGTCATTGAGATTGATGTCCGAGAAGAGCTTGTTGTGGTTTGAGAGCGAAGTATCTGAAGACTCAATCCCTGTTGTATCATCCAGGGGCTCCTGCTTCATGTCCTTGCTCTGCAGGAGATTGAAGCCATCGTCCAAGTCCAAGGTGCCGTTGACCTGCAGCTTTATGTCCGTCAACCCTCCGTTTTTGCCCAGGTCATCCGGCCGGCCGGGGACGTGGTTGTTGCTGCCGCCACTGTTCTGTATGGGCAGCGTGGGTTTGATGTCCATTTGGTGGAGAGGAGAGACAGAGGGTACTGGCGGCAAGCTGTTGGGTAAACCAGCCAATGAGTCCAGCCCACTGCCAGGCCCCTCCTTCCGTAGCCTCTTGGTATTTGGTGAAAAATTCCCATCGCAAATGCCGTTCTGCTCTCCGTTCAGAGGTGACCGTGCACTATCCAGTTTTCTTTTCACAGTTTCTTGTAGCTGAAAGAAGACAACAGATGGAAATTAGAATAGTCACTTTTTCATTCATACAGTATACATTTTGTCACCTGGGTGTTGGCCTAGAAATATGAAGCCCAATACAGACATTCTATCTATTTATATCATTTATTTTTTTTCACAGTTCTTTTCAAGTACAAGCTTGGCAGAGTGGTCATGATATGGCAACCTTCCACCACACTTTGGCTAATTATTTTCCGTTACCAGCATTTAATCATGTTACTTTAGAAGAAGTGCAGGGATCTTTATCGATTTTCATTCTCTCCACATCAACAAGCATTTATTACATTACAGCCTCTTTTGCAATTTATTTTAATAATTAAACACAGTTTGCTATGCACCCACACTGAAGTGTGAATGACTGGTCTAAAACCTTTGCAAGGTAATCAAACGAACCAGCTATTGTTCTCAAAGCAACCGACTACATTAAGAATTCAGTTTGAAAAACCCACATGGACTATGATATTATCAGGGCACCTTTGTGTCTAAGGTTAGTGTTAACAGCAGATATGCAACTTTGAATTGACATCTCTGGTAAAAGCTGAAGAGACGAGGCTGACACAGGAGATATTAACTTGTGCAGACCCTGTCCTAAAGCTTACACTGCATTGTAAAGAAGGACCATATACCTGAAATACAGCAAAACTTGAGCATTCAACAATAGGTTTTAACATCGCCCACATCTTACACTGTTGGAGAAAAACTACTGACCAGAGTCTCACTATATCCAGTAGTTGGAGTGCTAGTTGACATCGCTTGAATAACTACTGGAGCAGCTTCGTTAACTACAGATCTCTGTATTGCCCTGTGTTAATTACACTCCAGACTTCTAAAAGAAGAATGTTACTTTCAATTTATGGCTCCTTTCCAAAGAAACAAAAGATTAATTCCAAAATAAATAGATGAGCTGCATTTTAATTGTTTTCCATTTTGAAAACAATCGATTCATGCATAACAGGAATGCACAGTATTTACAATGCAGAGCACCGTACACTTCACACAGTAATGCCGTTGGTGGATCCTTTCCACAGAAATTCACATTTCTTTTTTTGTCAATCATCTTTAAAAGCAACAGAAAATAAGGCAATCCCTCAGCTGTTTGTATTAAGAAGAGGCATTAAAAGAGAGATCTATCCTTTTTAGTAATAGAATTTTCAGCTTTTCGATAGTTATACTGTAGATATTCAGGGTATACATCTAAACTGTACAAACTAGACATTTTAAAGAAATACCCACAACCACAATAGGGTGCGCTCTAATTTTTTATATCTAAAATATATATAAATCTATATATATATATATATATATATATATATATGTATGTATGAAGTCTCATAGGCTTCTGACTTGGTGTAGCACAGACAAACAGGCACAGGGTATCTAATTTGCTGTCTCAAATCAATGGTAGGAAAGATGCAGAGCCCTTCAGATCGTCGGAGTAGCTTTCATATGTTTAAGGTGGCTGCCTTTGCTCCATATCCCACCAACAGCAGCAATTCATTTGTCAGGGAGAAGAGGACCACTAAGGTGCCGTTGTTATAGCAACCTCCTGATCTACTGTTCCGCACGGCCCTTCCCCTCCCCTCCCCCCTCCACACTGATTTCAGTGGACAGCTATGCCAGTAATGCACAAGAAATGACCGGTAGCACTAAAGCAATTACACGTTGTCAGCTTTTTCACTCTGAATACTTTAATTAAAACCCAAACTTGATTGTTTGGTCCGACATTACCATGTAACCAACTGATCAAAATGTCTGTATAAATATTTATATATATATATATATTTTTTTTTACTGGACAGGGATCTATTCTCAAGTACAAGACTTCCTGGATTTCTCACAGAATACTTTCCCATAGGTGTTTATTATTAAATAAATAAATAAATAAATAAATAAATAAAAATATGTTTTAGAGCTGATTCTACAATTTAACTGAAACCACACGACTAAATAACAAAAACAATCTGGAAATGTAAAAAATAAAAAAATACACTATATTGGAATACATTTGTGTTTAGTAAAAGGGACACCTTTTTGAATTAATTTTGCTTTAAGGCAAAATGTTTTGAGGGAAACAATTACAAGTGTTGAATCAGTGCTACAATAAACTACATTTGATGGCATTCAGATCTGGACACTGTCACTTCTCTTTAAAATAATAAAATGTAATAGTTTCATGCATCTGTCATCTTTTTTCATCACTACGGACATGTGGAATAGAATCACAATCTGACCAGTTGTTCCCAGGAGCCTTCACTAGCCTATCATGTGTCAGAATTGTGACAGTCGGTCATCATGACAAGTGTTCACAGCATGTGGAATTATTAAGTGCGAGTGGTTCCCTAGTTAAAGCTTTCAATAGCAGATTATGAAGACTAAGAGAGACAGGCAGCTTCCATACGAATGCATTAAGCAAGTTTCATCAAAACTGGATAACCGGCTCTCTAGATATTCATAAAGCCATACAGTTTGACTATTGTATGCACGTTTGGTCACCTCCCCTATAGTTTAATGAAGATCTTTGTGTGCGAAGCCCAATTTGGTTTTAAACTTCATGGACTCAAAACTGCTATGGGCAAGTAAGCCAACAGAAACTAAATTGTGTTGTACAAGTGTCCTGTTCAGCCCAGTCTAAATTGTTTTAGACAAGACAAGACAACCTACAGAACCAGGTTGAGGCACCAGAAAATGGCAAAACAAAATTCTAGGATTACACAGAAGTCACTATATAGGTCATGGCAAATATGTTTTACTGCTTAAGAAACAATATGGCCTCCACCTATCTTAATATAAATATGAATAGTAAAGATGGCAGCATTTCCACAGGGGCACCCAACACCTTGGTGATGGTGTCCTTCACTTTGACAATGATTTCTTTTTCTTTTTTTAAAGCAGCAGCAACGCAAAAGTGGGCAAGTAACTTTCCAGCCCCATTTATATTTTGGGCCCAATATGGTAATGAGGAGGAGAAAAGGGCTCCGGGGTAAGTGCATAAGAAGAGCTGTGTAGCTCACCCCACATGGTGAGAACGTATCGTATACTTCAATACATGCCCATTGTTATTATATTTGATGGCCTAATGTGGGGATTGAAATAGATAAATAATAACATTAGTATAACTGAAACCAAAAAACAACTGATTGAGCCATCGACAAAAGGGGTTGATCAATCCCTTCCATTGCTGCAGCCCCCCACACCTCAGCGTGTTAACAGCAGTCTACAGATTAGTCCTTACAGCCATATAGAAGTGTATTAATCTCTGAGCTTCTGAGGTCTGTGTGAAAAAGGGCAAGAGAGTCTCACCCAGACACAGAATGTGTGCCCTTTAACCTTTCCTGCATCAGACTAGATTTGGTGTTTACGGTTCTGCCGAAACATTCACACTCTTTTCTATGCAATACCGTACTGCTGTAAACTCAGTTTAGTGAAAGCAGGATAAGGAAAGAGGTCATGCATTTTACACACATGAGACTACAGACTGAAGCTTAAGATAACTGGCGCCTCCCTTCCCCCTGTATCTCTGTGTCTCTTCTCTCTCTTTCTCGCATAGATTCATGTGTGCTAAAGCATGTGTCAGTGGACAATCCAAATTAAATGCAACTCATGTGTGCTTGCGAAGACAGCGCTTGCCTTTGTTGCTGTGTAAACAGAACGGACAAAGAATTCCCCAGAGACTGGGCTATCCAGGGTAAACAGGGATCCGGTGTGGATTTCTTACAATGTCACAAAGCGACGCTCTCTCAAGAACAAAACGCACACTAGATTGTACAATTCACTGCTCTTCTTGTCTTTATATTTGCTTCAAAACTAGATTTAGCTGGCCTGTAATGTATCAAGCCGAGCTACACTGGAAGTGAGTGTTAGAGAATTCTGCTTTTCACCGACAAAGCTGCAAATGGGCCCTGTGCCTTGCTTATCAACAGGGACTACGGTCAGTCAACACCCCATGCCACCCTGTGGTCTACTGGGGCTGGTCTTCACTGTCCCTGCCGTCTGCCTACAAAACACAGGGTGGACGGGCATCAGCTACTAGCACTAGATTTGCTCTATGAAGATGTAATACTGTGCAGACTCAATGAAAGAGTTCAATTCTTACTGTATTCATGGCTTTGCTTCCCTCAGTTGCTTATGCTCCTGACTGGAAGGTGGTTTACAGTATTTGGTGAGCTGGTCTTTATATTGAGATAGTCCCAATGTGTTGCACAGTAATTAGTTTTCTGTATTCATTTGTATTTCTCCATGTACTGAGAGGGGTACACATTTTGACCAAAAAATATATAAAATACAAATGATACAAAATGCATAATATGTACACACTACAGTATATAGAAAGGCTACACTCGTCCAGGGAACACATTAAAAATAACAACTCTGGACTTCCCAATTTCACTCCAGATGCTCAGTGACAGCTCTGTCGACTGAGGTGAGCTAATGCAGCACCCCAGTTTAGTCTCCCTGTATTTCACAGCTCCCTACACAATCGCTCAAACCACTAACCCTGGCACTGCAGCAGGCAGTTACTCAGCACCATTCTGCCAGGCTGCCCGCTAAGCCGTCTGCCTTTTTTTCCCCCCTCTGGAATAAAAATAAAACACGACTCAGTCTTTCGACAAATTCTCTGCCATGTGTTAAAGCACAGGAAGTGTTAATGTCAGTCTGTTGGGAATACACGCCTGCAGTATTAGCAAGACCACTTGTAATACTAATGTAATGAGATATTAATGAGCTCTGCACGTGTCCAGGCTCCACAGCACTGCCAGTCAGCCCTCCCCATTCCCCTGCTGCTAAAGGGGAGGGGTGGGAAGAGGGAAAGCAAATTGCTGAAACTGAGGAAGCTGCTGCTTGTTGATCGGTGCAGCCTCTGCCTAAACACTGCTTAAACACCCCCATTTCTTGTCGACGGCCCGGCGTTCCCTGGCTCCTGTCTTAATGGGCAGCTGTTTAAACACAAGCTCTGTTTGCTGCAGTGGCTGACTGCATGTTAAACACAGTCCCTGAAACCCTACGCCAATCCAATAAACGTATCAGCAGTTCAGTGCGGGAAGGCAATTACTACACAGTCCCATGTGTACCGCCTAAGCCCTTGAAAAAAAGAAAGGAAAAAAAAAGAAAAAGAAGAAAAAAGACTGATTGAAAGACTAAATGGAAAATCTGATTTGGCCCAGGCTCACGTGGAGGCCACAAGGCTTAACTGCAGCCTGGCTTGCCGAGGGCAGGCCGGATTCGATCTGCTTTGTGTTTCGGGGGAGTGTGTGGGCAGACCATGGTGTGACGAGTTTATTCAGATCTCAGCTGCTTTACAAGGGGCCAGTCCACTGGATTTTGAATTCATACCCTGACTATAGCAAGGCCCAGAATACAATTCAATCCTATGTGGCTTCTCCAAGCTAAAAATATTGCTGTCTAATCTTTCTAGCTATAAAAGAAAACAAGCCACAAAAACCCACAAAAGACCCATCTATTCGTAACATGGACTCACAAAAGCATAAAGCTCAGCCATGCCATATTAATGTCAGTATCTATCACCATGTCTCAGCCTTTGGTTTCATTTTTATATCTATGCAATTATGGCACAGATTACAAAGAAAAAAGGTTTTACTAAAAAAAAAATTTAAAAAAAAGAGCCATCTGAAGGGTTGACCATCTGACCAAACAAAACACAGTTGAATCTACATAGCACCTTTGAAGACCAAAGCAAATAAATCGTGGAAGATAGGTGGCATGGTGAAATAAATGTGCTCGACTCAACTGAGAACCAAGATAACATTGGCTGGGACTGCCCTGAAGAGGCCTGGGACTGGGAAAAAAAAAAAAAAAAATGCAAACATAATTAAGATTAAACCATTACAAAGGTTGCCATTGACAGAGCCTAGAATTTTCAATACATTTTTTCAAAACATACTACATAAACACCACAGGTTTTCTGGGTATTGGGGAGGAGGGGGTAAAACAAAAATGACAGACAGACAGACAGACATCAGGATTTGTGTCTTAACCACATCAAGCTGCATAGTATCTTTCCCTTTTATTTCTAACACGAATCCTGTTTGTGCGAGCTTTAACACTGGGGCGGGGTCCTTCCTTGCTACCACTGCTTTTCTTATCCACACAGCAGCACCACACCTCTTATTTACTACACAAATAACCCTTACTGCAGACTCCAGGGTGCTGCGCAACCAAAACAAAGAAGTTTTCATTTTATTTCAATTTTAGTTACCAGGAAACTGAGAGGAAGCCTAGTCGCCAGAGGGTTATTCAAACAGGAGTTCACACCACGGCATTCTACTCCTTAGCATCCGTTATTCCTTTTACTGTGTCTTATTTTATTTTTTGCTTCGATTAAGAATTCAAGCTAAGAATACTTTGGGTACCAACCATTTTCTTACAGTATAACAAATCTTAAAGAACTTCAGGGCTGTAATTTGTTATTGCTGTACATGGCTGAAATTGCTTTTTTATTGATACCCGCAATTTAAAAAGGTGTAGTATCCCACCTGGTTTTAAATATATATTTTTTCATATTTAACAAGGCTGTTCACCTACTATATTAGCCTTGAAAACACTTTAGAGTATATTTTTGATGACGTTAATTTTTAACTGGAGTAGCAGAAATAAGCCGGTTAAACAAACTGGGAAGCCAATGTGATCTGTTCAGTGCACAAGGAAGTTATTGTGCACAAATCATTTGTCACCTTTGTGTAAACAAGCTTCAAGGAAAGCAACCAGCACCTTGCGAGAAGCTATGAGCTCAATGACACCATGACTGGTTAAACTAACTGATATCGTGAAGTTCTGGATAAAACTCAATGGAGCACCTTCCGGGGTGATAAGCAGGGTTGGGTGGGTCAAGTCAAGTCCTGTTTTAAAATTCAAATTCCATTTCCCCAATTCCTTTTTTTTTAAATCAATTCCCATTACCTTTTAAATAAATTCCAACACCTCATTGATCAAAATTGCCAAGCAGTATTCTGTTAAAATGAGCTTCTCACAGTGGCAGTAAATTACTTAAATTGAAGACCCTGTTAGTCAATTAAATAGGCTTCAAATAAAAGCAGCTGAACAATCACAACAATTATTGATGTCTCTAAAATATAAATTCCAATTTCTTTTGAAGGAATTTGAATAGATTTTAAATAGGAATAGGAATCAAAAAACAGGACATTACCCCAACCCTAGTGATAAGAATACATAATTAAAATTAAATCAAAATAGAAGCATTGAATTTTAGCCAAAGGACACCTCATGACCCGAGTAGTATTGGTATTTGAGTGCCATTGGAATTTTCTTAAGTGTTTAAAATGTATCTAATGATGATTTCACCCTCTAAGTATTTTAGTCAAAGGAACACATCTCGTATTCTTTATAAATTCTTTTCAGTTTTTCCTTTAGTTTTTTTTTTAATACAATAAGTGTTGTATGGTGGGGACATATCTGTTGAAAAACAAAAAAAATTATAGGCTGTGTTTTTCTCTCTGACTACTCCACAGTGCCCCCTATTGAGGTCTCTGGAGAATCTGTGGTCTTCTTGATTACTGCTGCTCCTGGTCAGCTGCCATTTGGACGTCTTGCAAGAAAAATGTTATTTTGCTTCCCCCCCCCCCCCCCCCCGAGAGCAGCCACTGGCCTCTCCGCTGGACCTGCTCACCTCCCTGCCTCAGCGCTAGTTTAAACTCCCTGTGTTGTCACAGTGCAGAAAGTCAGCCACACTAAACATCAGTTCTTGGATTACAGCCACAGCACCAGTAATAAGACAAACTCCCTTTAGAAACTGCTGCAAACCACAGTGGTATAGAGTCTATCTACAGAGAGGGTACTGTACAGTACTGTGAGCTGAGCCCTGGCCTGGATGGTCCTTCTTCCATGGGGGTTGGAAGGTGCTTATTGAATTGCCCTTTCTGAGAGACTATATCCTGTATTCATCAGGACTAGGGTTCCCTCCTTTCCAAAAGCTACACAATTGACATGACTCATCATCTGGAACAACCTGAGCCTGACTGGCTTCTTATTAGGGTTAACAGCGTTATCACAGACCCCCTTTCCATGCCTTGAGTTGATCCAGTGGTTTTTGTTTTTTTGAATATATTTGAATATATTTCAAATGGAACACTACAGTTGAAAAGCTGCTTCCTGATACCTCCATGTGTTGGAGTTCAAACACTCCAATAGTCTAGCTGCAAGCAAACCAAGTGACCTACATAACAGGTACGTGTGTTTTTACATTTTAAATCTAGAAAATGTTCCTCCAAGAATCGGTTGGCTATATAAAACTTTAAAAATATATGTTACACCAACTTTTCAGCCTACATTACAATGCAGGAGGGTGTGCTCCAAACTGGAAACCCAAATAACGTGGAATGGACCATTCAGCACTTAATGTAAAGTCACCTATTTGAAATATTCCCATATCCTGAATGTACACAAGTGCAGAACCAAAAGGATTCTATGCATAATATTAGAGGCGTCAGTAATAAAAGAGGTACTAAATGTATTTTAAAAGGCACTGGTTAGCTCTCCTTTAATATCCCATTGTATTGTCAAACCACTACTCATCCAAATTCTCTTTCGAAAGGTGCTTTATAAACTGAACTCTACCGGCTTGTCTCTTGTATACAGTGCGTAGGCTTTCAGCTGGGGAACCACAAAATCAATTAAAACTTAGAATCCTGGATGTTGCATCAGTCTCTCTCTGCCCTTACCACTAGGCCACACTGTCATCACACTTACAAGCAGAAAGCTACGGTTCTTAGAGTGGGGGCTGGATCGCTATATTAGGGTGCAGACTTCTTGGGCATTCAGCACAAGCTCCTGCAGACGACACAGCAATGCAACTTCAGTAATATGATCCTCGCACTCTATATTTATCGGATATGAGAAATGCTGGTCTCGCACACTCCTGACCACATGTGCTGGATAAAGCAGCTGTGCTGTGAGGGGGTGGGTGGGGCCAAAAAGCATGAGCACACACATGCAAGCCAAGGCCAAAAGAAACCAAACAAAAAACAAAAAAAAAAAAAACCCTAAATCCACCATTTCTGAATTGGAGGGGGTTCCTTGTAGGACAAAGTACTTTGGTTTTGAATTGAACTGGCCAAAGTATGTTGTATATTTGTTATATAAAATGTCTTTGCAAAATAGTCCTCACATGACGGTTTTACCATGAAATGTCACAGAAAGGTTTGGCATACTTGGGCTCAAAAGTACTAAGGCACATAATGGGAGTTGGCTTTCCATCTCTGACCTGGCAAAAAGTAGAGATGGAAACTAGGCTCTCATTGCATACGGTAGCAGTTTGGTCCATTCCAGGCTTTAACATGGGTGTAGTAGTTAGACTATCTGGAGAGCATTAGAAAAAAGCTCAGGCAGGCCTACAGTAATGAGCAGACTAGTTAGTGAGCCTCCTTTAAAATTCTATGCTGGAAATGTGACAATCCAAAACTGGATACTCCAGATTTAAAGTGTGGCTGATAGACTTTAAATCTGTGGCTGATAGACTTTAAGAACACAACTGTTTAATTAACCATCCCAAGTTCCCATGGTATCGCTTTTTTTTTTTTTTTTTTTTTTGTCTGTCTTGGTTACACAAATAACATTGACAGGAAACAGTTTTGATCTTACTCTATGGATTAGACACATCATAAACTCTCCATCACTGCGTAATGGTTCAAAAGGTATTATATTTGTTAAACCTGCATTTACTTAATTACTTTATTTATTTAAAATCAGGAGATTTAGCCATTGAGAATGAGGCCTCATTTACAAGGGCATTACAACTGAAGTGCTAGAAAGTTGTTACCGAGTGTCTGTTATGAGAAACCTTTTGTCAAAAGATAAAATATGAAGATCAATTTGGAACATAATAAAACTGTTGTTGCTTTAAAACCAGTTTTCTAATCAACAGTGTTCCTGTCTTTCCAACGTGACTTCAAAAGCCCTCCTCCTTGCAGGGATCAGGTCAGTCAGTCAGCCAGTAAGTAAGTAAGTATACACAGCAGCGGAGGAACCCTTGCGATGAGTAAACAATGAAACCTGGCCTGTCTGCCACCGCTTCCATGTTGCTAATTTCATACCACTTTGTCCGAGAGGTATCTCTATCCTATTAAACCTGAATGGCGAGACGTAAGGACTCTCTCCTCACTTGCACTAGGTCAAAGTTTACAGGGGTGTGCAATTTTTGATGCTAGAAAATTCTACTTGTCCATCTTAAAAATCTACTTGCCCCCTCCCCGTCACACAAAACACACACAAAAAAGTAGAATATAACTTGTAGGATTTTGGTTTTATTTAACAGTGAACGCAATCAATCAATTAGTGATCAACAGGGGTGGATCTAGCCTTGTAGCTTGACAGGCTCAAGTTCTTTCAGTTTTGTAACTGCTGAACCCCAGATTTTTAAAAGGACTTGTGTATAACCTATCAAGTTTCTCTGCATTTTTTGTTCCTGTTTTTCTACCAAGACGCACACAATATTTACAGTAGGCTCTATCAAATTCTTCAAAAAGCCAAAATGTTTTTTCATTTGTTTATTTCTTTTATATACATACTTTAAAACACTGTACAACATTTTTCAGCTATTTTTCCTCCTCGAACATCTTGTCCCATGATGGCTATCTGGAACACTGCTGCAGCTGGGTGATCCCGGTTTCATATACCGATTTTTTATTTGGGGAGGGGGGGGGGGGGGGGGGGGCGGGACATTCTTTCCCTGCACTACTCATTGAAAAATAAATACATAAATGAATTAATACATAACCACATTGCCATGAGATTTACAGTCTGCATTTTATTTAGTCAATCTTCATGTTTTAATAGTTTCACAAAATCAATTGATTGTGCATATCGCTTCTGTTCAAATGTAGTCAAAGAAAAGTATTTTTTAAATATTGTAAATGGCAAACTAAGTTAGCAACATGAAAATCGAAACAAAAATAATACATTTTTTGACTCAACTTTAAAAGATTAGTCTGTGTGCTGCTAGAGGCTCTCTTGGCAGCCATTTCTGGGTTTGTAACCAATCGAAGATCAGCTTCTTCCACAGCTAGCCAATCAGAAGTGATAGGGGTGGGGCGTAAACACTTTTTAAAATGTTTGTGTGTAGGTGCTAGACTTTCGCAATTCTGTTTTCAGAAACTTGCATGGCTCTCTAAAAATATATCCGGAGTGTCTTTCTAGAAACAGAACAAACATAGTAAAAATATAACTGCACAACTTGTTGTCCCCAACACAAATCGTCTTGTCCCTGGCGTCAGGCGACATGAATTGCACACCCCTGGTTAACCAAGTGTTGTCTTGCTAAGGATCCTCACTGTATACGTCTACCACTGAATGCCACTGAAGTAAATGCTTTTAAGATGTTAAGAGAGAACTCTCTCTAGAACTGAGCAATGTGGCGAGGGGGCAGGAAAAGTGCAGAGGAGATCAAAACAAAAAGACAAGCTGTCACGCCAAATGGCCATTTCCTGTTCTTCATATTCCTTATGTTCTTATCAGCAACTTAGCTGGAATTTAGCCCTCCTTTCTATCAAATAATAAGCTACAGAGCCTCTGCGTATGTGCAAAAATTTGATTAACAAATGGAATGCACAATAAATAACCCTATGAGAGTGGAACAAACAAACAAACAAACAAACAAACAAACAAACTACACAGGAGAGATGTAATTATGAAGTGCAAACATCACTGCTGAACAGACGGCTTATACTAACTGACACTTCTATTAAAATGTGTGAAAGTTATACCCAAAGCAAATTCGTCAAGGGTCTGCAGGCACAGGCCTATACCAGCGATAGTCTTTTAAACTGCTCTTTTCAAATACAAAAACCATCTTTTTATTTTGTCTGTCACTTATTATCTCTATTAAAAAGACATATCTGCCACCAGCTTGCTATTAATATATTCGCAACATACCATTTCCATTTTAAAAAATAAATAGGTTTTCTTGAAAAATGTGAAGGTGGCAATTCCTTGGAATCCGGCTGAATTTCGACCGTTGACACCCTGTCATTTTAATCTGAGAGCCACAGGCCATGACAACAAGGGGGTATTTGGCATACTATTTCCTGTCAAATAAATTAAATGGTTTGGTGATTTGTATTTGTGTGACTAGATCCTTGGCCAGGCAGGCATAAGTCTTAGAAAGCCTATCCCATTTCTAATCAACAAAGAAAAAAAAAAAAATTGTGTGACGGGCCAGAATATAGCATACATTTAGAATGTAGAGCTACAGAGCAACAACTGTACTGTACACATGTGCTGTATTTGGCTACACAATAAAACCAATTTGTTGTTCCATTTATCCTCATTCCTATGATACAAGACTCAACCAATTAATTTGTGCATGTGAACAAAAACAATAATATTGGAGC
The DNA here is from genome assembly GCF_902713425.1 of Acipenser ruthenus. Classification (NCBI taxonomy): domain Eukaryota; kingdom Metazoa; phylum Chordata; class Actinopteri; order Acipenseriformes; family Acipenseridae; genus Acipenser; species Acipenser ruthenus. Next base: position 106,984,124 of record NC_081189.1, on the reverse strand, counting down.
AACAGCTCTCAGAATGACACTAGACAGAATACACTATACCTGAATAGGAAAATGAGTAGATATAAAAAAAAAAAAAAAAAAAATACATGAGATAAAACTGGGAATAATAAACAACTCGTAAATAATTTTTTTTTTTTTTTTTTTTAAAGGCAATTTATTTTGCTCAATGCCTCCAGCAAGTGAAATGAAATGCAATTCCTGCCAGTCTAACACTTGGCTGCCCAGTGTCCAATATATTTGACATTGGAAAAATAGGCATGGGAAGATACCCTGTAAAAGGTTGGTAAGTGTTACAGGATTACCTGCTATACAGAAAATTGCTGAAGAGTCAACTGGTGTTTCAACCAGGAGTTCCAGAGAGAATGATGAACTTCAGACTGCCTCCCCACCATACAGCTGCTTGGGTGTCACAAACAAGTTCCAGCGCATGAAAGCCCTCTCTTATTTACTCAGTTCCAGCTCCCTTTTACTTTGCGGTTGGCTTTCATACTTGTGTGTGCACTCTGTGTTTACCATCAGCAATTTCAGAGCTGCTGACAGAGTGAAAAAGAGACTGGAGTGGCTCTCCAAGTACAAACAAGAGAGAGGAAATCTAGACACTGCAGTCGAAGGCTTTAAAGCCAGCAGGGACCTTTACACAGAAAGAGAACAAGAGGTGTGGAGTCTCCAATCCCAGATTAGCGTCTAGATCAGCAGGGGCTTCCATCAGCCTTGCGGTCAAGAAGACTCCAGGGGCTTCGCTGTGGAGACCCCCCAGGCCCCTTTGAACTTTATCCTCATTCTTAACAGAACTTCCAAACACAGTATTGATTCATAAAACCAAATCAGTGGCATACTGCTGTATATCTATGCGGAACATTTGTTTAGAAAGTGTGCAATGTTTTTTTTACATTTTTAGAGAGAGAGAGAGAGAGAGAGAGAGAGAGAGAGAGAGAGAGAGAGAGAGAGAGAGAGAGAGAGAGAGAGAGAGAGAGAGAGAGAGAGAGAGAGAGAGAGAGAGGAGAGAGAGAGATGAGAGAGAGAGAGAGAGAGAGAGAGAGAGAGAGAGAGAGAGAGAGAGCACACACACTGCAGAGGTTGTGCAATGCTGCCTTTTGTAAATCAACTCCTCACTTCCTCTACCCCTCACCCCTACCCCCCTTCCCGGTTTGTGGGCAAGGCTTTCAGCCGGCAGTCAATAGCAGTAAAATAGGAGGAGACAGTCCTTCAGAACAACAATTAATTCTCTTTGAGTCTGGATGCCTACCAAAGGCTGCACTGGCCAGCATTATACTGGTTTGCACAAGTGTCAGTGGAGAAGGAGGTAAGAACTGTGTGGGGAATGTTTGGTATGTTTAATACCAATTCAATTTCTCAAGTGTATTTTACTTATCTTCAATTATTAGTTTATGAGGCAGTAAAACTTTTTTCCCCCCAGTTTTGCTACAACTACCACCTTGGGTCAAGAGGACATAACCCCCCTCCTCAAGATGAATTGTGACAATTGGGATGCAGTACTGCTGGCCGTCTTTCAGTGCCTCCATGTTTCTTTCCCACAGCAGCAGAGTGTGACAGATATTCACAGAATCTGATTTATTGGGAAATACTTGCAGTGTTTTGTCACACATACAGTAGCATAACACACACAATGCATTCATACTGCACAAATAGTACACACTGTACATACCCTCCAATACAGCACCCCAGCACGTTTAGAGTCAGCGTAACCATATTTTACCTGTGTTTCAATATGTGATTGTGTGTACTGTTAGTTTACTTCGACCCAAATATTCATTGCATGCACAGCTAAATATGTGTGCCAAAATATTTTAATGTTTTGCAATAACAGGTTAAAAATCACAGCAGAATAAATCCATGAGTGTAGGTGGTTAACTTTCCTGTGTCAGCCCAGTACTGTGGTGCTCAATAAAACTCCCTGGGTGTGTGAACACTTAGCTTAATGCACTTATTATACTGATGGAAAGACTGCAAGTGCACAAGTCGCTAAATGGGTTAAGCTGTTGTCTGACAAGTTTGTAAGCCTCAGTCACATAACGAAGTTCGGCTGCTGTAGAAGGTACCTGCAGCATCTGCAGGGAATTAATCACTGCTCAAAGAACTGCAGCAAAACAACCAACACAAACAAAAAGGTTGCCTGCTTAAAAGAAATGATAATATACAAGCCCCTTCGTTTTCGGTTTAATCCAATTTACCGAAAAATTCTCAGGTTTTATGGAATTTCACCTGAATTTTGTATCACTCAAGTACATAAAAATAGAAATACAAGACATTGCATTACATGGGTTGTGTTAATAATAAATTAGTCTACGCATATATGCATAGCTGCTTGTTGAAGTAAGGCAATGCAGATGAAGATACACACACATAATACACACAAGCACACTCGGAGGTGCGTGTGCATCTGTACGTAGTGACGAATCTCACACCCACCACATACACAATTCAATTCATCATACCAGCAGTAGCAGTTAATGGTTTTAAAATAAAATGGGACAAAAAAGAAAAACTATATCAGAACATGGCAGAACATAAGGAGGTTTTTGAGTTATTAAAAAAAAAAAAAAAGTACAGGACAGGGTGACGTTGAGAGTTTCCATTGATTGCAATGGTGTTGCATCGAAATTGACACTCATGAAGACCGTTTTTAAAGAACATTTGGAGAGCGAGCGAGACTTACGGCTAAAAGAAGGAGGTCAAATTGGAAATCTGCATGCATTGGAATCATGCGGGCACGGCAGAAAGGTCCAGATCAGCACGATGCAGGAAGTGAATTTGACCGTGCCCTATGTCTTTCAGGGCAGCCGCTAGGCCTTGCTGAAGGTCCTTTGGGGGAGTTTGTATTAAACTTCTGTCCAGCTGCAAAATCCTTACCGAATACAATCAACCTGACCAAGAAATATTTGGAGGAGAATGATGTTGCCCTTAGCAACAAAATTAAAGAGAGGTTGACTGGAAATGTGGTTAGTTCTTTGATTTTTGACGAATCGCAAGATGTTCGACCGCCCTACCCTGGTGAATTTGTTTAAATTTTTGGATTTTGTTGTGGAGAAGCCTGTGCTCATTGTGGCCGATTTGAAAACAGTTGCCGTGTGTGTCAGTAAGACTTTAAAATGAATATTCGCTTACCTGGAAGGATGTAGCAGCAGTGAATTCCGACTCGGTTCTTACTGCGCGAAGTTCACACAGGATGTAGCTCAATGAAAAACCATCTGCACGTTGCTGTCTCTTATGCAACAGGTGTTCCAAAAATGGCTGACTTGAAGTTCGTAATTGATGCTGTGCCATTTTCAAGCATTCCAGTATAAAACAAAAAACCTCTTCTACGATGTCTGCGAAGATATTGCGTTTGAATGCAGCCTTCCAATTGCCGTTGTACCGACTAGATGGTTTAGTCTGTATTTCTTGGCGGCAGTGTGTTCTGAAGGCATGGGGTGTTTCAATGCATCTTAGATAACAGAGTTCCACAGTAGAAAAACCGAAAAGCTCAAAACTCAAGCAGCTACGCAAGAAACTAGGCAAAGCCTTCATACAAACCTCAAATTCCTGATTGAAACACTTCAGCCATTGCACAAAGCACAGAAGAAATTGGAATCCTGTTGTTCAAGAGATGCAACATTCTCTAATACAGAGGTGTATGGCATTCTGGTTAACAATATCTCTGCAGAACTCTCAAAAAAGCACATCTGGGGAGATTCCAGAAAAAAAAAAAAACATTTTTTCATGTCCATGTTGCCAGTCAGTGACAGGACACTCTCGCAAATGCTTTCCAAAGTTTTCAAGAAGAGCTGTCAAAGAAGAGGGAAGCTAATGGTCACTCGCAATATGTCCCCTGAAGCTTTTCACAACGAATCATCATTCTGGAAAGTAATTGTGCTGTTTGACCCTCATTGCAAAAGTGTGGCCTCAACTGATAAATTTATAGAGTATGCTCGTATAATCTCCCCCTTTGTGGCACCTAACGAAGAAAGTGCTAAACTAGAAAGCGAATTTCAGGGGTACATGGCAATGCCTTCCCCAGTCAACCGTGCATTGACTCCTCAGGAATTCTGGAAAATCCACCGCACTGACTTTCCAACTCTGAGCCGTGCTGCTTCTCACACCCTCAGTGTTCTGCTGGCTCAGGTGATGTGGAGAGAGTGTTTTCAAAATTTGGCTACATCCAAGACTGCCGGAGAATGAGCCTTGGAAAAGACACTTTAAAAAAAAAACTGCTGTAAGTCTACGCTACGCAGGAGTTCTGGAAATCTTACTAAACCCCAGCAAAATCAAGCACCTGGCAGGTAAATGTGTCTAAAATCTAAAACGTTTTTATTGCGGGATTAGAGATATATTGTTTTTCTTAAACTCAAAACTGGCAGTGTTTAGAGTTATTTTTCAGTTCTAGCAAACCACATAAGTTTCCGTTTGTCAAAGTATCTACTTTTTTTTTTGTCCTTCTCTTCACCAAAATAAACCCCAATATTTCACCCGGAAAAATCATTTTATTGCACCGACTTTCAACCATTTTTCTGTTGTAATAACACCGATAAATTCCCGGGAAAGAAAAGAAAAAACAAAAACGAATGGGCTTAGATATACAAATACACATATACTGTAGACATACACACCACTCCAATAAACCATAAAGAAGCCCTCCAATCAAATTTAATATTAATGATTAATGTAGGAGACTAAGGTTACCTATTTAATACTGAAAATTAAATAAAACTGAGGCCAAGATCTTTATTTAACATGGGTATTTCAGATAACGTTTAAACTAAAATATGAATACCCCTATTCTAAACTGTTTTGCCAAGATTGATCAGTAGACCATCTCGTTTCTGCTGAAGACCTTTGCTTTTTCTTTATACCTACATTTGGAATGTGCAGACATTTCCAATCAAACGCAATAGATGAAAGGTCGCCGCTGCTTCCCGGTAACTAATGTGTTGTAATGAACCTCACTTAATTGGTCTAGATGCAAGAACACCAAGTGATCTAAATAAAAGATACCAGGAATCAGCAGTTTTATCTACACAGGGTTGTATTTGAAATGTCACATATCCTGAATTACAGTAACCGATTCGGTTTCTCAGTCCAATAAAAAGGGGGACCGGTAAACATTTTAATAAAGCTCGTTATTTAAGGGCTGGTTAATCCTAAATAATTAAAACGCCAAATGAAATGGTTATACAAAGGAAAACTAAAACAGTACCATTTGTAACATTGTACCATTACAGGCTGAGCTGTTCAAAATGTTAAAACAAACACACACACAAAAGATCTTTATTGGTGAGGTTCAGTGCAACTGTGATGACAGTCTGCCATCTAACCCTGCTCAATAGGAGGCAGATATGGCAGCTGCCGCAGAGCTCGGCTGAGCAAATTAAGTGTGCTGCGAGGCAGACAGATCTGCAGGCAGAGCCAACAACAGCACCCTCAGAGACACAAACCCAGCACTGCTTCTGTGACACTGAGCAACATACTGTAACTGACAAGAGAGTTTTTTTTTTTTCCCCCCCATTTTGTTTTGTTTTATGAGTAGAAAGCAGGCTGCCATGGCAACTGGGCATATTCTCGACTCGAACATGCTAATGGTACCTGAGAGTGCTCTGGTATTACCCATATCCCACTGGCCTGTGCTTCAACTTTATATAGAGGAGTGTTCCATTAGCAACTTTCCTCTACTGGAGAGTTCTATATCAAGGCGGGACAAAATTGGGAACCCATACCCATTTGTTTATTATTTTTGATTGCCCGATATAGGTTTTTAGTACACCTAGCGAAACTTAAGCAAGCACTTACCCAGTTCAGAATTCACATGTTGCTCATATTGCTGACTATCACTTTTGTGCCAAATCTCAACAAGATTTTTCTTTTATATAACACCCTCTTCCCCCAAACAGGGGTAAGGTGTAAGCAGTCCTGGCAATAGGTCAGTTATCAGTGCTTGGGCACAGTTCAGTGGACACGGGCACTCAGTAACACCAAACACCCACCTACAGCTCACCCACTGCAAATGAGCAGCTGGTGTCAATCCAGCAAGTCAACCAGGAAGCCTCGCCGGCCATTATCAGCCACTTGTGTATGAAGACCTCAAAAACAAGCACCTCTGACAGTGCTGGTATTATCCTGCACTACAGCTGTCCTCAGCAGCACCGATCAATAGCCAGCCACACAAGAGCACATTCAAGTCCTCACTCAGTGTCGTCATGCAGGCCCTTGCTGTCAACCTTGTCGCTCTGTTCTTTGCTTGAAAACAGCCTGATCCGTCTAACGTTACATTAAAGACCTTCATTTGCTGTTTTTGTTCCAATGGGCTAGTGCTAGATAAGACACTGCGCTCCCCATGCTCTCTGCTCACTCTCCCAGTAAGCAGTAAATGTAATTAAACTAATGAGAGAAAGCCGTACAGCAATGCTAATTGGTCTCAACACAACCCCTTGGGCTACAGATCATTTGAATATTATTGACCGCATAAGTATTTGCTAATGAGGCAACATTAGAGGCAGTGTAAACCAAGAACCCAAATCTGTTTTTCACCATTTTGTATGTTTTTTTTTTTTTTTTTTGTGGGGGGGGGCTATATTGCATGAATCTCATAGTGTTGCACAGCTAATAATTCTTAATAAGCAATTTATCACACCACAGAAATATCAGCTATAGACAAACTCAGGGCTGCTCCCGTGTCTAACTTAGTCTGCCAGAATAACAGAACAGAACAGAAGACACTGAATGATGTATATGCTTGTCTTATATACAGTTATACCAAGTAGGGATAAACCTTTTGTGATTTTTTTTTTTTTTTTTTTATATATCTGCCTGTTATTAATAACAGGCAGATATTCTGATTTGTATTCATTAGTAATAACATTACTCTAATCCAGGATTTCTGTGCTCTTGAAAATGTATGTATTTATATAATCAATAATCAACTGAAGCACTGTTTAAACTGCTGTGTCAACTTCAACGTAAAGAAACTACAGTCTAATGAACACATGTTTATAACATTACATTTCAGCCTCTACTGTACTTGACACAGGAAGCAGGTACCACAGTTCTGGAACAGGGGGTTGTGGGATGTGTAGCCCTGGCTAAGGAAAACTGAAACTTTGCATTTTGTTCTAAACGTAATTAAAAGGGATTGAAAAAAGATGCAAAAAAACAGGCCCACATCAAATCACCTCCACACAGCGTGCTTACTGCAAAACCATGCAGATTACAGTTGTGTTTCCACAGCCAACAGAAAGCGATTTCAGTATCATTCCTTTCCAATGCTCTCCAAGCCAGGTTATCAAAAGTGCAGGTCATAAAACTAGAGCAATTTCCTCCAAACTGCTCCTGGACAGCTGACTGGAAAAAAAAAAACCCAAAAATGTACTATTTCGCAAGGATCCCTAGGAATAATTAGTCAAGTCAGTTCTAGTGCAGTAATTACGTGTATGCACACACACACACACACATATATATATATATATATATATATATATATATATATATATATATATATATATATATATATATATATATATATATATATATATATATACACACATATACATATATAATGTACAGTATATATGTGTGTGTTACTAAAAATAAATTGACAAATTTAGAATACAAGTCCTTATCGATGTATTTGCATGCTAGAATGTGTGGCGATACTGCAGCTCTGCACAAAGAGAGACCACAGCAGCAGCACAGTTTCACTTCTGCATCGACGAGGAAACATTAAATCAATGGTGTCACGGAAACCCAGGAAGCAAGACCAGCAAGCAGGAGAATGTTGCACGCCAGAAATAAACCAGGCTTGTGAAGCAGTATCACACCACAACACCATGCTAATCTCTACTAATTCCCTGTATGTAAAGCATTATTAATTCTTAAACAGTACAGGGGGAAAAATACACACACATTCACTTTGCCCCCAGTGAATTGTATTAGTTAAAATCAGTTTTGACCTTAAATAATTAAAAGCCTAAATTTGGAACAAGCCTGTTATTCACAGAATTATATCACGAACAGTGGGTTATGATTAATAAGCCTAATTTCCAAGGGAAACCAATTTAATTGCGTTGACACTCACAGCGGTGACTTCAATATCAAACAAACGATTCGATGAATTGTGTTTGAGTAACTGGTGCTTAGGGCCCTGCAAGAGGTTTCGTTTTAAAACACAGAGCCCTTAAACAGGAACTGTGATTGTTGCGTTCCAAACAGAACAATTAATTACATCTCTTAAGTTGTGTTTGTGTGCGTCACACCAGGAAACAATGTTCTAGAACAAAAGAGAACCTAGTAGCCCTTGTTGTATCGATGGTTCCATAGTATCACTAGGTCCCAATTCAATTGTAAAGTCACTGGAAGAAAAACCTCTAGCATTTCAACTGCCCTGAATGCTTTCTAATCAGTCCTGAGGTAATTAACAGTTTATGAATACAGATTAGTAAGGCAATATAAAAACTAGATCTCGGATGTAAATAGGACATCAGGCCAGTAAACGGTAAGCCAGGATGTTACAATATTTATGGTACATAAGCAGATTTTTCTCTTCCCCATGGTCTACTGTTGCTAGAGCTGTAGGGCATCCATTTGACTTTGTATACGTGAACAGGTCAAGTTTTGGCAAACGCATGCTAACTGGTTGGCCAGATAATGTGTGACAATACAGTATTACATTTACTGTTGATAATGGCTCAGTCTGGAATACCTTATTTTAGAATAGACAAGTATTATCTTTAGCAGAGAATGTGTTATACAACAATGTGCAGGACTGCCAGCACGGCAAGTTATGAATCTGCAGGGCTATTACCTAAACAGGACTCCCTTGTAAAATAAATCTGTACCTGGTGTAACCCGGCCGTCACTTACGGTCGTTCACTGCCCCTTTAAAAATGACCCAGCACACAGAAAATTTAGTTTTTATGCACAGACGCGCTATTCTTTTAATAAACAAAAATAAACAAACAAAATAAACACTTGGTTCCTTCTGAGCACTGACTATACACTTTCAGGAACCTAGCTAATACACAGGACAGCTAGGCTGTTTACCTGTTATAAAACAAAACACACAGTTCAATGCAATTTTGCACGGTCACAAACAGTACCTTTCAGCTGACGGCTCGGCAGCAGGGTACACCTACTGCTTCCATCTACTCAGCCGTCCTGAAGAGACTGGCTATCTCTTTTAAACCCTGCACCTGGCTCTAAATTTACAATATGAACCAGGTGCAGGTGATAATTAACCATACAATAATAATTAAACAATCAAACAAAACATGCTTTTTTAGGCAGGGAAGATATTAACCTTCTCCCTGCTCACACTGGTTGAATTAAAAACATACATTGCTCAATATTCAATTTTTCAGAGCATTGCACTTTTCAGTAGCAAACCCTACCCTTATGCAGTGCAGCTACAATGCACAGTGCTCAAGTGGGAGAGTCAGACACAGCTGTCCACAAACCCCTGCCCTATCCCGTCTTCTGGAGGCTGGATCACTCTACCACCCACCCACTCATTTTTAAAAAGACGCAACCCTCCCCACGATTGTCACATAACTATGATCCTGGAGATTAAAAGGAATACAGCTAATAAAGTAGCTATGTAGGTCTCAAATGTGCAGTTTTGAAAAGTTATAAACCTGTATTTTCAGAATAAAACTCTTTGTGCGCCTTACTATTGTGAAGTCTTCCACTTCTTTGGTCTCCACCCCACTTTTATTGCCCCCACACATTTAACTTTGATGACATGGAATAACCCATGAAGCACATGTGTTACACACTACCTGAAAACACGTGCCACGTCAGAGCTTTTATAAAAGCATAGTCCCAACAGGTATTTACATGTATCACTCTTGCACAGGCATTACCCAGCCCAGGCGTTTTCATCCAGCTTTCTACAGCTCTCTCTACACATTGAAGTTTCCAATAGCTACTGGTTAGTCTGTACTGAGAATTTCTACAGGACCTTAACATACAAATATTCTGTGAAATGTAGCTTTACTCCAACAGAAAAACACTAAAAAAAAAAAACCCACTGAGCAAGCGACAGTAAGACACAATAAAGGATTTAAAGCAATGTTTGGGGGAGGATCTTGCTTGTAAAGCAATCATTTTAAAAATGCAGACACACGTGGCTCTATATCTGGAGGTCGCCTCACATGTATGTCCTGCTCAGCAGACCCACGCAGCAGGAGGCAGATGCATTTTGGATGGAGAGAGAGTGATTTACTCTGTGAAGATGTTTTTCGGTTTGCAACTAATTTAGCGAAGCAGCTCCCAAGGTATTCCAAAAGAAATTGTTACTCTGTCGCAGATTATCCCATATATATTTAAAGGGCTGAAGGTTAACATCTCTGGATGCTTGGAGGCTCAAAGGCTGCATGTCTACAGACCAGCCTGATGGAGTGTTCCAGTAGAGTAAGTATTCAAAATTGCAATCTTAAAACCACAGGCAAGGAATGGAAAGCCTTTTTTTATTAGCATAGTTGTAAATGTAGTTGGTTGGGAGGTTGAGGTAAAGCCTTAACACATACTCAAGTCAACCAAACACAAAACTAACAAGCACAAGATTACAAAAGGGAATTTATGGTTAACATTATTATTTTTTTTTTTGACACAACCTTTTCTTTCGTTCTGAGTTTCAAGTACTGTGCAACATGCTTCTGAAATATTCCGTAAAGTTGTTAATCTCTTTCTCCCCATGCAGTAGAAACCAGACACCAACTGAACACTCTCAGCTGAACTACAACTCAAAAGGTCACACTACTTAAATGCCTTCAAAATAATGTATTATTTTAAAACAGTTATATGAACCCTTGCTTAATCTATCACAGTCTTTACATATTACATTATTGTATTTTATAAACCTACGGTTTTGACTGTTTATAACCCCAATACAGTACTTAAAAGAATAAAAAAAGGGCCATACTAGACAAGTAAATACCATTAAATCAATTCCCTGCAATTTATTTCTGTGAAATAAACCCTTGTACAACTCATGTGTACAAGCCCCGACTGTGAGGGTTAGTACTTCAAAATGGGAGAGAGCACCATCCTCTGCAAGTGTGTCTGTGAGCATGGGCCTGGCTCTGCTGCTCCAGAGCCAGGGATAAGAGCTGAGTCAGCCACAGCCAGCTGTCCTAAACTCTCTGGTTGAGTAAAAGAGGCTGCATTACAGCTCTGCGGGTCCCTTGGTGATTGATTCCAGTAATGACAAGCCTTTGTGACTTCTCACTAGCGAGTGATAGCGGGCTGAATGGGCAGAGGAAATAGCTGGCTGTGCAGCTCACTGACTAATGATTTGCCGCCTTGAGAAGGACAATGCTGGCCGGGTCTCCCCCTACCAAACACCGCTGCCACACCCTGACTGAAGGAAACACTGGACATCGAAAGGTTGAGGGCATACACTATCTTCACTGATATTTGAAGGCTTGAAACTATGCAAATACCCTTACATTTCTCTTTTATCAGGACACAGAATCATGTCTCTTCTTTTCAGTGGCCACTGGGTTAACCTAACTCAACGAAACTCGCAGAAATGTTGATTGTTCCCTGAATCTATTAAGCAGATTTACTAACCAGATATAATTAAACCTTTTATTAGGTCTCTGTATTTGCATCACAAGCACACTGGGAGGTTTGACTGCCCTACTTTATTTAAAGGGGGTTGGGGGCGGAGAGAAGCAAGCAAGACGCTACTCAGGAACAAGCTAAATGAAACACTGCTGTGCAGATGCAAGCTCAAGTTATTTTCTCTCTGTGAGGTTTACAGTTTCAAACAGGCCTTTCACCTGCCTCTTCTGGAGAGAGGTTTACCCTTTGACCTCTTCAAGCGGAGGAGGTAACGATTACGGACCGGTTTACAAAACAAATGGCTTTAATTAGCAAAGGCTGCAGTGCACTCGTTTAGATCCAGGAAACTACCTGCTTCATGGGATTACAGCAACCGCTGTTAAAGCTGCAGTGCCCCTCAATTAAATTCAGTGTTAAAATAATCCTAGGTGTCTATCTATATAGAAATGGCCAGGAGTCCAATTAGTTTACCCCAAAAACTATGAAGGAACACCAGCTGAAATCCTGCTTGACACAGCGGTGACAAATAAGCAGGTTTCTGCTACTGGTTATACAGCTTTATCACCTGTTTAAAATAACTACATAACGAGAGCTTTTAAAATTATATATATATATATATATATATATATATATATATATATATATATTTATATATATATTTATATATATATTTATATATATATATATATATAGACACACACACACACACACACACACACACAGTGCCTTGCATTAGTATTCACCCCCTTGGACTTTTCCACATTTTGTAGTGTTACAACCTGGAATTAAAATGGATTTGATTGGGATTTTTACCATTTGATTTACACATCATACTTATCACTTTGAAGGTGCAAAATATTTTTTATTGTGACAAAAAAGTTAATTAAACAAAAAAAAGACATTTGTTGGTTGCATAAGTATTCACCCCCCTGAGTCAATACTTGGTAGAAGCACCTCTAGCAGCAATTACAGCTGTGAGTCTTTGGGTAAGTCTCTACCAGCTTTGCACATCTGTATCCTGCAATTTTTTCCCATTCTTCTTGGCAAAATTGCTCAAGCTCTGTCAAGTTGGATGGGGACCATTGGTGAACAGCAATTTTCAAGTCTTGCCACTGATTCTCAGTCGGATTGAGGTCTAGGCTTTGACTGGGCCATTCTAAAGACATTCAGGTTCTTGTTTTTAAACCACTCCAGTGTAGCTTTGGCTGTGTGTTTAGGGTCATTGTCCTGCTGGAAGGTGAACCTCCGCCCCAGTCCCAGGTCTCTTGCAGACTGAAACAGGTTTTCCTGTATTTGGCTCCATCCATCTTGCCCTCAATCCTGACCAGTTTCCCAGTCCCTGCCGATGAAAAGCATCCCCATAACATGATGCTGCCACCAGCATGCTTCACCGTGGGGATGGTGTTCTCAGGGTGATGAGCAGTGTTGGCTTTGTGCCATACATAGTGTTTTGCGCTAAGGCCAAAAAGTTCAATTTTGGTCTCATCAGACCAGAGAACGTTTTTCCACATGTTTGCTGTGTCTCCACATGCCTTTTGGCAAAATCCAAACGGGATTTGATATGGGTCACTGAGTTTTGGTGGATGGCCTTCTCTAGGCAGAGTCGCGGTTGTGCTATATTCTTTCCATTTTTTAATAATGGATTTAACGGTGCTCCGGGGGATGTTCAAAGTTTGAGATATTTTTTTATAACCCAACCCTGATTGGTACTTCTCCAGAACTTTATCCCGGACTTGTTTTGATAGCTCCTTGGTCTTCATGATGCTGTTTGTTTAGATATGCTCTCTAACAAACTCTGGGGCCTTCCAGAAACAGGTGTATGTAATCTGAGATCATGTGACACTAACTGCACACAGGTGGACTCCATTCAACTAATTATGTGACTTCTGAAGGCAATTGGTTGCACCAGAGCTTATTTAGGGGTGTCACAGCAAAGGGGGTGAATACTTATGCAATCAAGACTTTTCAGTTTTTTATTTGTAAATAATTTTGAAAAATATGTAGATTTTTTTTCCCCACTTCGACATGGACTATGGACTATTTTGTGTAGATCAGTGACAAAAAAATCCTAATTAAATCAATTTTAATTCCAGGTTGTAACACTACAAAATGTGGAAAAGTCCAAGGGGGGTGAATACTTATGCAAGGCACTAATTATATATATATATATATATATATATATATATATATATATAATGGCGCACAACACAAGCTCTACCTCAAATAAGAACTCCCTCTGCAGTATATTTAACCAGGTCACAGGCACTTGCTGCTCACGACTTACTTAATTGGGATTTTTTTTCTCTCAGGAGTAAAGTGGATGGGGACGGCTCCTGTGTCTCCTCTTCAGGAGGCTCGAGTCAGCCTGCTGCTGGCTCTCAACCAGGTGGGCGTCTCGGCAACAGCCAGCAGTCAGTTAAGGGGGGTAGGAACCAATAATGACCAAGCGTCAATCATTTCACCTCTATTGTCTGGCTGCTGCCACAGGGATGTTTATTTTTTCGATTATCTTCCTCCTTAAAAATCTGGAGCAGTTCCTTAGTGCTCACTGATGTTCTGTGTGACAGAGCTGCAGCAGGGCTAGGAGAGTGCTGTGTGGGGAAGGAGCACTGTACGGCAGCGTGAGCTGCATAAAAGAAAGTCCTTTACTCTGTGCAGTCAGTCAGCCCCTATCCCTGCCTTCGTTTAGAGTACCTCCTTCATAGATGCTGAGCGCATCCATCTTTCTGTGGGGTCACGTGGAACCCCACCCCCCTTTACACTACTGATTCATTTGTTAAACAAGTAGTGTAGAATCCCTGACGTATAGTGGAATTTAGCAAACCAAAAATGTGATAAATCAGAGTAAAATGTTGCCAATTGTTTAAAAATCATATTTTTTACTACTACTACTGCAAATGTGTTCAGGAAGAAAATATCATCCTGAGCAACTAATGAATATTTATCTCCCTGTGCAAAAAAAAAAAAAAAGGATTGTCCTCGTCAAGCTTCACACTGGGGGTCCTCAACGTACTGTACCCACCCACACTCCCCTGTGGTTTCTGGTCTCTCCCTCTCTCACATTTTTTCAGAAATCACAGTACAAAATACCACATTGTAAAAGTATCACATTTCAGAATATCACATTTCACAAGTAGCAAAATCAGTAGCAAACGATCAAAATCAAATAAGAGCAAAAAATAGAGAATACAGCATATAATTACATGTAAGAGTGGGTTTGACCAAGAGCAGTTAACTTAAAATAAAACCATTTGCTTATATGAGTAAAGTCCAAAATGAGCACATTGCAAGCATGATGAATGGATAATTTCAAATAAGAGCAATTACAAAAAACGTGAGTACAGATACCTATAAGAGTAAAATCAAATACAAGATATGACAAGCATGGATTACTGTAAGTAATAACGTGGCAACTAAATATGTGAACTTAATTTTCAAATTTCACTTAAACCAAATAATCCACAGAAAAGCTGCTGAACACTCTGTATTGGCAAGAGATTTAGAAAGTGGTCCGAGAGAATTCTCTCAAACGGAACGTTTTGTTCAGTTCAAAATGATATATAAAAAAAAAAAAAAAAAAGGAAAGGCAATTATTGCTTTATATATTGTAGTGCCTGTAACACTTGGGCAAGCCCTGAGGATTCAGTTACCAGTCCAGGTACCAACAAGTCCACAATATTTTGTATCAATAGGGCTTATGTAAATGAGAAGTGTGACACACTGCCATTATGGATTCTGTCTCGTTGGTGAGATGAGGTAAAAAACTCTATAACCACAAATGCAAATAAGTCAGGATATTTTGTATTGTGGTTAAGACGCTTACTTGTGGTGTGCAGGTTTGCCGGTTTGCACCCAGCCTCTGCCCTGTTACACCAAGACACCGACATACTGTATTGTGACTTGCACTGACCGGTCAGTGCACAAAATAGGCTATAAACCTTTTGCTTTGAAGTCCTGGAGTACAGAGGCTGCGATTAGATTGAATCCCTTGGGAATATGGCAGGTTACATCTTGCTGCACCAGATAGCAAGGATATCCGAGCTTTACAAAATAAGGTCAGGAAAAATACAAGTCTATTAAATAAGTCATACTACCAGAAGGACTGAAACAGAGATCAGCCACTGTGCCACCACACAGTCTTTATTCAAAAGAGAAAGGTTTTGTATCATAAGGCTAATCCATCAAGACCTGTGATCCTTGCATTTAATAACCTCAGATGCACACAACGGTGCTTCTTATTTGATGTGAAAAATTAACCAACCATTTAGCAATGTCCTACACAGTAAGTGTACCACAATTGCAGTGTGTTTTTATTCTGCTTTATGGTTTGCTGTAAGGCTGCCCCACTCCGGTCATTCTGGAGCTGTATAAAATAACAAAACTCACTGAAAATCAACTTGATTACAGCAGTCACTCTAAATTTGTGCAGGCAAGTCATGATTACAGGAGAAAAGGAAAAATGAAGCCCAGCTGGTTAACTTCAAGCTCAGGTCACCATCTCTGTGGAAAACAGCTTTGCAGCCATTAGCCTAACCTTTCAAAGCTACAATACCTTTTACTGTAATCCAGCCAGGACAAGCAATGGGCACTGACACAAACTGCATTGCTGTTTGTTCAAGGTTAAGCATTAACGAGAGATCAGTGACACATCAGCTTTCGCCACATCAAACTAAGTAGCAGTTACGGACAGCCGCTCCTTTTCCTTTAAATAAAAAAGATAAAGGAAAGGACAAGTATGCAGTTCACTCCCACAGCAAGCAAGGTTGGAAATAAAAGGACCACTTGAATTTAGGATCAAATTTCGTGCCTGACAAAAGGCAGCTCCAAAATATGCCCCCCCCCCCTTTTTTTTTTAAATAAAAATAGAGAATCTAGAAGAATGTCTACTGCGTTGAACAGTTCACAGTAATTGATTATATTTTATTGTTTTGGTTTTGATTAGCGTTCAATGTAGCTTCATTAATTGTGTAATGTGACCTGCAGCAAAGGCACCAGGATGCAGGAGTATGTTACATTTTTTTGCACAATCTGAACATCAACCAGTAAAAAACTACATGTCGAGCTACTGTAAGAAGTGGTAAGGAAATTGATTTTATAGCATTGGGCAAACAAGTTCCTGAGGAAGTAGGTTTTTCCTTGTAGCTTAGATGACGTCAAAGCATAATTTGTATGTCGCTGGAATTCATCATGTACGGTAAGTTTGCTTGCTGCAGACATTGCTATTCATTGATTGGTCAAGGGTTGAAATGAGGCTTCCATTGCATTGCAGTTTGATCATTTCCAAGACTAAGGCTACAATTTCCTCTGAAGGAGCTTTCACGTGCTTACATTGCGGCCAACTACTGTACTGCCAACAACCATCCTATTGACCAGTGAAAGGGTCAGACAAGGACACAGTATGGCTTTCCAAAAGGCTATAATCAAGCACAGGTTATTATGCCATTTTGACTTTTCAGCCTCAACATCTGCAACACATGATGCAACACAGCATCAGCACCAACAACGCATTGCTAACACTCAGACACTTCAGACTAGATACATGCAGTATACAGACCTTTCGCCAACCGCTAGGCAAGAAAACAATCAATGAGGAATTCGAACAGTATACAGCACCTGCATGTACACTGTAATTGCCCAAATGTGCCAATATTGATCCATCACGCCTCTGAATGAAGGAGTAATATTTCAGGAGAATTGCTCTGTAATCTAGATAAATCATAATTAATCACCATTTTAATTGACGAGGCTTGTTTACTGTTTTGTATCTGAAACTCCTGAGCTTTTTCCTCAAATGCAATGTGATAAGGCCATTTGCCTGCAATTAGCTTGTAACAAGTGTGCTCTCCACTTCACAGGGAACCCTTGACAATGTGCTGGAAACATTCTCTGACTTAACACAGGGTGGCTGAGGAGGAGTGCGTCACAAAAAGGAATCTCCCCATAGAAAAAAAAAAAACACGAATGTGTAGGCAATTATGCCACTGCTAACCACAGTAAGCAAGGCTACTTGGTCTCAGAAATAACATCCCCCTTGACTACTACAATTTACAAAATGGGCAATTACTTGAGAAAACAACCAGAAAATCGATGGCCCACTGCCGTTAGCACAAGCTAGTCAGACACCTTGAAGAAACACCTATTGGGGGGGTGGCGGCTGGGTTAATGATGGCCACTTGTACTTAAATTACTACCTTTTAGGAATGTGGTTGACTTGGGAGGGTGGGAGCATGATATCACTCAAGCTGAAGAATGTGTTTCACATACAGGTGTACCACGACTCACAAATGCCTTGTGGTGTCCCAGAATGCCACGGCTGTAACAATGTTTGTGTTCACGGCATAACAGCATCGCTTGTTTACGTGACTTTTAATTATAGTTACACCTCGGAATTACCTCGGTGTTAGAAGCTAATGATGATTTCCTTATGAAAAACACAACCTGATCTTCTGTTTGGCAAAGTAAGAATGATAATATTTTTTTATTTTTTGTCCCAGTCACTGTGACTCCACTGTTTGAAATTGACCACCATTTTCATCAAGTTTTATTAGTTTACTAGCGTTTGTGGTCATCACTCTACAATGCAAAAAGATACACTGAATGAAGATGCTGAAAACACAATATCGGCTTCATTTTTCCTTCACACATGGAAAACATATATATATATATATATATGTCTGTTTTTTGTCACGTGAAGTGGCCATGCGTGTGCATGTTGGGAAGAAAAACTCCTGCAAGTGCCCCAAAAAACGGCTGCAGCATTTTAATGGGAAAGTCTCATTTACCCATTTACCCAAGGAAATGCGCGTGAAATCAACGTCCACTTAGACATGGAAACACGAGTTTCTCATGAAAATATTAATTATTATTAATAATTTCTTAGCAGACGCCCTTATCCAGCTTAATTAGCTTGTTCAAGTGCCTTACCTAAAGCCACTATAAATGTCACATGGGAATACGGAAGTTACCATGGTCCAAAGACGGCAGCAGGTAAGAATGTGTTTGCAGTATTTTCCTTATTTGATTGATGTTGCAGATAACACCACTTTTTCCCTCTGTCTTCCCTAAAACTTTGCATAATGCTTATGCCATGGATCTAAATGTGTTTGTAAGGTATCATACAGATTGTATTTACTAAGTTTCTGTTCAAAACTATTACTAAAAATATTGATAAACTGTATCGTGGGCTTGTGAATTCAGGTGGTTACAGCTACTGTACAGTACTTCAGAATACACTTGCAAATAGCCTTCCAAATAACTGTCAAAACGTCTTTATTGTAAAGTACTACCAAGTACTATAAATGTGTATGACTATACTCCCATACAATTTCTTCGAGTTATGTCTGAGCAAATCCCGTGTCCATCCTCCCCTTATGTCCATTAGAGCGATGAACGGACTCTGTGTTAATACCCATAATAAGGGAAGAGGAGGTGATGAGGCAGCTTGATTGCCCAAAGCAACAGAACAGTTTTGTCTACCAAAAAGTAGTTGATGCTCTTTCTAGCCCAGGGATTGAGCTCAGAATCCAGCAAATGAGGGACAAATTAAAAAAAATGAAGCAGTCCTACCTGCAGGAACATAGAAGGACAGTCCCAGTTCGATTCTGGGAAGAAATTGACTGCTTGTTGGGGCAACAGCCAGTGCATCTGCAACTGAATGCTCAATTAGAACATAAAAAGTCTACAAAACGAGTAGGCGGTCATTCGGCCCATCTTGCTCTTTTGGTTGTTAGTAGCTTATTGATCCCAGAATCTCATCAAGCAGCTTCTTGAAGGACCCCAGGATGTCAGCTTCAACAACATTACTGGGGAGTTGATTTCAGACTCCCACAATTTTCTGTTCTGAATGCCTCTTTATCTAATCTTCATTTGAGACCCCTGGTCCTTGTTTCTTTTTCAGGTCGAAAAAGTCCCTTGGGTCGACATTGTCAATACCTTTTTTGAATTTGGAATGCTTGAAATCAGATCGCCGCGTAGTCTTCTTTGTTCAAGACTGAATAGATTAAATTCTTTTAGCCTGTCTGCATACGACATGCCTTTTAAACCCAGGATAATTCTGGTCGCTCTTCTTGGCACCCTGTTAGAGCAGCAATATCTTTTTTGTAGCGAGGTGTCCAGAACTGAACACATATTCTAGGTGAGGTCTTACTAATGCATTGTAAAGTTTTAAACATTACTTCCCTTGATTTAAATTCAACACTTTTCACTATATATCCGAGCATTTTGTTGGCCATTTTTATAGCTTCCCCACATTGTCTAGATGAAGACATTTATGAGTCAACATAAACTCCTAGATCTTTTTCATAGGTTCCTTCTTCAATTTCAGTATCTCCCATATGGTATTCATAATGGACATTTTTATTGCAAGCATGCAGTACCTTACACTTTTCTATATTAAATATAATTTGCCATGTGTCTGCCCAGTTCTGAATGCTGTCTAATTGACAACTCCCTGCCCTCAAAAATCTGCAGCATCATGCAGCTCTCCCAATCAAGGTAACTGGGGGAATGTCATTTCTTGCTTGCCATTACACACCCTAGTACTGGGGTTTATTGCACATTTTGTGAACTTGTAAATGATATGTATTAGCTAGCCCATTCAAATTTATATGAAACAGTCACCTTAAATCTGTAAGTGATCTTGGGCTGCTTTAAACTTTTTTTTTTTCTTGTGCATGTTTTATTTTCAATTTAAGAAGGCTTGAGCACTAGCACCTGTCTTCCAACCCCCTCCAGTCAGCAGCAGGAGCATCGTCACAGTTTGCCGCACAGCATGCTGGGTGGAGGAGCTCTGTAATCTAGATGCTCCTTCTGTGGAGCTGCAAGAGGATGAAATAAAGACAGGAACCTTGGCAGATATGATTGCTCATCCTCCTCTGCATACACAATCTGGTGTGGTAGCTGACCGAGGACGCGAGTCCCGTCTATTTTCCTATAACTGTGAAAGTTTTATTTTAAACGAGCTGTATGTATTGATCATGTATGTACTGATCCTTTGTTCTTTATCCATTGATAACTGAACACTGTTCAATGTCTATCTTGAGGCATTCACACCAGGGGAGGAAGACCTCATGCCTCTTAAATTTAAAATAAATAAAATGTATGTACTTTGTTTTTCTATATTATGTATTTTACTTCCAACAAATATTTTACTTGAGTATGTTTTTAACCATTAAGTAAGGTAGCTAAACCATACAAGGCACAACACGAATATTGTTTAACCCACTCTCAAAATAAAACGTGGTGTGGAATTTTCACTACTTATT
This sequence comes from Acipenser ruthenus, assembly GCF_902713425.1. NCBI lineage: Eukaryota > Metazoa > Chordata > Actinopteri > Acipenseriformes > Acipenseridae > Acipenser > Acipenser ruthenus. Next base: position 106,963,308 of record NC_081189.1, on the reverse strand, counting down.
TCTTGGGAATCCACAATACTACTCAATATTCTAATACTTTATTTAGCAAAAGCAGTCATACAAGTACAGCACAAATGAGGATGCTATATTTGGTATAAAAAGTGATACAAAATAAGCTAATGAAACAAAAATATGATACAAAATAAAAGTACACCGTCCGGTTACAAAAATAAAGTTGTCGGTGCATCTAACAGCAGGACCTTTTTCATATAATTGTTGTGCAATTCTTGATAGCACAGGATCCACTGTTTCCAATCCAGAACACTTTGGGTGCAATCCAGGAAGGTATCTAACACAGATCGCTAAAATTCTCCTCAGGTTTCCAGCCATGGTGATCTGAAATACGTGAGCTGACCAGATTCTTTATATATTGCTGTTAATGGGTTGTTTTCAATTAATTCATTAATTAGGCAAAACATGTTTTAGTAATAGATATAACCCACCAAAAGATGATGTGTGAAAAGCAGTGTGGGCGACTAAAACAAAAGTATTAAAAAAGCAGGCACGATCCATCAGCAAATCAGAGCTTTATTAAGTCACGTGGATTTCCTCTAGATAGTCTCTAATGTAACCTTCTCTACACATGGAAACAATATTTTTGGGAATTTCCTGCTAAACTGCATGAGAATTTAACTGGGTCTTACACATGGCTAATTTAAATATCCCCCCAATCATTTGCATAACGGGGGGGGGGGGGGGGGGGGGGGGGGGGGGGAATGGGCATTGGCTTAGTTTTACACATGTAAAACTAAGCCAATGTCACTTCTCACTAATTTGAGTGAAGTGTAAACCTTGCATGACTTGGAGAACTGCAATTCAAAACGTTAAAATGAGGCTGTGTATTGGGTAAAGCACACAAGAGCAGGAGCATACACTACATTCTGTACTGTAGATAACAAGTGACACAGCAGAGATCGCTACACAAGGACCATGATTCTGTTCGTTATGTTGTTTTTCTTAGACAGAGATTCTGAGGGACATACTTTGAAAAGCGATTGTGAGCAGAATGATGCTGTATCTTTAACTGGCAGTGCTAAGTGAACTTGACGTCAACGCTGCTTTTAATATCTGCTTCCTTAAAAGGCTTTGGCAACAAAGAGAGAGTGGCCCTGAAGCAGCCTGTCCACATTATCTTAGTAATACGACACTGCCGGCGCCTCAGTGGTGGTGGAAACACCAGCACTGTTCCTCCCCTCCAGCTACAAGTTTCACAAAATGGAACCAGCGGCTTTTTCATCTGGGAGGAGAAACACATGTTTAAGGTTACTCACTACATCCACTGACTCCAGAAACAAACAGAAGTCTTTTGTGGCTGTGGGACAGTGTTTTGAAAGATAGATAGTTGTTGCCATTATGAAACTGCAACCCCCTTGTGCTGTAAATGCAATAGGAGTGCTGTCAGACACAGGCAGCCAGCACCCAGCCTGAAGGTGTTTTCTATACATAAAAACACCGCCTTCCACTGTCTGGTTTCTATTTACAAGTTGTACCCCCACCCCATCCCAATAAATACAAAACAACCCCCCCCCCCCCCACACACACACACACAAAATATAAAAAATGTCACAGGATATCGTTCGCAGTCCAAGTCCGATATGTACTACAACCACCTAACAAACAGCCTTAAAATGTCCATCTTTATTAAAAGCAAAAACTAAATATGCGTGCTGATCCGGCCCACTGAGATGTACCATCTCACCCTGTCAGCGGAGGCAGTCGTAACTAGACCCAGGACTGTAATTATGAACACAGTTAAAAACACAACTCCAATGCATAATACATACAATGGCACATTCTCCAAGGGGCTGCAACAATCAGAGTCGTGACACAAGGGCCGCACTGGTGCCTTGGATCAAGATACGGCGAGGCAATCAGCCTGTCCAACCACTCCGCAGATCGGATCTCATTCATCACAACCAGTCTGTCAAAACCCAGTCTGAGTGCGCAGCATCTAGGTGCTTCAGCCAACGAGAAGCAGCAGCAGCAGCACGGTGACTGAAGGCGTTTGACCCAGAAGCAGGACCTGTTAAAGTAACAGTGTACATTTTCCTAACCTGGCTCTAAACATGCATTCCGGGATTGATTGTGAAGGACCTAGCACAAGCACTTTCAACTTTCCTCTGGCATTGCCTGGTACCAGAATCAGACGCTGTATACAGTATCTCGAGCCGTTTCAGAACAGCACTGTGCAACAGCTTGAGGATCCATTACTAAAAATGAGAAGCCACTGAATTTTAAAAGGCAATAGAAAAACAAAACACATTAAGAGGTTCTAATTAAACACAAGAGTGAAGCCTGAATGGTGTATTTTATTCATATGGGAGCATAATACAAAATATAGGGATACATTGAGATACCAAAAGTATTTGTCAAAATGTACGGCAAAAGATATTTTATGAATCTGCTGAACAGTGTTCCCTCTTAACTCTTGCCAGTTCTCAACAACTGGCAATAGCCTTCGCACTCAGTTTACTAACTTTCGCAAGTTACTATCATAAAATCGAGACTCCAAAGATAGAGGTAAACATGTCATTTTGAGAGCATTCTTGCAAAGCGTTAACATAAGCATATTTGCGTCAGTCTTGCAGCGGATTCTCAAATTTCCTTTTGTTTAAATACACATCGCGTTCATGGAGAGCTCACTCAGACGCCAGCAAATCTACAAGCCAAGTAGATCTGCCTAGATGCTCCGAGTCCACACGAGCATAACCTGCAGGGCAAGGGTCAAGTGCAAGAATTTGCTGGGCACGTACAGACTCGTAGCTTTTTTATTTCCACCCGTTGCAATGGCACAGCGTTCGATTGCAGATTTCTTTTCTCGCAAACCTGAAACTGGGGCAGATAAGGTGGCTATTATTATTATTATTATTATTATTATTATTATTATTATTATTATTATTATTAATAATAATAGTAATAATAGTAATAATTATTATTATTATTATTTATTGTAGAACTCATAAGCGTATTAACAGATGCAACATCATTGCAGGATTCTAGTGAAAATACTAGCAATGCTGCACCTGCTGAAAAAAAAGGTGTTGATAAAACATCTGACAACCCTACTTCCACAAATATCGGTCCATCTACTGAGTTAAAAATCAAGCACAAAAGGTAAACAACCTAAAGTGCACTATGGGATACTTTCCTGAATACGGTCTGATCCGAGGCTTCCGAGTTCTCATTCGACAACGAACACAACAAATGCTTCTGTCAGCAAGAAATGCCCTCCATATTATTATTATTATTTTAAATGTTGTTCACATTAATATTTTTTTCTATTGTATTTGAGCATGTGTTAGTAAATGTTTTTTTTCCAATGAATGGACATCTGGAAAGATCGTGCCAGAAGGTGGATGGAAAAAAAGAATGTTTGCTTCGGCGTCTTTCTACAAAGGAGCACATTCGGGCACAGGATAACCCGTCATGTCGGAAAGGCTGGGAAAAAGCCCAAAAGGGCAGTCGTTCTGGGAAATGATAGCCAAGCCACAGTTACACATCCCCTCAGAAATGTTTTCTGGCTAACAAAAAAACAAATTGCCACCTCTAAAGCCACACGTCTGCACATGTAGGAATGAGTTTATTTGTATGATTTGTTTGCTTGTTTATATTACAATAGTAGCATTAATGATACACTTGTTCGTCATGTGAAAACTGTATCTGCCTTTTTTTCTATGAGGCTGATGGAAAGGCATGAGGTATCAGTGGGTGCAGATCACATAAGAAAAAAACTACGCCTGTCAGTTTGTGGCTGCGCTGAATGAACCAGTTGAGTCAGAAATTGTGAATGTTTTCCGAGAGTCGAGGTTCCATACTTTGATTTTAGACAAACACACAGACATAGCATCAGAGAAGCAGCTGCTGCTTTTCATAAAATATCTGTCAGAAATAAGTTTATATTTAACTTTTATTCCATGTCTTACATATTTATTAATTGTAAAAATTTATACTTGTGGCAGGATAAAAGCCCTGCCGGTGCACATGTGTGTGTGTGTGTGTTGGTGGGGAATATTGGGTTGGCAGGGAGGGGGTTAAATTCCTCCTGTCAAAACACGTGGGAATGTGGCTGGAGCCGACAAGAGAATAAATGATTAAATGATTATTTAGGCTCCAGCCACGGGTGTATAAAATAGGTGATCACGGGTGGTAATTAGAAAGGGTTAGAGTTCATGCTGGTGACAGACGTGGAGGGGTGTGTTCGATGGTCTGTGTTCTGTGCTGTGCTGTTTGTTTATTATGATGAGTTTTTGAAACCCCTTTTGTTTTGGCCCTCGTCCCTTTTATTTTGTTAAATGTGTTTTTGTTACTGTTTTGTCAGTTTTATTTCTGTGCATTTGTTTATTAAAAAGCGCAATTTAACTTGCAGTGTTCTGAGTCTCTGTCCCTGCAATACCATCTGGGCTAGGAGGCTACCGCAACAAAATACTCTTAAGAATTAACCCCATTGCAGCAGCAACTCACTAGTAAATACAGAAATCTTATGCACAGAAGGATCATCGTAATGTTGCTCCTGAAAAATCGTGTTTCCTTACAATGAGATGTATATTTACATCAACTCTGATATGTCAGTTAGGCCATACTTTTAATGCGATCATGTGAAAACTGAAAATCTAGTAATAGCTAATAAATAATAATGGTTGGTTTGTGTGGCGTTACTATGTGGTTAAATTATATATAATCATAGTTCTATATCACATCCTTATGTAATAATATATCTAACTAAAATAAATGAGTTGATTACATTGCTTTTGAGTATACTACTGTGTACTGTTATTGAATTGCTATGCTTTTTAGTCAGAACTTACTAAGATTAAGTTTCTCAAGATGGTTACAATTGAAGGCAGTGCAGACACCAGTGTTTTATACAATAGTATAAAACAATTCTATGCAGACCACCAGTTAAGCATGCAGTCTATATCTTTGATAAATAACAGTGCTGCAGTTATGAAAGGATCTCAGACAGACTTAGAATAGATATAGATTTTTTATATATCTATCTTTCTATATGAATATATTATCTATCCATCTTAAAAAAATAATAATAATAAATCAGGAGGATGATTCAGAATGAGAGGCCGTGCCAGAATTAATGTCTTGTGTATGTTTAAATTTAAAGCAAAATTCTTCACTGATCATTTACTCAGTCAAAACTGCAAGTTCCTCGGTATCTAAAAAGCTGAGGGAACGCTGCTGCTGAATTCACAGCAGCCCAGTTGTATTTAGCTTTACACTGCAACACTTAGGCCTTTAGGTCTGCAACAGAATAAACAGTCTAACGAGTAGAAACTCGAGAGGAATCAATTAATTTCAAAAGCAAAAGACTTAAATGTACTTCATGTAAATTAGCAGTATTTCTAATCTATAATAAAAAAAATTGAAGGACATAAAATACATGTTATAGGCAACAAGTGTGGCATTAAATACAAGCACTGAATTTTACCATGATTCATATTTATAATGCAATTTAGTTCACCAGTTTGTTCCAGAATGACGAATACATGTATTTTATATTTGTAGGAATGCACACTTCTCCCCCATTTAAGTTTTGTATTAATTGACATTTTATTTTACCTCACCAGGACCATCAGGTGTATTGTGATACAGATCTTATTATGATCACAACATCTGTGATAATCATATTCTGACACAGTCTTCCTCTCACTAAAATTGGGTTGGGGGATAAAGTACAAACAAGATAACATTCTAATCCCACAGCACAAGCAGAAAACTTGCAATTTGACACCACCCAAATGTACTATCTGCCATAAGAGGATTGTTTTACAGAGTTTCTCTCCTACTGTTTATAACCCTGTTAGTAAGCTCCCCCTGCTGCCGAACCCCACTCTCTCTTCCTTCGCCTTTTTATTCGAACCTTTTGTCAGGCCAGTGCTTGACGTTCTTGCTGTTGCTGCTACAGTTCACAGCAGTTGCTTGAATCAGAGAAGCAACAACACACAAATGGTCGGCATCACAGCAAGCCACAGCACTGCCCTGAACTTGTTCCATCCAGTTTGCTCAGCCAGGCGTTCCCAGGGATGCATTCCTGTGGTTGGACGAGGCGCTGCGAGGAGGAGACAGAGAACCTCTTAGCCTTTCTTGCTTTACAGTTGCTGGACAAAAGGTCACACGAGCCGGCACCAAAGCTAACCTCTGGGAGGAGAAATAAAACATATGGGTTTGAAGAGAAAGAGACGCAAGACTTTCTTTTACAGCAAAGAAAGGCCTTCCTCTGAATCCCACAACAGTGTGTAGAAGATACTGGCGGCACGCTTTACCCAAGCAGCTGAATATTAAACCATCTCATGGAACACTGTCAGTCTCCTCCCACAAGGAAATCTAATCCCTCAAAGCCTCTCTGCCACCCTGTGCTAAAAACAACCCTCTCAATGAAACACAGAACACACAGACAGACACTTGTGAGTGCAAGACCACTTTGAGTCTTTAAGTCTCATGAAAGGCAAATTAACTTGTAGGAGAGACTGATAATAAGCAATTTGCTTTAATTGTGCTCCTAACCTGTGATCATCGGGGCCTAACGCCACACCCGTGGATAAAATTACTACCCAGGTTCATTCCTACTTTGTGGACTGAACTTTGACTCTGTGCTTTTAGACTTTGTTTTTTGAGTCTTTCTACGTTTTTTTTGTACACGCACAAACACACACACACACACACACACACACACACACACACACACACACACACACACACACAGACAAACTTACTTTCGAACAGAAACAGCATTAGCCATCAATAATCTAGACATTTGCATTTGTTCACAAGAACAAAGCACCACTGTGCCATCAAGCACCTTACTTTTATATATATTATTTTTTTTTAATAAATTTAGTCGTTGCCAATTAGTTTTTATTATTTTCTCCCCAATTTGAAATGCCCAATTATTTTTTAGGCTCAGCTCACCGCTACCACTCCTGCGCTGACTCGGGAGGGGCGAAGATGAACGCACGCTGTCCTCCGAAGTGTGTGCCGTCAGCCGCCCGCTTCTTTACACACTGCGAACTCACCGTGCAGCCGCCTCAGAGCTACAGCGTCGGAGGACAACGCAGCTCTGGGCAGCTTACAGGCAAGCCCACAGGCGCCCGGCCAAACTACAGGGGTCGCTGCTGCGCGGTGAGCCGAGGACACCCTGGCCGACCTAACCCTCCCTCCCCCCCGGGCGATGCTTGGCCAATTGAGCGCCGCCCCCTGGGAGCTCCCCTCCACGGTCGGCTGTGGAATAGTCTGGACTCGAACCAGCGACGTCCAGGCTATAGAGCGCATCCTGCACTCTAGCGAGTGCTTTTACTGGATGCGCCACTCGGGAGCCCCACAAGCACCTTACTTTTATATTAAATAATATATTTACCATGGAACAGTCACAAAACCGAGTCAATTAAAATCACAGTTACCCTGATCTACATGGAACTACAAGCCTTCACACAAAGTTTTTTCATCTTTGGGCATTTTGAAGATCTCATTACCATGAACAATACCTTCAAGGTGGTCATCCCCAGCAAGGTCATCGAACAAGTTCTGCATGCTCAATGTTTAAAACTGCATCAAATAATACAAACGATAGTTAATTAATTCTGTCTGCTCAGCAAACATACCTGAGCAGGAAGGTTCTGTAAAAGTGGAATATAAAATGTGCACGCAGCATAGGACATAGTTGTACAGTAAAAACCAACTCAAACACAAATGTCGACAGATTTTTTTGGCTATATGGAATAAAAAAATAAATAAAAAAATATACCATATGCTATGGTTCAAAACAGTTTACAAAAGCTAAATCAAATCCAGTATTTCACTAAAGTCACTGTTTAAAATTCAGCTAGGTCTCACTGTGTTTCAGTGAGGTATGGCGGTTTCTGATATTGCATTCGTATACACACACAACTGAGTTGTCTTTCCTAACCCTTGAATCCTTGCCCTCGGACCCAACCGCTAATTTGCAGTTGCTTACCAGCACAGGGCTGTCACTAGCTGTCTGTGAAGCCTGTTTAAACAGTGGAACAGTTTTGGAGTTTGTCAAACAGCTTAGTCTTTAGTTGCTGCCAGGCGACAAGCCTCTGATGAGGGGCAAAGGAGTTAAATAGCGCCTGATAGGAGAAGCAGAGAGGCGGGGTTCAAGCCATTAGGGATTTAGTTGAGTAATGTTTTGATTTGGATTTGTTTGTTAAATGGACTTTGACCTTTGTCTTTTTTTTTTTTTTTAACAGATAAAAAAAATCACACCTATAGTGAGAACTTCAGGCTGAACAGCGATTACCAAAGCTAACCTAAAAGGATAAAGCAGCAGATAGTGTGCTAGTACTAAGGGATCCCTACAAATGGGCGTAATTCAAAACAGGAAGTTGCCTTGTTCATGCCATTACAGACCCTGGGTTCACAGAACATCCATCTTGGCACCAGCCATGCTGATCGCCTCTGCATTTTACAGCAGTAGTTGCGTTAGGTTTTCTTCTGTTTTTGACAGCACTCCCCTTCTCCTCCTTTGTCTAATACCTTACTTGGAATACAAATACTCATGAACAAGTTGATAACATGTAACCTCCTTTGTCACCGAGACAAAATCCATTTTGGGGGTTATAACCCCAGGAAACAGTTCAAAGAAGGCTCTTGCACAATGTTATCAATACATAGATACACCAAGTTTCTAGCAATAGGTTGTGCATTATTGGTAAATACAGCAATAAAAGCAATCCCTTGCATGCACGTTGTGACCACGGGGGTATCAGTGGTTCACAGAAAACGTGAAGGCCATTTAACTGTTTCATGAACACACTCCTCTTGCATCTGGTTACGTGGAATTATACTGACAGCTTGTGTAGCATGAAGATGCACTTTGGGAATTTGGTGAAGGATCCACATCTTGATATTCTAAAAACAAACCAAGCATTTTTACTCTATGCCTATGACAGTAAAGCGGTCACACTAATGTAAATAAAATATAATTAAATATACTTTAAAAGTGTAGTCTACACAGAGTCATAATTATACGGTTCACTGTCAATTAGTTTTACAAGGTTAAAAAAGGGGGGCTCCCGAGCGTTCGCATCCAGTAAAAGCACTCGCTAGAGTGCAGGATGCGCTCTATAGCCTGGACGTCGCGAGTTCGAATCCAGGCTATTCCACAGCCGACCGTGGACGGGAGCTTCCAGGGGGCGGCGCTCAATTGGTCGAGCGTCGCCCGGGGGGAGGGAGGGTTAAGTCGGCCAGGGTGTCCTCGGCTCACCGCGCACCAGCGACCCCTGTAGTCTGGCCGGGCGCCTGCGGGCTTGCCTGCAAGCTGCCCAGAGCTGCGTTGTCCTCCGACGCTGCAGCTCTGAGGCGGCTGCACGGTGAGTTCGCAGTGTGTAAAGCAGCGGGCGGCTGAAGGCACACGCTTCAGAGGACAGCGTGTGTTCATCTTCGCCCCTCCCGAGTCAGCACAGGGGTGGTAGCGGTGAGCTGAGCATTATAAAATAATTGGGCATTTCAAATTGGGGAGAAAATAATAAAAACTAATTGGCAACGACTAAATTTATAAAAAAAAAAAAAAAAAAAGGTGCAGGTACCATAGGAAAATGTGTGTATGTTATTAAGCATTGCTCAGTAAATCTGTGGTAAAAACCATTAGGGGATTAATGTTTCTAATAGGTTTATATTTCTTTTTTTTGGATTCTGTCCTTTAAAAGCACATCACATCTATCGTTTGAGTGCTGTGCACTCTGTATAAATTAATCAAGACAAATAAACAAAGCAGGCAGAATTGCACAATCTTTGGGTAATTTCAGACAAAAATGCAGGTTTATAATGAGCTTAAGGTGAAAGCACATACTTCTATTCAATAATATTAAATAAATAAAAGTAATATACAGAAAAACAAGTTTGCATTTGTAAACCAAGTGATTCATCTGTCAAGAAAAGACAGAGACAGTTTTTTGTACTCAGATCCAAACTTCAAAAAAAAAAACTTATCTAGCACTAAATGAGAACTTGCGTCAACAATCTGACAGATAACTGAACCATACCATCACCTGTTACAATGCTGGATACCACAGGGCAAGGATAAGATGCATTAGACAATTTTCAGGTTTCCCACTTTTGTGCTTAGGTTCATTCCTACCGTATTCCTTCAAATTTAAATTCCTAAAATTTCAATTACAGGGTAGCAATGCATGTATTAAAATTGCCAACAAAAGACATGACTATCAGAGTACACAAACAGCAACGTGACTGACTGCCGAGAAAAGACGTTACTGCCCAATCTCGAATCATCCATGACATACAGGCAGTCATTTTCAAAGAAGCGTCTATAGCTTCCTGAGGAATACCAAGCGAAGCTTTCACAATTTCAGAATTTCTAACAAACAGTACCAGCTTGGACAGATCGGAAATGCTGATCAGACCCCCGTATTGTTCGACATGCCAAGCAATACCACAGTTCACAAACTGGGAGAAAAACAGGTTCTGACTGTTTGCAATGCGGTCAGTGCTGTTGTGGTTGCTGGGTTACATGTTAACTGATGCCGTGGAGTGTTGTCGTGCTTGCTGTTGCCAGGATGTGTGATGCTGTAAGTGAGTGAGTGGTGTGTGTACAACACAGACGCCATCTTAAGTATTGTACAGTACGCAGCACGATAAACAAGCTCAGTGGTTAATCTACAACACTGTTCCGTGTCAGTTTTGTACGATACAACAGCGTAACTGAGGTTGTATCTCTGTAAATGCATATTTATTTTATGTCATTTTTTCCCTCAATTGAGGGGGTTAAATTTGGGCTGCGTCTTAATTAGAAGGAATACGGTTACCATAGTTTTGAGAATGTCATATTAACCCAACTACTATTGTTCAGAAACAGGCTAGTAATACTTTAAGATGCTACATATTTAGTTATTTTTCTTCCCTTCAAAACTGCTTGTAACTGTAGTTATGACAGTCCCCTGTGCTGTGGCACGGTTTCACTCTAGTAGACCTGGGAAGGCTCACACTTTCTTCTGAGCTTTTCTGGCACCTGCTGTTATGTCCCGTTAATACCCGTCTCTTTGGTTTCACCCAATCCCTGCTGACATTCCAACAGACATTCCCATGACCACTTGCTGCAGCTGTACAGTTCCTGCTATTGTTGACTAGGGAGCCACACCGCTGTAAACAAAGGAGTAATGTCTGACCTGACGACTGAAAAGAAAAAAAAACCTGCAGTATGGTTGTTTCACTCAAGCACAAGCGCTTATTAAAACCAAAGCCTTCAACTGTACACATCAGAAATTTTTGCAAAGGTTATTAAAAAAAAAGTTCACGTTTTCTTTTAAATGTCCAGGAACATGAAAAGCAAGAGGGATCTCAAGGCATGGCCACTAATACAGACAGATCCGGAACAATGAACAAACCAAGTGAGCAGATTCCAAAAGCTGTTCTACAAAAGGCAACTGGAAGCCACTGAAGTCTGAATAAACTAGCGACAATGTGCCGATTTGATTTACTACAGGTTAGAATGTGGCCAGCCAAGTACTGAACAAGTTCCAGCCAGCCAACTAACTCAGATTTAAACATTTGATGATTTGGGAAGAGACTAAAAAGGCCACAAAAAAAAAAAAAAAAAAAAAAAACAGTAGCTCAGCTTGGGGGATTCAGGAAGACTTCAATCTGTATATTTAAAATAATAATAATAATAATAATAATAATAATAATAATAATAATAATAATAATATCACTGTTGATTGAAAGAATAGTCAGCACAGGGTCTAAAATAACAAACATAGTAAAGATTCTGGATAACAGAGTTTAGGCATTTAACAGTATGTTATTAACACAAGGCACACACTCCAAAGCAACTCAGGCAGTTACACATATGGACCACGTAACTGCTCTGTGCAGTGGGCCTGCTTTAACAGGTTAACGCACTTAGGGTTTAATGGAAAAATGGAAAATAAGGGCCCATTGGATAATAGCTGGATAACGGTTTACTGCAATAAGTGGAGAGCTTCCCAAGTTAGTAACCAGTTTCTTAGACAAATCCAATGAGTGTGTATGGCTTGAAATAGCAAGAGCTACACCAGAAAATCAAGATGGGTCATGCTGCTTTTGTTTACACAGCTCACTGTACTCGGAAACATCTCGACCCTGTTAACAAAGCCCTCATTGAACACACACATTTCTATTAGGAGGCTGCTGGAAAAAATGAAAGGCAGCTAACAGCTGCAGCCTCAAAAGCTGATATAAAAGCTGTAACCCGACCACTGTTACTTTTATTGAGGACTATTTTAAAATAAATTAAATGTGTACAACAATAACAGGTGGTACAAGATTCTACACCAGGTTTAACAGGTATAATGGAGCTGGACAGAGGTTTAATTGGCTCAGTTGAGAATATGGCTAAAATGGAAAAGTAGGGCCAGAGCTGCCCATCTCTTACTTTAAACACTCCAGCAAGCAAGCTCCAGACAACAAAGGCATGTGAAGCAACAAAGTGTGCACCTCCTCCTGTTACCCCTAATCTTGGATCTCCTGTAAGCACTAATCTTGTAGAACACAGGTGAGCAAAGTTGGCCTTTGTCATGTTCTAAAACTGCTTGACTGAACCAATTAAACTTCCACCTAGGCCATAAACAGTTATTTATTCGTACCATTGTACGAAACAAAAAAGGACACAGGACTGTCTGGGAGCTAAAGGGTTAAACAGAGAAGAGTCACAGTAATTTCCTCAGCCAGTCAACCTCCCTGTGACCTCCCGATGCAGGCAGAGAAGCGGATCCAGTCGAGCAAAGTGGCCTCTTTTATCTGCTTACAATAGAAGACATTAACAAGGAAAGAAAATCCCCCTTTGTCTGCTTCACTCAGTTACTGTGCCGATGAACGAGGGAATCGTTATTAATGATAATTTCTATGAGGCCAGGAATGAGATTACAAAATCCAGCCTCTTGCTATACTCCTTTCCTTCAGGTGATTAAACCGGGATGCTTTTGCTTGTCAGTCATACCTGCTGCTTAATGAAGAGGGAAGAACGAGGAAGATTCTTCTTCAAATAAGGCAACATTGCCAGAGCTACGTTTTCTAGACAACATGGTTTAGAAAAATAAAAAAACACACACAACTCAAACTTGGATGTAGTCATCCATTCAAAACAAACCAAATACAATGTCAAATACATACAGTTATAAGGGCCGATTATATATGTGTGGTCCAGTGGTTAAAGAAGGGGGCTTGTAACCAGGAGGTATACACACACATATACATATATATATACATATATACAGACGTGCTCAAATTTGTTGATACCCTTACAGCTCATTGGAATAATGCTTCATTCCTCCTGAAAAGTGATGAAATTAAAAGCTATTTTATCATGTATACTTG